>NC_043714.1:8225600-8323105 GCF_006229205.1 Suricata suricatta | reverse complement strand
AAAAAAAAATAAAATTTCAAAAAAAATGATACTTAGACCAATGGTTTCATGTACTCATGTGGTCATTTATTTAGCTTGGATGCCACTGTTCTTCCCCGTGGAATACCCATCACTTATCTTTCAAGAGGACTCCGAGGTATCCCACCCCGTGAAGGCTTTTCTCACTGCTCCTCAGCCCCTTGGTCAGGGTGGAATGAACTCTTTCTTTATTTTTTTTTAATGCCACCCCAATCTGAACGCACTTTTGTCATGATGGTTGAAGTGTCTGAATTCTGGTGTGAGACCTGACTAGATTACCCACTTCCTTTTATTTTTCTGTCATTTATAAAATGAGTATTATTATACTAATACCATCCTTTTAAAATAATTTAGGAATCAGATGAATGAATATATGCAAAGCTCTTAGGACTTATTAAATGTCAATAAATGTTGGGTATTCTTTTTACCATATGTCATATTTCCTTCCTAAACTTTAAGTCACTAACCTCTTGGGCTCGTTTGTTTGGTTTACACAGGCCTTGGCAGGACTTACATCAAAGATAAAGCACATAACGGAGGAGTGATTCCCAAAGGACCTCCTCCTTCTCCTCCCTCATCTTTACTCTGTACACATCAATACCATCCTGCATATATCTTCCTGAAGTATCCGTGACTCTCCATTCTCTTTAACAGACCATCACTTCCTGCGTAGATAATTGTAATGACCTGCTGACTGATCTTCATCTTCCCCTAAGCAATGGTTGTGCAGGCAGCCAGAGTGAGACTTTAGCAATTGAAATCAGAACATCCTAGTCTAGGCTTAAAACCATACAGTGGCTTTCATTATCTTTAGGGTAAGATGGTGAGCTTCCTCATGGTCCACCTGCTCTGTCCTACACATTTTAGACTCAGCCTCTCATGGGCCCCTCCCCTTCTCACTCTGCATTCGTAGAGTGACACTGGTCTTTATCCCCAGTGCTCCTTCCCACCCATGGGCCCGCCATGCAGTGTGGAGAAGGCAGCTTTCCCCTGCCCCATCTGTCTCATATATGAAGGGCTGAATCCCTATTTATGCCTTATATACAACAGGCACTCAATGAATGTTAGTTGAATAAAAGTGGTTGAAAAGATGCACCTGTGCCGTCACTGGTGTGGACTGCTGATGAAGGACCAGATGAGTGGCAGACGTGTCACCAGAGGCTGATCTGGTCAAGAGATCAGAGAGGAAAAACTAGACAAAAGTGCCGTCCAGCCTCAGTACTATTTATGTCCCAGAAACAGACATAACTCTGAGAGAAGTGCGGAAGTGAGATCAGAATTCTTAAAATAACTACAATTCAGCTTTTGTCACATCAGCAGATTAGGAGGTCAAAATAATAATCAGGTTGAATTATATCAAAATAAAGCATATCATTCTTGCCTGCTTGAGCAGTGGTCCAAAACTACTTTGGTGCCAATAACCCTACAAGCATAGTCCAGGGAAGATCAAAATAGGAAAGAGAGAATGAATCATCCTTTCTTACCCTCTTGCTGGGGCAGAAAGGAGGATGAAAGTGCTGTCTCTGGCTTTTTTTTAGTCTTCCCCTCTGCCTGCCATGGCAGAGATAAAGGGTAGAGCTACACCTTCTGTCCTTGAAGCCACCATGGTGCCACTACTGGCAACCATGGTTTTTCCCAAAATAGTATCATATTTTACTCTCTACCTTTAATCACAATGGACATATCCCCTTGAAGAACCAAGAGCTGACATGCATTCTAGTTTTGTTTACCTTACGTTGTCAAGCTAAGAACATTGGCTTGACCAATCAGCCAAGTGGAACAGAAGGTACTAGAAGAAGAAATTCACAAGCTTGGGAACCACTCAGACCTAATTCTGACAGTTTCTTTTACTTGATAAGCTATGTTGGTTGGAGTATGTCATTTAACCCGAGCCTCAAGGTCAATGTCTCTCTCTCTCTCTGTCTCTCATATCTCTCTCTCTCTCTAATATATATCTATATCTATATCCATATTTATATCTATATATCTACATATATATATACCAATAAAGGAAATTAATTTACTAATATCTATTTGGTAAGCTTGTTGTGAAATTAAGAATAATATTCATTGAACACTTAATGTGGTTCCATTGATTCTTCTCAATAATAATGGCTGATGGAAAGCACTTCAAGTTAAAGTATAAAGCTAGGGAGAAAAATCCCAACAAAATTCTCATGTTATATACCATGAAAAACAGCAGGCAGAAAGAAGTTGTGGAAGAAATATTGTTATCTTCAGGAAAAATTGGAAAATATAGAAGTCACTAAGGCCTCAAGTATTTATTTTGCACAGAGGTGGGGGGAGTGAATTAAACTTATAATTTTAAGACAAGCATTGGGTCAATTTAGCAAATTCATGTTGGTTATGTTTCCAGACTCTTCTAGCCTCCGAAAATACAAAGATGAATATCACATGGCTTCCGACTTCAAGTCGTTTATAATCCAGAAATGAAACATCTCCAAATATGGAAGGCATGAAATTCATGACCAAAGTAAGACCACAAAAAGGTAAATTTTGCTCACTGGAAATAGCTCCTAGAGAATGCTAATCACATGTCTCAAAAAATGCACATAATTTACAAAATGCCATGAGTTTAGGGAATGATAGGAAACATCCAGGTGAGGACAAAAGGGAGAGAAACACATGATAATATTGTGATGTCTAGGACCGAATTCTTGGCCTGGCAGAAGGTACAGATGATGGCTCTTTTGAAAATATAGACTGGCTCTGAGGTAGGAGGTAACAGTAAGAAAGGGATTTGACTCTGGAAACATTCTGTGGAAAGTGCAACATCTGATATTCTTTATTGACAATTTCATCTTATGGTGGGTGGAGGAAGTAGCAAGGAAAATTGCTATTCTGTATTTAAATCTAACTAACAAGAACGCTTAGTGTTGGAGTAAAAGTTATAGGAATCTTGGGAGAAATCAAGTCATCTTGGAAGTCGTAAGAGTGAAGAAAGGAAACAGTGGACATAGTCAGACGTGCATTCTAGACTTTAGGAAAACAGATTTTTCAGAAGTTTATAAAAAGGCTGGCATAAATCCATGGCTAGGGACTCTGAAAGGAAACACAAGAGCAAAAAGAAGTAAGAAAAATATTATTTAAGGGAATGTAGAAATAAAAGTATGGGTATTAAAGAATTGGGAGAGAAAGGGTCAGAAACAGAGAGAGAGAGATGGAGAGAGGAAGGCAGAGAGATAGAGAGACAGACAGAGATGCACACAGAGATGAAGAGATAAGAAAGATCCAACGGAAAAGACTGACAAGGAGAATGATGTGCGGGGGTGGGTGGGCTAGTGTAGACACTGAGCACAGGTCCATTACAAGGTTCTGGGAGGGTGGTCCTGCTATCCAGCTTCCAGGGTGTGGAATCTTCTCTTGGGCTGAAAGCCTGGGGAGGTTGGAGCAAGTAACACATAACCTCACAGATGACCCTCAGTTCCTAGCTCCTCAGACTTGCACATGCCCAGAGAACTCTTTCTCCAGGACTCCTCTGCCCAGGAGTATAATGTCTAACTGGTGTGGAACCTAACTGGTGTCTCTCAAAGAACACAGACAAAAGCAGGTCCCAGATCCCTCTCAGGCATAGACTCAACAGCAGATATCATCTAAGAGGAATGTAAAGTTCTAAAAAAAAAAACTGTATACAATCATAAGAGTTCCCAGTTGTGGAAAAAAAGGTATAGGCAGCCAAAGAAATTCACATTTAGCTGTCCAGGAAGCTCTCAGATGACCCTAGATTTAAAACACATATACAAAAGTAGGAAGAAAATCAAATAACCAAACGTGAAAAGAAAAAATGAAATATAAAATGTAGCATAAAATATAAGTATAAAATAGACCCAAGTAGATAATCTAGAATGAGTTGAAACTTTAGGAAAATGCTAAAGAGGAGAAGAAAACAATAATTCAAGATCAGTTATTTCGATTCAGATAATCAAACAGAACAGGGATTCATTCACTTTTTTTGTTGCTCCCTAAGTTTATTCAGGTTCCCCATGATAAGCAGGATAAGAATGAGATATTAATACACATGATGACTTCTATTTCCATGATCTTGTGTTCTAATTCAGAGGTTACAAAGAGTCATTCACCCAAATAAAGATAACTTATGGCGGTGACAGGTGTTGGAGAATGTGTAAATGTCGTGAAATGTTCTGGAAACAGACCAGCAAGAATGTCGTTAGGGAACTAGACTTCAAACTATGGGTGGGATTATAGCAAGAGAACAACAGAGTCCGGGAGGAGACTAATAAACATATTTGGGGTTGCATTAGCGAAGGGTAATGAATGTACTCAGACATGTAAGTGACTTATGGCCATTTTTCAAAGAATGTGACATCTAGAAGCCAGCATTCATGCCAAATTAGATATAGGTATGCAGTACGGCATACTCTAAGGATATTTTATTACTGAAAGGTCCTTACGAATAATAGCAGATACATAGCAAATCTTTAGTAGGTCCCAAGTTGATACTACTGGTATGCCTGTCTCAGACACGAAGAAGCTGAAGTTTGGTCCATGTAAGCACCTTGACCAGCATCTCACAGCCGGTGAGAGAGCTGGGATTTGAACCTGCCATCTCTGACTCAGAAGCGTCAGTTCCTACAAATTACTTCTTCATTGACCATGTTATCTATGTGGGTAAGGTGGATGAAAATAAAGACAAGTTGGAATAGTAGTAAATGAACAACTATATTTAAAATGCCAATTGAATATTCAGTGTTAACCTGAAAGAGGCATTGTACTTGGTCCTGCGTCATTCAGTAGATAAGTGAATAATTTAAGTAAAAACAAAAACAATGTAAGAAGAAGATGTATAGTTTTTTTTTCCTAAAAAAAGGCTGGAGTATACCCTTAATGCAACAACACATTACTTATTTTTACAGTAATATTTTTCAGCATTTATTGCCTTTTTTTTTAACAGATAAGGAAACTGAGGCTCAGACATCACACTTGACCACAGTCACTCAACTTTCACAGTGGAGCCTGGATTAGAACCCAGATTCTGTCTAACTTCAAAGCCTGTGCTGTCCACACAGAGGAGAGACCATATGTGCAGTACTGTGTTCGATTCTGGCCACCATATTTTCAGACCGTCATTCATGAAGAAATGTGTATAGAAAGAGAACAAGAAGGGTTTATAAAATATCACCTTAGAATTCCTGATGGAATTCCTGAGGGACCTCTCAAGATCCCTACTGAGACACTCAGCCCCTGACCGGCAGTGCTCTGTATCCTAGCTTTGTGTTTTGTTTTTGTTTTTTTTTTAATTTTTTTAATGTTTTATTTTTACTTTTGATACAGAGAGTGACAGAGCATGAGAGGGGGAGGGGCAGAGAGAGAAGGAGACACAGAACCGGAAGCAGGCTCCAGGCTCTGAGCTGTTAGCACAAAGCCTGATGCGGGGCTCAAACCCACGAACATGAGATCTGACCTGAGCCGAAGTCGGAGGCTTAACCAACTGAGCCACCCAGGTGCCCCCCTGTATCCTAGCTTTGGATGATGATGAAATGTTTTGAAGTCAGAATATCTAATTTTACTTATTTGAATTTCTCTGCACCCCACCCTTGGCCATGCCGTCCCCACAATGGTGCACAGTCAGGGACAGAGGTCTGAAATAGAATGAGGGGCCAGGGACAGTGATGCTTTTCCACACATTGCTCTACTCAATTACATGTAGAGAGGAGCCCTCGATTGTCATGACTAATGGGGATTCCTTATTCTCTCTGAGAAAGGAAAAGAGAATTCTGAGGAAGGTCAAAAGAAAGAATGAGCCTAAGAATGACAGAGAGTTAGCTATTTGCAGCTCTCTATATTTTTAAAAAATTTTTAATTTTTATTTATTTTTAAGAGACAGAGAGAGACACAGAATGTGAGCAGGGGAAGGGCAGAGAGAGGGAGACATGGAATCCAAAGCAGGCTCCAGGCTCCAAGCTGTCAGCACAGAGCCCAACATGGGGCTCGAACTCATGAACCATGAGATTATGACCTGAGCTGAAGTCAGACGCTTAACTGACTGAGCCACCAAGGCGCCCCTCTTCTCTGTATTTTTATTTACTGATATGCTTACTGACTATTGGAATATGTCTTTAGGGTTTCTGCAAGAATAACAACCAAGTTCTGAGTTAGTCAAATTTAGAAACTCTAATTCTGAATGTAGCTTCTACTAGCTGTTTTTGCCTCTCGTTCCAATATTTCCTGGTATTTTTTTCTAATCTTAAGAGTCTATTTTGATGAGAGCCTGAAAAAGCAAACTTTAGCCAATGTTGGCTGTTGCTTCAGTATAAAATAGCACTTGCTTTCCCATTATGGTTTTATGTGTGTGTGATTATGCACCAATTGATAAAACATGATTTGCCACAATTATAATCATAGAAAATACTGTGGAGAGAAACTCTACATATCTGCCAACATGCTTGTGATAAATTATCCCAGTTAGGGATTATGCTATTGTATTTAAGCTACGTTGATGATGGCAATGATGATAATGACTTTGAGTAACACAGTCTGATGGGCAGGTTGCTCTTGCTGAAACTTGAACCAGCTGTAGAGCCCTGCACAGAGCCTGGACCATAATAGATGTGTACTGGGCAATGGATAAATAACAATAAATTCACGGAATGAAAAGAATAGAGATGCGGTGATAAATCTCTAGTGCTAAAGGAGAGGAATGTGCCAGGGGCAGGGCTCTAAGCCACAGAGGACACTGTTTTGAAATGAGGGTGGCAGTGATGATGGATGAAATTAATTATAGGGGTGAATTTCTGTATCCTGCAGGTGATAATAAGAGCTAAGGTTGATTGAAGGACTAATTGGTGTCAGGTATTATGCTCCGTGATTTACTTATAAAGTTTGACTTATTTTTTAAATCAGTTGCGTGCTAGATATTAAACTTAGGTTGTTGGTAGGTACATTGGAGCTTGGAGAAGTAAAACCACGGGCTCTTTAGAGGTAATTTATTCTAAATCCAGTAGTCTTCCACTGATGTAGGCTACGATGCGGTAACTTCCAAAGAATTTTTTTAAATTTATTATTCAAAAGACCAACCAACTGAGTGACATATTAGCTGTTTATAGAAGCCATTTTTGCTATCCTGTGCCTTTTTACAAAAGGTCCTCCTTGTACCTTTTCCAGAGACCCCATGGGACAGTGGGTGGTGAATTCTGTCCATGAGCCCTGAGCACAGGAAGAGGAGGTGCAAATACAAGAAATATTTGGGAACTGGTGTGCCTTTTAATGTGGAAATTACATTCATTATCCACTTCCTTCAGGTGTCAGTCCGAGCTACAGTTACGGAGAGAAAAAAATCAAAGGCATTCATCCAAAGAAGAAACTCAATAAAGGCACTCAAATATTTCCATCTTTTCTGACTCTTTGTGTATCTGTCTCTGCTTTGGCCTTGACCTCATCATTTATGGTCTCAGGGATCTATTGAACCAGCTTTGGATCTTGCTCCTTAATAATGAGGCCTTTTATCTTTATTGGTTTGACAAAGTTCTGCACACAACATTAGCAAGGGACATAGATGATCTCTTTATTTAAGACATATTAGAAGGCATAGGTACCTCTCATTTGTCCTTTAAAGGTAGAACTATCCAGAAGAAGCTGATTAAATTATACAGATGTAGAACTGACAGTTGGAGCTAACACTAAAACAAAATACAGTTTAATAAGAATTAATTCATCAGACTGGAACATTTTTGTACACAGGTTCTCTGTTGTCCTAAGACTAAAATCTATATACTCTAGGTGTTTCTTACCCACTCGGTAAAAAAGTAATAAAGGCACATTTTAAATAAAAGGAAAAGAGTATTATGCTAACATAAAATTAATCTATAATAATTTGCGGGTTATAACAATGAAAATTATGAATCAAAAATTTTGAAGGCAAAGATCACAATAACAAATAATGCAATACATCTGAGTACAAAACCATGTTCTAACAATGACATGAAGTTCAAAATAATATGCAAAACAATATAGAAATTCTTTTAAAAACTCTAATGATGACAACAAATATTTGTGTAGCAAATGACTATTAGAAAAATGACACTTAATCTCTTAGATTCTGCATTGTGGAGGCCGAATTTCACCTCACAGATGAAATAGTGCTACGCAAAAGACTTGAGATCTTTAAAAATCTGATTTTTTCAAATAATTCTTTGTCTTATTTCTACAGTTTTTCTCATGTGTATTTATTTTTGAAAGAGAAAACGCGAGAGACCGAGCATGAGCAGGGGAGAGGCAGAACGAGAGGGAGACGCAGAATCCAAAGCAGGCTCCAGGCTCCAAGCTGTCAGCACAGAGCCCAACGGGCGTCTCAAACCCATGGACTGTGAGATCGTGACCGGAGCTGAAGTCAGAAGCTTGACTGACTGAGCCACCCGGGTGCCCTTTCTGTGTCTTATGTAAGAATTTCTTCATAATGTTCCCTTATGAGTGCAAACCTTTCCTCTTTACTTCTTTACCCCAAACTCCCCATCTAGGTGTAAAAGTGACTGCAGTGGGAGCCTGACACAGAGCCCAGGGGCAGTCGCGGTGGGAGGGCAGGGGGCACCCAGGGCGCCCCCCCCTCCCCTGCCTCAGGAACACTAAGACAGCTTCCAAAACGGTGATGTCACCTCTGTCCAAAACTTGGCCCTTAGCACTGTGGGCTGAAAACCTTGATGCCGTCCGTGTATCAGAGATGCTGGGTCATACAAATAATATTTGCCAGAATGCGATGCCTTAATTTGCAGTGAGAAACACTGTTCTCAAGGGAAATCAATGTTTGTTCTGATCTGTCAAGTACAGGAGAAGGCAAAGTGCAAGTTGTCTTCTTGGTGGTTGCTGGGCTCCAGGGTAGAAGAGCATTGCGTTCTGCAGCCTATTGTACCCATGGAGAAAATCAAGTTAGGACAGTCTTGTTGATGTGAGAGCATCTTCTCTCCCTGGGGTGCTTAAATGGAATCTTTGGACTAATTTCTACCCAACCAGTTGCCTTAAAAATTTTTTTTAACATTTATTTATTTTGAGAGAGGGAGACAGAGGGTGAGCTGGGGAGGGGCAGAGAGAGAGGGAGACAGAGCATCTGAACAGGCTTCAGGCTCTGAGCTGTCAGCACAGGGCCCAATGCAGGGCTCGAACCCATGAGTGAGATCATGACCCAAGCCCAAGTCAGAGACTCAACCGAGTGAGCAACCCAGGCGCCCCTATACAGCCAATTTCCTTCCATTTATATAATCTTTCTGCAGAAAGGGTGCAATGTGGTTAATTAAACTTCATTTTTAGTCATTGCATCTCAGTTCTCTCCTAGAAGTTAAACCCAGGATACACTGAGGTCTGAAATATTCCTGAACTTGTCAGCTATGCACTTGCAAATGCGAGGCATTAATGACATCTGTTTCATGGAAACATGTACAGTTTATTTTTATTTTTTTAAGTTTATTTATGCATTTGGAATTGGGGACAGAGAAAGAGAGAACGCAAGCATGCAGAGGAAGGGCAGAGAGAGAGGGAGAATAAAAATCCCAAGCAGGCACCTCACTGTCAGGGCAGAGCCCAATGTGGGGTTGGAACTCAGGAACAGTGAGCCCATGACCTGAGCAGAAAATAAGAGTCCGATGTTTAACCTACTGAGCCATCCAAGTGCCCCAGAAAATTCAGGGTTTTAAAAAATGTTTATTTATTTTTGAGAGAGAGAGAAAGAGAACGAGTAGGGGAGGGGCAGAGAGAGAGACACACACACATAGAATCTGAAGCAGGCTCCAGGCTCTGAGCTGTGAGCACAGAGCCTGATGTGGGGCTCGAACTCACAACCCGTGAGATCATGACCTGAGCCAAAGTTGGACGCTTACCCAACTGAGCCACCCAGGTACCCCTGAAAATGTACAATTTAAAGGTCAAAGGCCAACCTAGTTTCCTAGTTCTTAGGGCTTCTCACATATACAGACACACAGGAAAACTGAACAGGACCCTCTATAGCTCCCAGGGTCCTGTCCTGTCTTTATGTTTTTGGCACATTTCCTCCAATGGTATATTTACTTCTATATGGAAATCATTTGATACCTGGAGAGATGAGTGAACATGCCGCCCACCAAAGAATGAATCGGGAAACTTCCCTGTAGGCAGGGTCTGAGGCTGGAACAGGAACCCTTTCTGACTTGCCTTGTTCCAAAATGGGATGTGACGTGCACATTCCACAGGGAGCCACAAAAAAATGGCCCCGTTGTATTTGTTATTCTTTGTCTCGTCGTATGGAAATTTTACTCTGCCACACTTTTTCACCCTTGCAACTGTCTGTGTATTTATCTTCCCAAATTATCTTTTCTATATACTGTTGTGACTGAAATCATGACTTTATTCCATTAAGTCACCAAAAAATTAAATAGAAAAGTCTATCAAAACACAACTGTCAGCTCAAGTTTTATTCTGTGGAAGGAGAAAAGCTATTGTATTTTAATAGTTGTCATTTGTTTCTGCCACAAAGATTCATTTGTGATAGCTCCCTGTTAAATTTAAAAGATGCTCTCATTGATGCCATTTAATATTTCTCTTCTGACTGATTCTGTTATAGGCTGACACATAGATCCTGTAGCCTAGGAAACCTGAGGCCAGCCCTGACAATGTAAAGTGTGTGAGCTTTCTTCTCTTCCTTATTCCATCTCTGACTTATTTTATGAAAACAGGTAAGTCACTTACCCACTTTCTGCCTACGCGTCTGAAAAATAAGTTGGGTGACTATTGCCAACAAACAGAGCGCGGTCTTTATCTGCTGTGCTTCAGAGACAAGGAGTGTGTTTTGCTCAGCAGGGGGGACAAGAATCAAAAGACAGAGAACAACCCAGCAGTTCATGATACTCTCGATCCTCTTCTGTAATTCGTGTATTTAGACCAGTGATGTCAAATGCCAATGGCTTTTAAAATGCTGTTAAAATCAGGATCAAACCTTACTGTTTAGGTCCTTGTTTTTCGGACAGGGGTTAGCGAAGCTTCTTCCCTTCCAGGTTTTTCAGAAGCCCCTGCAGCCAGCTTCTACCCAGCCGGCGCAGGGTCTCAAGGCTGCCTGCCATCCCCAAAGCGACACTGCTCGCCGGAGTGATTTCAGCGGTGAGCTCAAAGAAGCCAGAGCACGTCCTGTGGTTAACCCGGGCTGACCTCAGCTCAAATCTCAGCTCAGCTTATCAACCCATCCTGTGACCGTGAACAGGTTCCGTGGTCTCTTCATCTACAAAATCGGAGTATGAAACAGTCCCAACCTCATGGAGTTGAGGTTAGATAAGAATCAAATGAGAAATCGTGTGAAAAGCAGCTAATATGGGGTTTAGCATAAGGTAGGCATTCAATAACTGATAAGTATAAATGTGGAAAGATTAAAACCCTTTCCCATTTATTTCTGCCACCACCATAAATGACGTGCACATTTACATCCCTGGAGGGCTGTTTGTCCCTGACAATGGATGGGCCATTTCTGTATCCAGTAAAGTCCCCGGGGAATGAAGGCGACCATCTTCATCACCACTTGTGTATTTGGCAGCCCTTGAAAAAGCCCCTCTTGAGCTTCCTCACCGTCACTCATTCCTATCTCCCACCTGCACAGCATCAAGATTTTCAGTTTGAAAATGATTACAAATTATTCTCTGTTCAATGTCTTCATTTCCCTGATTCACCTACACTGCCCTGTTTCTCTTGACCTGCTGGGAGTCTAGATCAATAATAGAAAATGAAATTTCATTTGTAATGTTAAGCCATCATTTGTGATGATGCACTTATATAGAAAAAAAGAGCAGGAAGAAAGATCTTTTACTGACTTTCCAAAAGTTGAAGATAGCTGATGAAACAGCTAGTTCACCATGTCCTTTCGCTTTTAGCTGGAAATTAAACTGATGCAGATTTTTCTTGGCACATAATAACAGTAATATCCTGGAATTAGATGGACTGAGGGAATCATTTTCAAAATACATTTCAAAAATAGAGAAGAATGCCTTCCTGTGTTTGATTCTTTCTGTATGCCTCTTTATCATGGATGGAGTTCAGATGAGGACTCGGAGAGAACAGGGAAGGATGTCCGAGATTGGACACAAAGACCATAAGATGGGGTTAGATCCCAGCAGTGTGGGCCTCTGGACTTGGAACTGGAGAGACAAGGGTCCTGTCCAGATAAACCCTTACATGCTCTTTAGTGTTAATTAGAAATGATTTGTGTCTCTCTGCTGTTGTTTCCTCCATGTAAAAATTAGCCTTCTATCATGGGAAAATTTCCACTCTATTCCACTGAGTTCCTACCTATAGCAATAAATGAAGACTAACCAACAGAGAAACAAGCAAAGCCTCTGTAGTCAGAACTTGCTATGACAAGGGACTCAACCATCATCTTGTTTGTTTCAGAGAAACTCAAAGGCAGGTAGAGGAGAGGAAAAGCTTCAGACAGGAACAAGAGAAAAGGCCTCACATATGCCCCAGTTGAAGAATGTTGGCCAGGGGAACCTGTAGACAGCTCACTAGAATTGGGGGTGTCTTGTATGATTGCTTTGTGGTACATATTTGGCTTTTTCTGCTTGATCTCAAGTGAAAAGTAGAGATAGTGATTAAGGAAGCTATCAATAGTTAATCAAGTCTGGGCCCTTTGGGGCCAACTATTTTAAGGGTGATTGCTTGGCTCCCTGGATTGTTACTAGAAAGAGTGGTCTGACTTCCTGCAAGTCTGACTTGTGGAGAGCAGGCTGGCTTCTGAGCTTGTTAGTGTGGTGGATGCATTGGTTTCCTCAACTTGTTGCTAAAGACTTGGGGTTAGAGCTCTAATCTGATACATGGTCTGGCCATTGTCCGTGTTGCATCTTTGGGGAACGAGCTAGAAAGAAGTTATCCTTGAGTAATATGTATTCTGAACCTGTTTTAAGTTCCCTGGATGACAGATGCCCATTAAACATCTTTACCATCTATGGTATGGGGAGGCAGAGCATGAAGTGTAGGCCAAGATCCAGAGCCCAAGAAGGGGATAAAATTTATATACACAGGGGTTCATCATGGGCAAAGTAATAAGGGAAAAATTGAAAATGTGTATTTCCAGCTGAAGGAGACTCAGGGATAACTGGTATTTTCAAATATTTAGAAGGCTCATGAGGAAGAGTCTTCCAGTATATCCAACTGAGAGAAGCCAGCAGAAATAATGGGGAGGTAGATTTAGTGCAAATAGAGGGAAGCTCTTTCCAAATATTAGAACTCCCTGACTATGCCATGAAACACATTCTGAAGAAAGAGGGTTCTCTCCATGAGTGGACCCTGGCAGAGACGGTCATCTACAAAGATTGCAATGATTACTGTGGGGGAGGTTGTGCAGAGAACAGAGTGGCCTCTGATTCTAGGATGATTATGCAGATCTAAGAGTTAAGGCAAGTCTTACTATCCTCAATAAATAATGAATAGAATTGAAAGGAAAGTGGCAATTAGGTGGTGATTTTGAATAAGTGACCAATAAATTACCAAATCATAAATGGCAAGAGAAAAAATTGGGGAAATGTATCTAATAAGAAGCCAGGTAAAAAGAGGAGGTAGGCAGGAGGGAGTGTTATAGAAAGACAAAGGGAGAGAAAAAGATGACATAGAAAGAGGAAGGATGAATAAATATGAATAAATTGTGTGAAAAAAGAAAGGACACACTTGGAATTCAGCATAAGAAAAGTCAATGGCTGCTTGGAGCAAAACACCAGGCGCTTGTCCCTATGAGTGGCAGGTGCTTGGTCACCTCTCATGCATAAAGGACGGTAGGAACCTGAGTGGGTGATTAGGTATCCATGATCCATGAGCCTGGGCCTTCCTGTGGCCATTTATGTGGATTTCCGGGCTGGGGCTGGGGGGGATATAATTCCAGAACTCTAGAGACAATCATCATGGTGAATTTACAAGCTACAGAATTAAGTTTTGCATTAGATTACTGCCATTCTGCCAACCAATTATCTTCAGGAATTTTATTTATTCTGCTTTTACATTCCCTAATTACTCATTATTCTCGCTGATTTGTTGAAAGAAGAAATACACAACTTAGGCATCGTGTTTCAGGATACAATCCAAACAGGGAAGCACTGTCTTAGCCTGAGCAAAATGCAAGGCAAGAGAAGCCCTAATATTTACTGTGTGTTGGGCTAGGCACTGTGCCAGGCGTTTTTATAAACAAACAGTGCTTCGTTGAATCCTCTCAAAACCTCCTAGACGGATGTCATCATCCCAGTTGTTTAAGTGAAGAAAACGTGGCTCATGTGGCCTGGTAACTGACAAAAATAAGTTAGCTAGTAAGGGGCAGTGCCAGGATTGGAAATCAGATTCATATGACTCTAAATCCATAAGCAACAAAACCACAAACAAATAAATAATACATATTTATATACCCCTAACAAACCTTTGAAAAAAATTAAACTATGATATGTCAGTGAAGTCCAGAATATAAATTTCAGTTTTTTGTTTCACTGATAAGGAGATGAGACTTATTTTTTAATCAAAACTTGGTTTGTATGTTCTGGTGCTGATAAACAACTCGTAAACCTCCATAGAAAATTTTATGGATCTTTTAATAGCAGTGTGTAGAAGGTTATTGAGAATCTCATATGGCAGAATATTCCATTAAGACCCACTGCTTATGTTTTCTGATTCACAGGTGAATCATGAAAGAATGAAAAGAATCCTTCTCCCTGGCAACACCCTCTCTCCTGGGAGAAGAGATGACCTGTTTGCTTATTGCCAAGGTGAGTTGACATTTCTCAGTATGTGTCAGGGTGAAAAAGAGGTTTCTAGGCAGAGTTGACTCTCCTGAAAGTGGAAAATAACAGCTTCTGTTGTAGAATGCTTGAGTCTAGGAGGAAATGCAGCTAGTCTGTCCCAAAATGTTCCTCAAAACTTGCTGAGGGAAATGACCCCACCTCTGTGAGCTACTGAGCAAACATTGGTGATTCTTCATCCAGTCATATAGTAGAGCAGCCATTCCTGGCCCTGCAGAGTCAGGTGTGGTCATGTGACTTGTCTGACTATGGAACTAGGAATGGAAGTGCAAACTTTAAGATCCACGGTGGTTCTCCATTAGGTTTCTCCTGATTCTCTTCCATCTTCTGTGTCCTTTGCTGTTGAATAACCACATTTCCCAGAAGCCTTGGGAAGTGGTGAGGGCTTTGCACAGGTCTTTTAGAATAAGCTGATATCAAGTCACTGAGGTTCTATCATTGTGGTAGAAATTCACGTTGTTCATTTAGTCTTTAATTGCTTTACTTTCCATGCCGTTAGTTTAATCTCATTTTTTTCTGTTTCTTGGTCCTTTGTATTTATTCATTGTTCATCCTACCTGTGCTCACCCCATTGTGACTGTAACTTGGCTCATAGAGTAGGTATGAAATACATTTTTTTGGTTAAAAGAAATAAGATCCAGGGTGGGATTTGCATTGCTTTCTTCCTTCTTTGATTTTTACCAATGCATTTCAAGAGAGTGACTGCTCAAGTAACTTAGATCCTACAGAGAAGAGTGTGCACACAAGATCCCTCGGAAGGCCCACAATAGGAGTAAGGCATGAGTGAGAGATAGATAATGCTCATTTTACACTGCTGAGATTTGGAAGTTGATTGCTACCCCAGTATCTAACAAACTAACAAACCATGATTGATACACTCTAGAAAGTTGGATACCTTGGTCAAAGACAAGGACAGCCACACTTGCCAGTGTGCGTGTGTGTGGTGAGGAGTGTGTGTGTGTAACTATGTCACTCTGGCACCAATATAATGATGATGAATGGTTGCTAGGCGAGGCTGTAGGGGACAAGAAGAATCATAAGCATCGAATATACAATCAAATAGAGTAGGAAATATCAATAACACTGAAAGGAAACTAGAAATCAGTCACAGAAAACTGCCTGCAATTGTTTGCCAAGTACATTGTGAAGTTTATAGGCAATTGTGGCATTTTATAGATCAGGAATTAACCAAGTTCAGAGACAAAAAGAAACACTGGAAGACACACAGTCAACATCCTGATTCCTAATCTATTTTCTCCCTTTCTCTTTTCAATTGTTTTTAGATATACATGATTTTTTATTGTCCTTCTTTTATTCCACATTGTCCTTCTGGTTTATTTTTTTGTTCTTATGGAGGTACAGCATTAGTAATTTTGTCAGCAAATATCTACATGCAGTAAATTTTTAAGCCCTGTATATATTTTTTAAATTGCCTTTACCTTGCCTTCACAACTTAAGAAATATTTCATCGAGGTTTACAAGAATTTTTCTTTAACACTTTGAAGACATTTTTTGGTTGCCTTCTGGAGTCTATCCCTGTAGATGAGAATTATTCTATTAATCCAAATTATTCAATAATTGTGAAATAATCAATTATTCCTAACTTGATTTTCCTCTGTGGAGAATTTCCATATTTTCTCTTTTCTCTTGCTAATCTGAAATGTCAACTAGGCTAAATGTAGAATGTTAAAATATATCTTATTGGACTGGACTTTTCCTTCTGAAATCTGCCTTTCCTAATTTCTTGGAAGTTCAAGGATTGATTAATGGATTAACTAATGAAAGTATTAAATTCTTGGTCTTAATTTCTTGGAATATTACCTTTCCACTTATCTCTTTTGAACACTGCCACTTGATATAAGTTAAAGTTTCTCATTCTGCTCTCCTTCCAAACTTCTTTGTTAATTTCCATTCATTTTACTTCCATTTACCTTTTCATTATATTTTGGGTTATGTCCCTGGAGATTTCTCTGGTCTATATTCCTATTCATTGAGTCCCTTTCCACTTTGTCATCTTTATGGATTAACACATCTATTTGTATTAACTTTTTTATTTCACTTACCATATGTTTTTCCTTGGTTCCTTACTTGGAACATTATTATTTCATAACCTCCTGTTTCCATTATATGTAAGTCATTTTTTTCTTTTTAAATATTTTACACATACTTTTTAAGTCTTTTTCTGTCTGCCTGATTACTTCTAGTTCTATGAATAAGAAATATCCCAGTTATAAGCCTCTGGACTTTCTTTCCCTATGTGTTGTAATTGGAAGTTGTGACTTTGTCTTCAGTGGGAGTTAGGTCTCATGCCCATCAAGCAAGAGCTTTGGCCTATGAGATTGTGCTGTAGTTTTGCCTGACAATGGGCCTACAATTGTGGTTCATGATTATGTTCACCAAGATCCTTTAGGGCTCTTGAGTACAATCAGGTTTTTTTTTAATATTTTGTATTTAAATATTTTTATTATTCATTCTTGAGATGGAAAGAAAGAGAGAGAGAGCATGTACACACACAAGTGAAGGAGGGGCAGAGAGAAAGGTAGAGAGAGAGAATCCCAAGTAGGCTCCACGCTGCCAGGACAGAGCCCAATGCGGGCCTCGATCTCATAAACTAGGAGATCATGACTCGAGCCAAAATCAAGAGTCTGATGGGTAACTGATTGAGCCATTCAGGCATCCCTCAAATCAGACTTTTCACTGTTTTTTTCTTGACAGTATTTTACTCATGGTGTAGGGCAAGAATCTGCTCATCTGAGTGCATTTTTAAGATACCCAGGTTCACATAGTTTGTGAACTGCTACTTGCTAGTGTGGACACTCCAACTGGTAATGCTTTTGTTTATTTCTCATTGCTCTGAGAACTACTCAGATCCTCCTCCAACATACCTCATGTCCCAGACAGGAATCCCAATAGGATTGGGAAGTAATAGCAACTTAGAAAAAAAAGTCATGTTCCATTATAAGGAGTTAACGTCATGGGATGGGGCTCCAGGGAAATACCAGATTGAGAGCTAGTGTGCCAGGCAATGGCATTGATGTTTTTAAATTGAATAACACCTGTTTGAACCCAAAGTAGTAAATATGCCAATTAGAGTAGCAATGTCGACTATGGTTGTTACACAATATTCTGACACTAGTATAAGAAGGAGAAAAAAGAGATGGTGGTAGGAGACACTCGTTCAGGTCATTGGCTGTGACATAGGCCAGGTATTTCCCGCCTCTACCCCATACAAGGGGTACTGTACCTTAGAGGACTGTTACAACAACTAGATGTAATTAAATAAATTAATGCATGTGCACTGTAGAAGGGAGAATTATAGGGGACTTTCCTTGGCAAAGGTCAGAAACCCAGTCTGAGCTTGGTTCATTTAACAGAAAAATCATTGGCTCGCTTCCCTGAAAAATCTAGGGGTGGGATCACTTCACGTGTGATCCCGGTATAATCAGGAATTTCTCCTTCTATCCCCGAGTTCCAGTTTATTCTGTGTATCTTTCTCAAGCAGACTGTTCTCAAAGGTGATAAAGTATCTCCAGGTTGGATATTTTACCCGGCCAGCATGGGTATTTGTGTAGACAATCCCCAAAAAAGTACCAGGGAGGACTCTCAGTTGGCCAGAACTGGGTCATGTGGGAACCCTGAAAACCACATAAATGATGTGTGGCTGGGCCCGGGTCGTGAGCTCATGCCCAGAGTTTTGGCTACAAGTTCAAGTAGGTGAATGGATCCCACCTGAAGTAGACAGAATCAGGACAAGTGAGGGGTTCTGAGATTTTCTTACCAGAAAAAAGGAAGTGAGACGCCAGTCTGGTGAAAATACTGAATATTTGCTATCACCTATGGTACATAATACATTTCCATCAATTTGTTGTTATTATTGTTCTATCATTAACATTATCATTACCTGAATCAGACATGTTTGACATCTGTATGTCCACTTTCATCTCATTTTTCCTAAATTCTCTAGATTCGACTGCATCTGGCTTTATAACCCCAAGTTCTGACCCCATTTATGGTTTAGACAAGTATCTGAATCACGATGCACTCTACCAAGGAGACTTAGCACTAATGTGAGATTTATCTGTTGGGGCTGAAACCTGTCATGTACAAACCCGAGCAGACTATTAAACAGTATTTATTCTTTGTTTCCCATTTGGAAAATAGGGCCAATGGTAACCATCTTACAGGGTTGTTCTAAGTTTTAGAAATAATACAGGATAAATTCCTAGTACTGGGTCTGGTCATACCATGCTGTAAAAAAATAATCCTGTTAGTCCATTTAGCCTAATTCCTGATACAAACCTAGTGCTTAATAAATAGCAATTACTGCAGTTGGCATTCCATAACTAGTGGTTATTAATATTCTTGTTTGACTTTAGACCATGCCTTGTAGGGCCCAGAGATAAGAGTTCCAATTGCGAGGCTCCTATGTTGCTCGTAGGAGTCTGGCTATCAGTGGTCTGGCTGTCCATCAGGCCTCACTCTGAGGGCTGCCAGGTACCCACATGGTCGCTTTTCATGGCCACTTGCCCAGTCAGTGTTTCCCCAGGAATATGGGAGGACTCCTTTCTTGGTCTCCATGCCAAAATCTGAATTCTTATCAGAGTGTTTTACCCTCAATTATAATGGCTTGTTTTCCCTCCCAGTAGCCTGAAATCTTCATAGAGAGCAGTGGTTTCCCCGGCCCTTCGCATGATGTCTGGCAAGTAGTAGGCTCCCAAATGACATTTGTTGAATGAGTCAATGACTCGATCAATGAGTTAATAAGTGATTCTCAAGTGCTACCACAAGCAATACTGCCACTGGGGCCACACAATTTTGATCTCCAGGGGCCAACAGTTCCCTAGATCACACCTGATTTCACAGCACCTTTTGGGGACCGAATGTCCTGTGGTTGTATGCCTTGGCTCTTTTCTGATCAGGCCGGGTTCGTTACCTTCCTCTTGGACAGAAAGGCCTTGCACTCCACATCAAGTTACGGCAGTACGTGCTTGTCTATTGTGTGTATAGGCTTTATTTGTTTTAGAAACCGCTTTGGAAAAAACCTTCCCACTGTAATTTTCAATACCACAGGAATCTGACATTGTGCCAAAAAATATTAAACATAAATAGAGTAGCTCTTATGTGTTTAATATCGCGCCAAGAACATTTTTTCCTCAAAGGTATTTTGATTAGAATGCCCTTTTTCCTAAAACTAATTGACATCAAAGTGATGTCTGATGTACTCAGAACCATTTACATTATTAATTCCTCATAACGAATTTCTTCTAGGGTGGGCTTAGGATCAATGATCCTGAATATAATTTAGGAATAATTCATATAAATTAAGAGAGTTTCCAACAAGTTAAAAGATGAGATTAAACAATGTTTTAGAAAGAATAGTTGCTACCCTGAAGTCTAGAAATTTGAAGTATTTTCTTTTAATTGTCATTAATTGTATCTCTACATGCTATTTACTGCTAGCTGCAGCCATGGTTATCTGATGTCATTGAGTTTAGTGAGGAAAGTTTTAAAACAGCATCGCAAATTTGTTCTATATTTTCATGTAACTTACATGGCCAGAATTTCCATTTTTTATTTACCTGTTAAATAACTACTATTCCATTTTATATTAATGTACCAAATTTCTCCTCAATTTTTTGCAGAAAACGTTCGTTCCTATACATGCAAATAAGACTAGGAATTGCAGGCTGAGAAATACAGTCAAGGTCCAGCGCAATATTATTGTGTCACGTCAGTAATATCTATAAATAGTTAACACTTTTAAGTTAGCTTATATTTTGTTTTCTTGAAAATACCCCCTCAATGAAATGTACCGTCACACATGTTTTGAAGGTGGTATAAGATGCTTGTTCTCTGTCTCACAGAAAACTTACCAAGACACCAGGTTAGGGTCTGACTGGCTTTGTGTGGATTTATTGAAAGACAGGCAGCACCTTTAAACAGGATGGGCTAAAGCCGTGACATTTGCAGATGGTCTGAGAAGGAAGCCAGGCTGCACTTGCTGAGCAAACCCACCCCTCTCCTTTGGGTAACTGTCTACATCTTCTACTTTTTTTTTTTTTTTTTGAGAGAGAGAGAGAGAGAGAGAGAGAATGTGAGCAGGGGAGGGTCAGAGAGAGAGGAGTCACAGGATCTGAAGACTGGCTCCAGGCTCTGAGCCACCCAGACGCCCCTACATCTTCTACTTCCATGCTTTGCCTGGCCGAGAGCTCTATGTCTCAGCCTGGTGTGAGTTACCTACCTTCTGAGCTCCCTGACTCCCTAAAGCAGGCACTGTGTCTGGTGCTTCCCAGTGAGCCAGGTGGTTGCAAACACCTGCCGTGGCTTTCATTTGGTTTAACCTCCACATGCCTCCTGAAGGAATCATTATAGAACTTGCTCCTGAAATGTACCTGAAATAGATCTATAAATCTAGAGCCTTAGAAGGAAAGGAGTGAATTACTGGGACAGAATCCAGTATTTGAAAATTTAAACCATACAGTTTTCTTGAACAGCTCAGTTTAAGACATATAGGTGTGAATGTGCATTACACAGGTATATGTATACATGTGTGTGTCACAGATGTTACAGAGATGCAAAAAATCACTATAATAAATATGCCTTGTAATAGCAATTCTTGGGCTTTGGTAAAAGGACCCTTTTAAGAATCTGATAAATGATATGGACCTTCTGGGTAAGAGATGTTTTATTTACAGAAAATTTGACCAGAGGGGAGTCACAGAATCCTTGACACTGAGAAATGAAATAGTCATTATATGTGTATACAAATTATCATATATTCAGTGTCACCAGAGGAAGATACACTCACCAGATTAAACATCAAAGTAAATGTCAATGATGTCCTCTCCTACTGTTTTCTCTTAATGGTCTCTGTTTGTGATTGTATGAAATAGGTCATTAGTGGTGAGGCCAAAGTAAGAGAGGAAATTTAATTCTCTTGCCTTGTGGAGAGAGGCTTGGATTACATAAAAATTTTTTTTTAAGTTTATTTATTTATTTTGAGAGAAAGAGAGGGACGAAGAGAGAGAAGGAGAGAGAGGATTCCAAGCAAATTCCACACTGTCAGCATGGAGCCCAACGCTGGGCTTGATCTCATGAACCGTGAGATCATGACTTGAGCCAAAATCAATAGTCGGATGCTTAACCGACTGAGCCACCCAGGAACCCCTATAAAATTTTGAAAAAGCTTACTTGTGAGCTGAATTTGAGGACTTTCAGTCCCTACATGCATGTTGGCAGCCATCACAGTGTCATAGAATTCAGACTAGCCTCTTCTATTCAAATAGGTCTCTCACTTTATCTCCTTACCCTAAACCTCAGAGAGACCACAGTCCCTGAAGGGACTCTTGTCCCCAGGGCATCTATGGGACAACAGCTTAGTTGGTGTGTAGAAAGATCCAGGGGCTGGGAAAGGTAAAAGAAATGTTTGCACCTAATTTCCTAATCCTTCTATTAGACATGATGCTTTGAGAAACTCACATGCAAGTGTACTTCTGGGGGTTATGTAAGATTTTTGAGAATTTGTGTTCTTCACCCACCTGAGTGGAAAAGGCAAAGTCTTCTCTGTCACGCATACTGGTCCAGGCCCTGGCTCCCCGCAGTGGGACTAAGTGCATTGCAGACCCTCTGACAGCCAGTGGGTGGCAAAGTAAACATGATTTTCCAACACAGAAGACAGTACCTGTGCCATAGTGGAAAACAGCAGATCAGAAAATCAGCTCTTTCGACTCCCCATTGGCTGGTCTCCTCCCGATTCTGAAGCAACTCCGACAATGGCTAGAATGGAGGCTTTCTGACATCCAGCCCAGCACCATAGCTAAAACTATTACCTCTTTTCTTCACAGAAGATAAACCTTGCGTTCTAATTTCCCATCAGCATAATACACTGATATGTTTTTGTCCTATAATTTGTGAGAGGATACATATCAGTTGATGACATAAAACAGTAGCTCAAAAGCATAAAACTTAGCATGCATTTAAAAGGACTTATCTGTGAGGGAAGCAAGTTTCCTAAGTTGTGAGTTGCTTTTCACGGCAAACTGAAATAAAGAATGTTCCCATTCCCAAAAATATATCAGTGCCATCGAATTGTGAACATGATTGTTTTACGATAGTTCCTTCTAGAGAAAACTCATAAAGGAATTCAAATTCCACTCTTCCAGTGGCCCCCAGGAAGATATTTATCTATATACCCATTCAATTCTCATGAAAAACTGTGTAACTCACTGTTGCAACGCATGAAGGAAGACAAAGATAGACATTTCCATTTTGAAAGAGGGCATGGTGATTGTCAAGTACCAAATTATTTCATGCCTCAGTCTTATTTACCAACCTTTTGCAACACTTGTGAAAGATACATGCTCTACCTAACAATGTCCATGACTTAGATGTACCATAACGCAACCGATCCCGGGAATTTCTGCAGCATTTAGCTGGGAAAAATTAATCTCACATGGCTTCCCCTGTTTTGATTCCATTTTCTTTTCTCTTTTCATCTTAAATTCTATTTGAAACTTAGTTGATTTTTACTTTTCCTACCAAGGTTTATACCTTCCACCTTCAGATATCAAGGCTGACAATTTCATCTGACGGAACAATTCCCAACTTCTAAATGTTCTAGATCATCTGTCATAAACTGATGTTTTAGAATTTGAAATGCCTTTCCACAGAGAAATGGTGCAATCAAATGGTGCTTATTTTCCTAAGCTGATGCAGATTAATCTGTTAAAGTGTGAGAAAACAAAGGGCTTGTTTAAGGTTCCAAAGAAACCAAGTTTGCAGTAATTTCTGGAAAAAAGCAGCTCTAGTTCTAGCTGCAGAATCATACCCTGCCCACTAGCCCCTGTGGCAGTAGGAAGTGGCTCCCGCCATCTCAAGGACATTGGTGGCAGCTGTCAAGGGAGGGAAGTGGGCAGGGCTGCATGGTGGATATAGGTCTCTGGGGAATTAGAGTCAAGACGTTAGTGACAGGCAAGCTGGGGGGCCACGTAAGGACAGGACTGGGACACAGTAAGAGCACACCAGTTCACCATTCTCTTTTCTTCTTCCTGCCACCCCAGCCCGTTTTTGCTCTGTGAAGGTGGGGTGAGTCCCTTGTCCAGAACAGGTTAGCATGCTCTTCCCTGGCCCACTGACCACTCGCCTTGATCTGTCCTACACAGAAAGCTAGTCTTAGCTAGAATACATGCAAATGGTTTAAGATCCAAAATTCAATCAACTCTTTAGGCTTGCCCTCCAGTGTCACGTTGTGCATACCTTAGCTGCTTGAAGATTATCAATAGCTACTTGCTTGAGCAAGCACTTGGATTTGAAAAGGCACATAAAGAATGCAACCTCTAGATACCAAAAAGCCGTATTGCAAAACTAGTCAAGTGTGGCCAGGGGGAATCAAAACGTGAATCAGATTATAGAAGACGCCAAGAAGTATACAGCCCTAATAACCTACTCCTTTCCTATGTAGTAACCTTAGTTGTTTCTGTTGTTTTTTAAAAAATGTTTTATCTTGGAATAACTGGATTTGCAGAAAGGTTGCAAAACTAGCACAGAGTTACCCCTTCCCTGGGTTCCCCATTGTCAACATCTAACACCTTCATCGCCCATTTTTCAAAACTAAGAACCTGACATTGGCACACTGCTGTTAAGTAAACTGCAGGAATGTCACTGGGTTTTCCAAGCTCCAGTTCAGGGTATAGCCTTGCGTTTAGTCCTCACATCTACTGAGTTTCCCCGGGTCTGTGACAGTGTCTAAGTCTTTCCTGGTCTTTCAGGACCTCCACAGTCTTGAGGAAGGCTGGCCGGGGATCCAGATAATTCAGTTTGTCTGTATTCCTCATGACGAGGCTGGAACTATGGGTTTTTGATGAGTACCACAGAGCTGACATTCCATTTTTGTCACCTCTGTCAGGGAGTAGGTGACATCCCTATGACATCCCTGGTGATGTCACCAGGCCAAGTAAGCATTCCCGAGATCTCACCACTGCAAGATTACCACTTTTCCTCTTCCCTACTCTATTATTTGGAAACAAGTCATGATGTCTAGTCCATCCCCAAGAGGCGAGAGTGGTGAGGGGAAGAATTAGGCTCCACCTCCCCAAGGAGGAAGTTGTATTTGGAATTCTTCTATAAGAAGAGATGTCTCTTCTCTCCATTCATTTACTTATTTAGTCATTTATTTATATCAGTATGGATTTATATTTATTTCATACTTGGGGTTTAAGCAAACATAGTTTAAGGATTTTCAGACAGCCCCCACCATCTGGACAGAAGCCTGAAGTCTGAGTGGGAGCCTGAGCCTTCCCCCCAAGGGAAAGTCCAACCATGAGGCACTGATGAAACAGCGATTCGTGGAGTCTTAGTCACCCCCTTTCCCTCAGACACCTTTACCTCCAGCCCACACAGCCATTGCTTTTATTACTCGGTGCTGTGCTGGCCGCTGGCCACCGCCTCAGCCGGCTGATGAACAGAGAGCTCCATTACTCACCGAGACACGCTCTGCTCTTATCTCCGCTTCAGAAGGGAGCTGGGCGCACGCTTAATAAAAATCCAAACGCCTTGGCTTCCTTCTTCTTCTTGAGAAATGAAGCGCTGTGTCCTTAGCTTCTATTCCACAGATAGCAAGGTTTTTGACAAACGTAGTCCCCCAAGTCCAGACAGAGGTCTGTTCTCCCAAAACCTCCAGTTAGTCGAACGATGGCCGACGCACCAGAAAAATTTTAAGAGAGTTTCATTTGGTTAAAACAAAAATTAACAGGACACAGGTTTGTTTGTATTTCAGTGTTCCTGTTTTGTTTTTCCACTGAAAATGTGGTCATATTATACCTTGAACTTTAGAATGTTGGCATGTACCCAAAAAAACGTATTTAGGTCTGGCAAAAAGAGGCATTTAGTAAGCCCTCAAAGCCTGCTCTGTAAATGTTTTATATGTTCTGAGTCGTAGGGAATGGTTGTGTTTAGGCGGTAGGATGAAGTGAAAAAAGCTTGGTTGTTTTCCTACGGAAATATATCCAGAGAACCTGAAGGACCTCATAGGTACAGCGCCCGGCACGAGGAAGTGGAGGAAAGCATGGGCTGCCCGTGCCTCCTCTCCGCAGGAGGGGCGGGCACCCCCAGGACAGTGGCATCTTGCCCTACCCTCCTCCTCATCCCCTGCCCCGTCTCCAGGCTTGCAGCCCCTTGCAGATTCCAGGGAAGAGCCGGGGCTGCCCCGGGGACATGGAGGCACACGGAGAGACGTGGATCTGGTCTGCATCCTGCCCCCCTCTTATGCCAGTAGATCTTGGGCAAGCTACCTCAACCTCTGAAAGCCTCAGCTCCTCCAACTGTATAGTGGAGCTAACAGTACCCCTCTCATGGGAGCTTCTGTGGTATAAACGACATGATGTCTAGTGTTTTGCAGAGGTCCTGGGAACAGACACCAAGAGGGCCAAAGGGCCACATGCCTAAACTGGCAGAGGGCACCTTAGCTGAAGACCCTGACCCAGGGTCAGGACCTTAAGAATTTGAGGGTGAGGGCTGGTTTCAGTATAAGCGTGTGGCTGAATCTCATGCTCCTTCAGGCCCTCACCACCCTGGCACGGTAGTGGCCCTTGGGGAACCCATGCTGGATGTAGATAAAGATCCAAGCGTGAGTCGCCATGAGAAGCCACAGAAAGCCTCAAGGGAGGGGGACGTGCTTCTGGAAGACCACGTGACACATGTGGCAGGAAGAAGCATCGGAGAATCAGAAGGCTGCATTCAGAGGCAGGATTGTGTCTGTCCCTCCCTTCTTCCAGCAAACCAGTTATCAACTGCCAGAGCTTGTGTTTCATTTGCTTGTTTATTTTTGACCATTTGAGGGTGTTATTAGGGTAGGGAGAACCTCAAAAAAGGTTCTGTTCCCACTAAGAATTCAGGGGATTTGAGCAATCACCTGAGGAAGTAAGAAGTAATGGCATGTTTGTACCCTGAGCTGATAGAAGGTAGTCATATGCAATTTTGCATCTTTGAACAGCCATGGCTTCTGGAAATTACCACTCCTCTCTCCTCAAAAGCTGCATTTGCTTTTTATCTGACCTTAGCATCGTTGGGCTTCCCGGCAGTTCCTAAGCCACTTTCTCCAGCTGTTGATGGAGTAGACACAGTTCTGAATAAATCGTCAGTGTCACTTCAGACTGTGGTCAGAAAATACAGAGATCTAACAGAGGTACTAGAACTGAGGACCGACCTGAGATAAGCCAAGGAGAAAAATTTTCATAAGAAGGAGAAGAATTGATATGGTTTCCTGGAGCGAAGCAGATCAGCATTTTCAATCAATGTAACTCATTTTCATCAGCCCTGTTTAATTCAGAGTACCTATGATCACTATGGGAATACAGCAACAAATAAATAGAACTCTAGTTTTCTATTCAAGAATTGTCCTAGTCTGTGGGATAATAGATAATCTTTTGAAGGGTCTGAATGAAAACTCGAGGCAGTGGGGCTGTCTGGTGGCATGAAACACACCTGTCAGTGTGCCTGGCACCTCTGTTTCAGTTGTAGTTGAATAATTCAAAAGTTTGCCAAGTTCTTTCTCATGACGAGCTAAATTCTGCTTCCCTCAAGTGGGCAAAGACCTTCTCAGGAGCAATCCGGAAGAAATCTCCTTACTATTGCATGTAACTGACCTCAACTATTTGCAGGTCACTGTCATATATATGGTAATAATCTGCCCACCTCCTTTGATTTCAAGGCTGTATTTCCTGCAGTTTTTTCCACTTGCCTTCCGGTTAGCCTGGTCCTAGATTCTAAGACACACTAATAGAGGGAATTTAAGCAGCACTACCTGAGAATCCTGTCAACTCAGCAAGAGCTTATATGTTGACCTTGCACAAGGCAAATACTTTAACAACAGTGACGAGAGCCCTCAAGATCACATGGACACAGGCAATGAAAAAGGAGGAGCTCAAGGGCAAAGACTTCCAAAAACTATTCTGAGGTCATTCATTACATTAGCTGTAAATATACCCAGCTGTCAAGAATTTGCTCTATCATTAAATCAGTAAGTGCTATACCTGTGGCACTTAAAATTTACTGTGAGATATCGTAAACAAAGAGCACACTACTGGAAAACACCATCTCTCTACCGTTGTACTCAGGATTTCTTTATCGCCCCCAGAAACCAGAGACCGCCAGGGAGCCCGAAGCACGCATGCAAAAGCAAAGGGCTTTATTACGAATTTAGGCTCGCCGGGGCCTAAACTCGGGCTCACAGACTTTACAGGCGTGGTGGATCCATGCTGAGAGCGAGCGAGCCCCGAACAAAGGCGGGGCAGGACTTTTATGAGTTTGGGAAGCGGGAGTGACAGGAGATTGTGACGTAGGTGGAGACCCAATCATAATGGTACAACAGTATTGGCAGCAGCTCTAACCATCCACACTGTTCAGTGTTCGTTACTTCTGGCGGGACCCAATGACAACATTTAGGGTATCTTTGAAATTAACCAATTACAGAGCGAGTTCAGGGTCTTGTTTGGTGACTATAGGGTTAACTTTAACACTAGGTAACAGGGGCTTATCTAAAGTTCCCATTTGCAGGCCTCACCCTTAGGAATGTGGGGAGAGGTAGCTGGGCTTTTCTGATTAGATACCCCCGGGCAATGTATGACTGTCAAATGGCCAAATGGCCAAATGGTTCCAAAGAGACTGACCTTAGACCTTTTAGCTTAGAGGGGGAAACAGCCAGTCATGGCGTCTGTTAGGTTCAGACTCGTGTTCTTACACTACCTCAGTACTTCTGGCACCAATGCAAGGGTTTCCCTAGCAAACAATCTCCAAATTCTCTGTGGACATCAACTGGGCGTCCTACAGTTCAATTATGACAGTGCCGACCAGGAGGTAGCGCAGACAGACCACTTGGGTTAAGAGGGCTCAATATCACAAGACCGCCCTTGACTTCAGATGCTGATTACAAGTCTCAGGTTGTCACTTGTACTTCTGACCATCAGCTCTAAAGAAAGCAGGGGCACCTGGGTGGCTCAGTCGGTTAAGTCTCCGGCTTCAGCTCAGGTCAGATCTCACGTCCGTGGGTTCGAGCCCCGCGTCAGGCTCTGTGCTGACAGCTAGCTCAGAGTCTGGAGCCTGCTTCAGTTCTGTGTCTCCTTCTCTCTGCCCTTCCCCCTCTCATGCTCTGTCTCTCTCTGTATCAAAAATAAAAAAAAACATTAAAAAAAAAAAAAAAGAAAGCAGAGCTCCCATGACCTCTTCCTGGGGTCAGTCACTTGCTAGCAAGATTCACAGAACACAGGTGACAGTTTATGTACTACTATCGATTAAGCACAAAAAAATATTTTAGAGGATAAAAATGAAGAGCAAGATGAAGAGACATATCTAGTGTAAGGACAAAGTCTGACCTAACAGACTCCATGACAGAGGTCCCCCTCTAAGCTAGAAGGTTTAAGGGTCAGTCGCTCAGGAGCCATTAGGCGGTTACACATTACCTGAGGCAGAAGAGACCACTTTGCAATATCCAATCAGAAAAGCCCAGCTACCTCTCCCCACATTCCTAAGGGGGAGACCTGCAGATGGGAACTTTAGATAGGACCCTGTGACCTAATGTTAAAATTAACCGGATAGTCACCGAACAAGACCCTGAACTCGCTCTGTAATTGGTTAATTTCAAAGGTACTCTAAATGTTGTCATTGGGTCCCGCCAAAAGTAACGAACACCCTGGACAATGTGTATGGTTAGAGCTACTGCCAATGCTGTTATACAATGATTGGATGTCACAGTTTCCTGTAACGCCCCCTTCCCAAACCCCATAAAGACCCTACTCAGCCCTTGCTCGGGGCTCTCAGCACGGATCCACTGTGCTGGTGAAGGCTGTGAGACCGAACTTAGGCCCGGCGAGCCTGAGCCGTAATAAAACTGCCCTTTGCTTTTGCATGCGTGCCTCGGTCTCCCTGGTGGTCTCTGGTTTTGGGGTGATATTGAACTCTTGGGCATTTCACTAGCAACATCTGGAAGACTTCCGAGTGAACACCAGAGCTTTTCTTCCAGAGATTTGGGGCGGGCCAACCTCCCATCACCTAGACTCATTCTTAACCTATGTAACTTCTCTGAACCCCGGAAGTTACACAGACATGATTGATTAAGTCACTGGCCATTGATGCCAGAACTCAACCTCCAACGGCTCTCCCCTCCTGGAGGTTGTAAATGGTGTGTGGGATGGGGGGGGCGCGGGCTAAAAGCTCCAACCCTCTAATCACGTGGTTGGGTGCCCCACAAACCAGCCCCCACACTGGAGAGTTACTTCAAAGTCACTTCCTTAACATAAACTCAACTGCCATAGAAACGGGTTTGGTGTGAATAACAAAAGATGTTTCTTTCACCTTTATCGTTCAACTCCTGAACTATTTTGGGGAACTGAGGACAAAAACCAAATAGCGTAACAAAAGGCATTCCTATCTCTTAGCATTTAGAAAACTACAAGGGTTTTGGGAGCTCTGGCCAGGATCCTGGGGTTGAAGACCAAAATATATATATTTCTTATGATCTCACAATAGCACACGCAGCTAACATACAAGTATTTGAAAATAATAATAAACAGACACTCCTATCTACCCTTACTGATACAGAAGTGAGTCCTTGGTTTAATGTTCCCTCGGACTGTTGCATAATTATTTCCCAGCTTCCCCCAGAGGAAATTGCTATCCCAAATGCAGTTTTTAATTAACTTCCCTTTCTACACTTGCACCACACATGGTACCTATACATCCAGAAACAATAGTTGAATTTTTTTCAAAACTTATATAAATGGGATCTTAATACCCCAGGTGTTCTTACATGAATTGCTCTTTTTTCTTTAACATGCTATTTTTAGATGCATTCACATGGATGCCTGTGGCCACATCTGGCTCATGTTCAATACAAGTATTTTACATCAACTTAACTTCTTACGTGCATCCAGTGTTTTGCTATTATGAATAATGCCGGAACCCTCACGTCTGGGTTTCGTTGGGCAAGTGCGAGTTTCTCCAAGGAACAAGACCGGGAGGGGCGTGGCCCGTTATTGTGTATTTTCCTGTTCAGATTTACTAAACTGGAGCAAAACGCTTTCAGAAACAATGGTATCAATTTGCAGTCTAATGGCAGAGCTGAAAAGTTGCCGTTAGCTGTGGGGCGACCCCACAGGCGGGAGGTCGCAGCCAGAAAGGTGAACGAGTTCCCTCAGGGAAGAACAAAGGAGATGGGAGCCCCCGATGGGACAGAAAAAGGAGTCTGTCTGCGAAGAGGTAGTGGTGAGGCGCTCAGACGAGCCGAGCCGAGGTGAGGAGGGATGCGAATGTTTGGAATGTTTCTTTTTTCCTAGCTGGGTGAATCTAAGGCCGGGGTCAGCCAGGGCTTAGGGTTATTTTGAGGTGCACCTTTGACGGAACTGTTTGTATTCAGCCCTGGGGGCACCCTAGGCCCTTCTACCTTCTAGGGGCTTCCAGTGCTAACCTTGGTTCCTTAAAGCGGCCCCCACATTTCCTACAAACTAACCAAACTTCCACATTTTAAATATGGCCCCCTTTCCCCCCACCCCTGCAAGGGCTGATGTCAGAAGGTTAGTCTGGGTGGTTTTAATTTGGTTACGAATGAGCCTGAGCGGTTGTTGATGGGCCTTTTGTGTTTCATCCTCCGTGAAATACCTGTTTGTGTGCATTATTTCATTGTCCATTGGATTGTTGTTTTTTCTTGATTTTTAGGAGTTTTTCATACATTCTGGACATGGATCTTTTGACCATCATGACCCGCTAAATATTTTTTTATTCCAGTTTGTGACTTCTTTCTTCATTCTTGTTGTAGTGTCTTTTCTTTAATCATTTCTTCTTATTTTTATTTTTAATATTATATATTATATATTTTATATTTTAAAATGATTATTTTATTATTATTAAAAAATTTTTCAATGTTTATTTTTGAGAGAGAGAGAGAAAGAGCAAGGGAGGGGCAGAGAGAGGAGACACAGAATCCCAAACAGGCTCCAGGTTCTGAGCTGTCAGCACAGAACCAGACATGGGACTCGAACTTGTGAGCCTCAAGATCATGACCTGAGCCAAAGTAAGATGCTCAAACTGACTGAGCCACCCAGGAATCTCTCTTGTTGTAGTGTCTTTTAATAAATAGATCTTAATTCAGAGATACTTGAGTTTATTATTTTCCCTATGATGTGCATTGCCTTCTTAAAAGAAAAAACCTCAAGGGTCGCCTGGGCGGGTCAGTCACTTAAGTGTCCGGCTTCGGCTCAGGTCATGATCTCACACTCCGTCGGTTTGAGCACCACGTTGAGCTTTGTGCTGACAGCTCAGAGCCTGGAGCCTGCTTCAGATTCTGTGTCTCCCTCTCTCTCTGCCCCTCTCCTGCTCACATCTGTCTCTCAAAAATAAATAAATGTGAAAAAATTTTTTAAAAAGAGAAAACCTCTAAAATCTAGGTTCTTTATTAAAGAATTCTTTTAGATTTTTCTCTTAATACATAAGCAACTACCTAAGTCCCATTTATTGAATACTGTATTCCTTCTTCACTGAACTAGGACTGCAACTCTGCAGAGATTGAAGTTCAACATTTGTGCACATCTATTTTCGGGACTGTCGTTTTCTGCTGTCTAGTTTACATAACTCTGCACCACTGTCACACTGTCTTGATTAACAGTTACCGATTTCTAGATGGCCAAGTTCTCTCTCCACCCCAGCTGCCACATTATCCTTCTTACTAAAGAATATGTTGGTGATTTAGGGTTCTCTGCTGTTAAATAAAATGAATCAATTTATCAGGTTCCATGCAAAACCCTCCTGGGATTATGCTTGGCAAGTTCATGAATTCAATGAATCAGTATAGGGAGAAATAACATCCTCACTATAGTGTGTCTTCCTGTCAATGAATGTGAAATGTCTCCAAATGTCTTTCAAGAAAGATATATACCTTTTTTTTCCATCAAGGACTTGAGAATCATTTGCCGGATTTATTCCAAGATACCAATCCTCTAAGGTTATTTAAAAATGGTTATCTTTTTTCAATGTTGCATTTTCTAGGTGTTTTCTATCTTTATCTTTGGGGATTCCTGTGCTTTATGTTTGGAGTTATTCCCAGTGAGAAATTTTGTGTTTTCTGCTGGCAGGTGATGGCATCAGCCAGTGAGAGCCCCTTGTAATTAGATTTTCAGTTTAGGGACTTTCAGGCGATTCTGACTGCAAATCATGCACAGGCAGGCTTAGAAGTAAGGGACTTCTCCGTGGCTCCCCAAAGTCTTGAGGCAGGCGCGTGGCCCGTCTGATCAGATGTCCCTCTGCACTGTGGTCTCACTTAGGTCTCAGCATTCAGCTGGGTGCCCAGTCACCTTTGCTGGTCACAGATCGGGTCAGGCCAGGACACACAGGGAGGTGACCACACAGACAAACATGGCTTTTACCCTCACCGAGCTGTGTGCAAGTCTGCTTTCTGCCTCACATTGTTCCTCTTCTTTTACTCTCAGCTCAACCAAACTTATAAAGGACAGTCCATATAGTTTTAAATTAAATCAAGTCGTTTTAAGCATTTTATCCCAGAAGTTTTCTGTTTATCCAGACCGCCTTACTGCCAGAAATAGAAGTCACTCCCTCCTCCACTTTTTATTTAGAAACAGAGAAAGAAATGAAATTATTTGGCATAATTTTCTTTTTAAGAAAGCTGTTTATTTATTTAGAGAGAGAGAAAGAGAGCACATGAGCAAGGGAGGGACAGAGAGAGGAGGGAGAATCCCAAACAGGCTCCACCCTGTCAGCCAAGAGCCTGACGTGGACTCGATCTCATGAACCTTGAAATCATGACCTGAGCAGAAATCAAGAATCGGAGGCTTAATGGACTGAGCCCCCCCAGGGACCCTAATTTGGCATAATTTTCATAATGAACTTGTGTTGATTCCACGTTCTCTTTAAGTGCTCACATTTTATTTAATTACTTAAAAAATTATATGCCGGAGTCATCATGAACCTGTTCTTTCTGTTCTGTTATTTCTATGCTTTGCTTTTCCCCTTAAAAATGGAGACATTTGCTTTTTTCCAGATGTGGGGAGAAAGAGAGAGAAGGAGAGATAGAGAGAGAGAGAGATATGAAATGAATGAATGAATGAATACGGGGAGGGACGACTATGTGCCAGCTACTGACTTGCCTGAACTAAGCCATTTAAACGTCCCAGCCCTTGGAAGGCAGACCTCTCTTGTGTGATCAGTCCGAGGGTGGAGTCGAACTGCTTACCCCAATCACAAAGCCAATAGCATGGTAAGAAAGTGGATGATGGGCATTAAGGAGGGCACTTGGGTGTGGTATGGAAACCAATTTGACAATAAATTATATTAAAAAATAAATAAACATTGCTAACATTGTAAGATTGCACACTATAAGCATTTTTGTGCTAATCACAGTGTATTTTGTTTTTCCATCTGAGAAGCTTACGTTTCTTCTGATGTTAGCAAAATACCTATTCAGAAATGGAGATTTATGCATCTACAATACCTGTCCTCGAATTTTTTCTTCTTTTCCCCATTTTGGAAGATATATTAAAGTAATGTTAGGAAAACTGGTAGAAGTGGGCATTTTCTTTATTTTAATTTTTAATGTTTTATTTATTTTTGAGAAAGAGACAGACAGTGTGAGAAGGAGAGGGTCAGAGAAAGAGAGACACACACAGAATCTGAAGACAGGCTCCAGGCTCTGAGCTAGCTATCAGCACAGAGCCTGACACGGGGCTGGAACCCATGAACTGTGAGATCATGACCTGAGCCAAAGTCAGATGCTTAACCAACTGAGCCCTCCAGGCACCCCAGAAGTGGGGATTTTCAAATGAGGCTTGAAATAAACAGTGGCCCTTCTAGCCAACAAAGACATGGCAACCTGGTAGCTAACTGGGACCTGCCTCTACCCCCATCATGGCTTCCCCGTTGGCTGAAGGGGGCTTGGCCACCCAGTTGTAAACCTGAAGCAACTGAAAATAAACTCTTCCTCACAGACTTAGAGTTCTAAATTGTTCATTTAGGGTGTTTTATAATGTCTGTATTAGAAAAATGAAATGTCTGACAGCGATTCACTGTTGCTCAGTTTAATTTACTTTTAAGCCTTTTTTTGATTTTGAGATTTTCCTCCTAATACGCCAAGGGATGCTACTCTATGAAATGAAAGTGAATTACGTTACACACGCCATGCTACCCATGGAACACAGAATATGTCAAAGAATTGAGGGAAGGAGCTCTATTTTACCCTAAGGCAGTAGTGTAATTGTTTCTATTTCTTTTCAAGTGGCTTTCTCATCTTTCACAGCAGCGGTTCATGCCCTTCCTTGGTTTGCAGCACCATGAGTTTCTTTCCATCAATATTTCCATCCTCTCTAATTTAATGACAAACGAAAAAAGTTTAAAGCTACCTTTAAAGTCATCATGACTGTTGGCGGTATTAAGCCAACAGATATGACAACATAAGACACCAATGGCGTCTTCTGGTTTCATGGTTAGTTAATTATAAGGGCTGCTACATGTCTGGTATTTTTGTCTCCTAGTAGGAACACTATTTCCCTGTTTGTCTATTTTATACTGGTTTTTAGCATAATATGTTTGACTGGGATAAATTGATCAAGATTCATTAAACTTGTGTTTTGACTTTATGAAATCGTAATTTTATTCATAGATCTTTCTTTTTATTTCTTTCTTAATTTTTTTTTTTTTGATAATTAGCTACTGGGCGGAATATGTTGTCCTTGTTAGAGTTTCTGTAAACTTACTTTATGCTTTCCTTTCTCATACTAAATACATAGAAAAGAAGTAAAGTCCCTTTAGTCATGCCACTTTGGGAACTAAATTTAACTCCTATGGTTTTGTTTAAAATGTCTGTTACCTTTACTTGGTTTTTAAGAATCTAACTGGACTCCCATTGGACCAGAATCTCAAGCCAAAGTAGAATAAAAGAGAAGTGTAGAACTCCAAATGGACAGTCCATGATTTAAGAGGAAACCTACTGTGCCCATTCCCCAAATTTTACCAAAGATTTCATTTGCAGCATTCCACACCTAGGTGTGGACACCACACATCTGTGGGTGGCATATCTGGTGTTAGGTAAGCCATTTGTGTCCTACCTTGTGGATGTCTGGAAAACAGCATCACGATGAAACTCCTACACAGCCCCTCCTACATTGTGTATCTGGCCTTACCAAGCTTATAACTCATATATGTGATATATGACTCATTGCTGTAGCAATTGAAACAGTGTTCAACATCAGTGAAAATAAACCGAGGTGTTTACAATGAGCAGAATTTGGCTTGTCAAATTATTTATAGATGCCTTATGAAAAATAAAGTTAAGAATCTGAAGATTAAGAACAAGTAAGACATATTTTAGAATGCACTCACATACTTTTTTTTTTCTTTTTTTCTAGCCACAGCCTAGTGAATAGTTCTGTTCAGTTATACAATATGTTGGCTTCCCCTTCTACCCTTTCCTTTCCTCTGACATTCCAGGAAGTGATCACCAGTCCCAAATGGTGCAGACTCTGAGAAGGCTCCTGTCTCTGAACAGAAGTAATAGCAGGTTTGCTCAACCTCTGAATCACATTAGATTGGTTTTGCTATTGTTTCTTCTCTGACTTGGTAGCTCAATTCCTGCAATTAGATCCTGCAATTAGATCCTGGCCGGGGAACTCAACAATGCTGTACTCAGCTGTAGCAAATAAGTGTCTCCTGATTTTCCTCCCTTCCACAACCCACTTCTCTGCCCCAAAAGTCAGCCTTGGTTTATCTCTGTTACCTCAGCCTTTGTATTCCTGATTTATTTGGAGTGGCTGATTAGTCCAAATCATGGTGGTTGTTTGCCCACGTGTCCACCAAGAACTGAAATCTCAGTGTAATAAAATCACATAATAAAACAAATATATAATACCAAGTACCTGCACACCCACACTGGAACATAAAGAGTATGTTCAATAAATGTCATGGATTTTATACTTAATGTTCAGTCAACGTGCTTCGATTTCATGAATCTGTCTCAAGCTCAGCTTGAGATTTAGCTTCTATTAAAACATGTCTTAAATCATTGAACAAAAAATGATTTGCCTGGCATATCAGATAAAGGGCTAGTATCCAAAATATACAAGGAACTCACTAAACTCCATACATGAAAAATGAATGATCCAGTGAAGAAATGGGCAGAAGACCTGAATAGACACTTCTCCAAAGAGGACATCCAGATGGCCTACAGGCACATGAAATGATGCTCAACATCACTCATCATCAGGGAAATTCAAATCAAAACCACACTGAGATACCACTGACACCAGTCAGAGTCGCTAAAATGAACAAATCAAAAGATTATAGATGCTGGCGAGGGTGTGGAGAGATGGGCACCCTCCTACACTGTTGGTGGGAATGTAAACTGGTGCAGCCGCTCTGGAAAACAGTGTGGAGACTTCTCAAAAAACTATCTGTAGAACTCCCCTATGACCCAGCAATAGCCCTGCTAGGGATTTACCCAGGGGATACAGAAGTGCTGATGCATAGGAGCACATGTACCCCAATGTTCATAGTGGCACTTTCTACAATAGCCAAATCATGGAAAGAGCCTAAATGTCCATCAACTGATGAATGGATCAAGAAGATGTAATGTATATATACAATGGTGTACTATATGGCAATGAGAAAGAATGAAATCTGGCCATTTGTAGCAAAGTGGATGGACCTTGAGGGTGTCATGCTAAGCGAAATAAGTTAGGCAGAGAAGGCTAGATACCATATGTTTGCATTCATAGGTCTAACAGGAAAGACCTGGCAGGGGACCATGGGGAGAGTAAGGGGGAGAGAGAGTGGGGGAGAGTGAGGGACACAGATCAAGGGAGACTACTGAATACTGAAAACGAACCATGGACTGAAGGGGGAGGGGGAGGGAAGGAGGGGGTGATGGTCACGGTGGGGGACACTTGTGGGGGGAAGCACTGGGTGTTATATGGAAACCAATTTGACAATAAACTTTTTAAAAAATTAAAAAAAATGATTTGCCGTAAGCCAAGTTGGGGCATGATTTCCCTTAAGTTGGTTCCTTAGGGCCTTTTAATGGAGGACATGTTTAACTAATGAAGGAAGAATATTACTGAAATATCTTTATTAATTAATTCAAATTGATAGCCATAACATGTGACCTTTATGGGCACATGGGATGGCCATGGAGATACACTACTCAGATCTCCCTCCAGAAGAACCTTCTGGTAAGTACGTCACTGGCTGTCACACCTTCAGATCCACTCCAGTGTTCTTGCCAAAGTCACACTCCCTTGACCAATCCTGGCAAACACCTGTGTACGGTGGGGTGCTGGAGCTAGGTCTTTCCTCCTGACACTGGATGCCTCTATCTCACGTTCTTGGCCCAGGGCTCCCTGTCAGTCTGGCTGAGAACTACCCAGAGAAACACTATATCTGATGCTTCTCCAATCCATACTTCCTTCTCTCCTTTTGTGGATGCCAGACCCACATCACTCCCCTTACCGACTCCTTTCTCTCTGTCAAGGCATTCCCCAATCAATGTCTGCTATGTCTCATTCTCCCTTAGCTTCTGTTTCTCAGAGGACATGAGCTGACATTCGTCTTCACCCACGGAACCTCTTTGAAACCCATTCAGGCAGAGCAAGAACCAAAACATGGATGTTTTGTTCCATCCCGTACAACAAGGGATGAAAATAATTTGAAAACAATCATATAAACAACAAAAAGCCTAATTCATCATATGGTGACTGGTACTTTGATAAGCCTATTCCTAGTTGTTTCAACTCCTGAGTTGTTTCAAAATTTTAAAAGCTCATGAGAAGGGAAATCATTTCCCCCAGGATGTAAGTAAAGGGCTTGTCATGGTATAAATAAAAGCAGGGCATTGAGGGAAAAAACCAAACCTTTCTTTTTGGTTATAATTTCCTGCTTCTGGTGCCTGGGGGGGGCGTAATTTGGGATTATATGTTGAGATATTAATTCTGAATGATCAGACAAAGTCGTCTGCCACCAAGTAAAGCTTTCACTAGTGCTCAAAGAGTAATCAGGGAAAAAAGGGAAAATCGGGATGGCACTCTCCTCTGTAAATCACAACAGTTGATTCAGAAAGGACGGCCCCGAGAGAGACCAGAGGGTTAATAAACACTGTCATTTTCACTTAATGTAACTGGCAAAAGGGCTGGGAGCAATGCTCCACTTCATTTTGTCCAGAAAATTGCTTTGAGAAATAAACATCCAGAAGAAGAAAAACACCCCCAAGCTATCATTTTGGGAAAGAAAATTTTTATGGCAATTGCAGAAAGGGCTAAATTTCTTGGTTAGGGTCTAATAATGCAAATTATTTTTGTTGTCTACTAAACATGTTAATTCTTTAGGATGAAAAAAGTATACTGTTTGGCCATAAAAAGTAATTGCTGTATTAAAAACTCTCTCAATTTCTTCTTGAAAAGAAAAATACCCAGTTGTCCCAGTTAGGATTACAAAATTGGTGATTCATCTCGAATTTGGTGATTAGTATGAGAAATTACTTGGGGGAAAGATGCGCTTAAGAGATGTTAAATCACTCTTGTGATTTTCTTTGGAGCCTATGCTTCTGTAAATTAACTCTATGCATGTTCTGTTTTGTTGTTGTTGTTGTTGTTTTTTAATGAGGAAACTCTGGGAGTGGTGATCCTGATTCTTGGCAAATCTATCACATGAATGGAATTAAAGACAACTCTTATTGGACTTAAGGAGACTGGTTTTACAAAATATGACTGAGGATAATGTTTGGACATTTTCCTGGGAAGACAGAATGGAATCCAAACAGGTTTCTGAGCAGGAAAAGGTCAGAAGGATGATTCATGTCAGGGTTTCAAAATGGTGATTTGAAGGCCATGGGAAGATCAGCCAGGAAGCTGGTGCTTCTGCAGTAGCCAGGTGTGCCGTCCTATGGGCTAAATCAGAGCAGGAAGCCAGGACTGGAAGGGAGAGGGAAAACAGAGCATTGCAAGTGGGGTCAACTCTTTGGACTTTAAATGCCAAGGTTAAGGGATGGGGAGAAAAATTACATTATTTTCCTCATGTCCCCCTTTTCTGTTACCACCTGGCTCTTCGTTCTTGATGCCCATTCTAATAACAACACCAACATGTGAACTTTGTATGATGTTTGCTTATTTTGATATACATTCAAACACACTTTGAGGAGGCACAACAATTATTATTCCCTTCAATTTTTAACAATAATATAAGACTCTCAGAAAGCAAGGGATTCATCCCAAGAATTACAACCAGTTAGTGGATAGCCGAGTGGGTCAAGACACAAGTCTTTTTGTTCTCTGTTGTTGTTTTAACTTCACCACAGAGCGTTCCATGATGAATGAAGATGGAAGCTCAGGCACGACCTGCCTACATGTTTATCAAAGTCACAGGTTGATTATACAGGACACTGTGGGGTGAGAGAGCAGAGGATGACCGGATGACACGAGGCTCAAGAAACAGCCAAAAAATATGAAATATAACTTTATTTAACCTTACTATAAATAATGTGTATAACTTAATATACATATCACTTTATAATAAACTTCTGTTTTCCCAACCAGAGCTTATATTTCCCCATCAAAATCACTGAGCCATAGCAAAACAACCCTGGAAACTTCCAAACTAACAATGTCCAAACAAAGGAAGTTTCTTATGCTGTGTTCTTATGAGTCTATCCATCTTCTGCCTTCGATTACACTGAGAAGAACTTTCCTTTCATTAATCATTGTTTTGCGTGTTCATCGCCAGCTTCTTCCCGTGGTAATGATCACAGCATCCACTCTGTGCCCAAGTGGATGATCACAGCCCTTCAGGTTATTATGTCATTGCCTGCAGTCAAAGGCAAGCGTATTGGCGAGCTGGACGCTCACCCTGAGAGGCGAGAGATTTCCACCTCATTATGTTGAACAGCAGGAATTCTAAATTCTGTCTTAAAAAATAGGTCAGTGTTGGGGGTCACAGGAGGGCCCTACAAATGAAACCATCTGGCTGGTGATAAAGAAAAATGGCTGCACTGTCACCGAAGACACAGCACTGTGTGTGAAAAGTGGACGATGAATACTTTTAGCACATTTGGCATTTCTCTATGATGAAATATCTAGCAGCAATGAGTTTTTACATTTTATTTTACAATTTGCATACAGTGAACTTTTACCTTATCGGGGTATGAGTCTGTGAGTTCCTACAAATGCACATACTCTCACCAAAATCAACCATAAGCAAGATAGAGTTGTCCGGCTTCCAAACATTCCTTTGTGCTTCCCATTCACAAACATCCCCCCAACCCCTAACATACTAGCAACCAGACATTTACTCTCCTTCACTATGTTTGGGGCTTTTCCAGAATGGCATATAAATGGAGTAATACAGTATGTAGCTTTTAAGTCCTGTGTACGACAAGTTAGGAATGATTTTTAAACTTTTTTATGCAACAAAACAATTCCTAGATTTTTGAGAATAAGCCTTCCTCTGTTTCACAGTGTAGGCAGGAGTGACCTGAGCTGTAAAAGAGAGGTACCGAGAACTTTCGCAGTTTTAGTCCGTTGGCCCACGTTGGCCCCTCTGGAGGCTGAACGTGAGCTTCGAGCCATGTGGTTCAACCTCTTCATCATACAGTTGAGGGAGTTGTGTTCCTGCACCGAAGGGTTGTGGCAGCATTGGGGCGAGAATTCAATATCTTGACTCCAAATGCAATTCTCTTTTGACTTTACTTCTAGCTACACAGTCATGTGAAGCTTTTCCTAAAATGAAAACCAAGTATAAGGCCTGTTAAATATATTTATTTTGTAGGCTTGCACTTAAATCTTAACCTCACATGAACATAAATCATTACTGAGTCAAAATAAGCCAAACCCTGATATGATTCATCTCTAATGTATAATAGGCTTACTTCAGATCAGTCCATTTGAGTTGCTATAACACAATACCAGAGACCAGTAGCTTATAAACAAAAGAAATTTACTTCTTACAGTTTTGGAGGCTGGGAAGTCCAAGGTCAAGGTGCCAGCACATTCAGAGTCTGCTGAGAGCTGGCTTCCTGGTTTCTAAATGGTTATGTCCTCCCATGGCAGAGAGGGGTGAGGGAGCTCTCTGCAGTCTCTCTTATAAGGTCATTAATCCCTTCATGAGGACGCTGCCCTCCCAGAGGCCCCTGCCACCAAATATCATTCCACTGGGAGTTAGGATTTAATATATGAATATTACAGAGACACAAACATCCAGGCTTTTGCACTTCATTTTATGCATCACATTAGGAAGGGAACTGCTATAGAATGTGATCAATTGTTTTCTTAAATATTTAAGAACAACAAAGATTGTGATTTGAGCAAAAAGCACAGGTACTCAGTCTCTCCCTTTTTCTCTCTCTCCCCCTCCTCTTAGTGTCTGCTGAGACTTCCACATTGATATAGATAACAAGATATCAATGCTCACTTTGATTCTGTATCTAAACCCAAAAGAGCTTGACTTTGAAATAGAACATGATTTTAGGGGGACATGTGTTTGAATGTGAATGAGCAGATTTATGGTTTGTTTGTTTTTGTTTTTTCATGGAACTCTGGCTCCTTAACTGAGCCAGATCTGGGAGTCAGGAAACTTACATTTCACTTTTAGTTACTTGGAATTTCTGTCCCTGTGCCAAAGATACCAATCATGACATTTCAGAGTATATTCCAAGTAAATCATCTTTTTCAGCTCCTGGTAAAGAGCTAGTCTTCCAAAGGCTGTGGGCCCCCAGGTCAAGGTGATGGCACCAGAAATGAACCTCCAACACAAGTGTCAATGGTCCACAGGATGGAGGGCAAACAAGACATAGCCTGGTTCAAAATGACAAGCAAACTAGATATCCTCTCTCAATGATTCAAGGTAAATTTTCAAATTGAAGCGAGCACTGATTGTGGGAACTGAAAGGTCATGAGAAAGACAGGGGCCAGAGAAGATGCAGTGTGGAAGCTGAAATTACGGAGGAAGAAGAAACCATGAAAACCAACCAGAGGTCATGGGCAGAGGCTGAGGACTTCTTTGGTCACACTGGGGGAGGAGCAGTGGGATGGAGAGAAATGCCCTGCCCTTCCTGGGTCCCATCGTTTGGGGTTTTCCTGAGTCTTGTGCACACACAGTCTTACGTGAGCCACCCCCCTGCCCCTGGTATGGGAGGCAACTTGATTGAGTCTATCTGGCCTTAAGTCAAACAACCTTTAGACTCTATTTCAACAAAAACTATTGGCAAGGACTCCCCTCAATGGTAAAAGTAGGTAGCAGAGTTTCTTAAGTATAAGAGGCAACGTTTCTTTCCTGGTAGAGTCAGGTTTGTCACTTATTTACTGAATATGTGAGGAAAAGAAATATGAGGTGATAAATGCCTGAATAAGAATGTTTAAATAACTATAGAGCTTTCTTTAAATTTCTAATGTAAACAGTGATATAAACAGTAACTAACAGACTGTTTCCAAGTAGAATTCCAGATAAAAGTGCTTTAAATAAAAGAAAATGCATATTTGTAATGAGTTCATAGGAACTTTTTACTAAAGTACTTAAGAATAGGTTTTACTCCTTTTATTTTTTCTCATATTTGTTTTTTTCTTCTAGAATGCTTATTTTATGTTCTCTTCTCAAGTCTCATTTATTCTTCAGGGTTTAAGTTAAATAAAATTAGACATTTCCCATGGGTCCTTGTTTTAATTCAAATTTCCTATTTCAGAGTATAACTGAACTTCTTCCAGCATTGATCCCTTCCACTTATAGCATGGTCATTTCCATGCTAGGATATTGCTTCCTCTCCCACTCTTGATTAACACATGTGTATATAGTCCAAATGACTATAATGAGAAAAACAGAGTGCACTATGATTCTAGAAGAAGGAGTAGGGTCCGCCAGTTTGGAAGGGCTGGGAGGCAAATGAAAAACCAAAGGACCCACGAACCATGAGGGCCTTAAGGTAGAAGAGACTGTCCCACTCTGCCCAACTGACACAATCTATGTTTAGCACCTGGGAGTAGCATGGACCTCGGGCAACATCAAAAATCTATCCATAAGTTTAGTCACCTCAGGCTGCCAAGACAAACTACCATAGACTGGAGGGGCTTAAGCAATAGATATTTCTTTCTCCCAGTTCTGGAGCTAGAATTCTAAGGTCAAGGCTCCAGACAATTTGATTCCTGGTGAGAACTCGCTTCCTGGGTAACAGATGGCTACCTCCTCAGTATGTCCTCACATAGCATGTAGGCTGGGGATGGAATGGGGTGTGGAGAGCAAGTTCTCTGATTTCTCATTTTATAAGGACATTAATCCTACTGGATCAAGCCTTTGTACTTGGACTGGATCAGTCCATGTACTGAATTGTGCCCCACCCCCCCCAAATTCCTATGTTGAAGCCCTAACTCCGAATGTGACTGTATTTGGAGATAAGGTCTTAATCCAAGTGGGCTGGTGCCTTTAGATGAACAGTATGGGACACTAGAGGGCTCTCTCTCTCTCTCTCTCTCTCTCTCTCTCCATATGAGGACACACAGGGAAGGTCAATGTCTATAAGCCAGGAAGAGAGCTTCACCAGAAACCATATAAGCCAACACCTTGATCTTGGACCTTTCAGACTCCAAAACTGTAAGAGATAAATTTCTATCATCTACACCACCCAGTCATGCCATTTTGCTATAGCAGCCTGGGCACACTAAATATAGCATCTCCTTCTTATGATCTCACTTAACTTGAGTTATTTCCTTAAGGCCCCATCTTCAAATATGGTCACAAAGGGAGTTAGAGCTTCAACACATGAATTTGGGGAGCCAATTTCAGGGGGTTCCACACATTGGCTGCACTGAGGAGCTCTGTTAAGTACAGGTTTCAAAGCCATCTCTGGAGAGGATATACTGTCTACAGATGCCTGTCCCTTGCTCATTGGCCATCTAGCAAGAGTGATGTCTGCCTCTTGTCTCAAGTCTTGGTTCAGTCTATCCTAACCACTCCCTGTGGATAGCTCCAAAGTCAATAGCAAAAGTTTAAACTTATTTCCTTCACATAGAAGGGGGAACCTCTAGGCTCACCAAGCAAGTAGTGGTGGTATTATAAAGGGAAATTCCCTCACCCCTTCTTGCATTGTTTAATTGTTGCAAACTGGATTTCCCTCTATTGTTGAAAACGGGATAAAACTCTTTCTCTATGTGCACCTGTTCAATTTTCATCTCTTACGTTGACACTTCCAAAAAGTCTGGAGAGTTGGGTTGCCCAAGTTCCATTTTAATAACTCTGAGATACTTCAATCCAAAAAATGAGTCCACATTAAAGGGAGAAATTTTCTTCTTAAGATACCAGGAAAATAGTGAGTGGTAAGTTAGTTACACAAAACCATACTGCTAGTGAAAAAAAACTATTCAATTACTCCAATGCTATTCTGTCACATATTATTTGAACCAATGCTTAATAATCAGTAATAATGGAGACTACTAATAAGGCATAAGTAATTGAAATGGCAGATTATTCCAAATATTAATTTAGCCATATGTTTCTATATATATCCCCATTGATTCTTTCAATTGTATATCCATGTCCCTGCTTCATCTTTTTGTGGCTTATGAGCAGATAGTAACATGGACAAAAGCAGGTTGAAAAATTGGCCTGAAATCTCTGCAAACACCATAACCAGCCCTTAATGTTTGAGAAACAATTACAGGCATATTTCCTTCTAACTTTGGTAGCACCACATTATTCGAAAAATGTGGAAGAAATTTTAATAAGAATATGGAGTTTGACTCAACCCAAATTAGAATTAATCACACAGCATTGTTCTTCTGTCTCTTATAGAATTCTTAATTTCTTCTCATTGTCCCTGGTGATTTCAGCATGATCGTTTTAGCAGGACCTTTGTGTGCTTTACAGATAGGTGACTTCATTTTTACTGGAACTTTGCATCCTAGAGAATGAGGAAGACACTAAGGACTGACCAAAGACCAGGAGGGTCACTTCAGCCACATACTCACTCATTAGCATACGAAGAGACTCTCTATTGTTTCATCACAGTTTAAAGTCCTGCCATGTCAAATCCGCAAAATAACTCTAAGGAAAGGCCACACTCTGCACTCCTTCCTGCACTTTCCACCCCCAGCCTGCCCACCCACCCCGATGGCAGGCTGGCACTAAGGCGACGCACTGAAGTGAGGGACTAGGAAGCACTACGTTAACCTCAGGGAGACCGCGATGTGAGGTGCGGGGGTGGGCTTCAATACTGGAACCAAGGGGGCAAACACACCTGAGAAAAGCTGTGGAGGCAAAAAGACTGTGGCGACTGAACAAAGAGCAAAAGAGGGGAAAGTGAAGATAGCTCCAGGACTCCACCCAGGATGCCCCACGAGGAGCTTCTGGAACGTGGATTTCCAAGTTCTCGGATGCCCTGGAAGGGCAGTGCAGATTTGAGTAGAAAATGGTGTTGCTCCTAGGTGCCAGGCTGGTGAAACAAGACGGCCAACACACATACTTCAGAACCTGGGCAGGCCACCGCATTCATCCTTCTGTCGCAGGGGAAGGACTGCTGAGGAATCCCACCACCGAAAGGCAAGTCCGCTGCCACGAAGTCAAGTACGCATTGATGCAGGATCCCAGCCATTCCCCCACCTGACCCTCATTACCTAGTAAGCGGAAATTAGAATGGTGCAGTCTGCGAAGTAATTTTTGAAAAAAAATCTCCAATAGAGAAAATAAATTAAGACAATCTATTCCCATTTTTATGAAAATTTCATTTCAGAGAAAATCAGGCATTGGGTAGTATTGGTTACATGCCAATTGTGTAATTTAATGCAAGCAAAAACTTGAAAACTCTATGAGAGGAAAAAAATCCTACATAATTATAACTGATTGTATTCATTGTTGGGGGGGAGGTTATGTCAATAAATTTAATGAAATAATAACCCAGGAAGCTCCCAAAAATGATAAACAGGGCTTCACAGACACAAGTCATTAAATGTGGCAAAGGAAGGCATGGTTTGGCTAAAGTTCTAGAATAGAAAATCAAACGTAATTATATTAGATGGCAAATTGCTATTAAGTTACTGGCTGTTCTCCCTGAGGTCTAGCAACAGGGCTCTACACTATGATCCGTCACCATCAATTAATATTTAAGCAATTGCTTAAGAAGATAAACAATCATAGCATGAGTTAACTTAATTTTGCCTATGGTTGAAGCATAATCTGCTGTTCTCTGTTACTGGAAGGGCCATGAAACCATATTAGAAATATTATATTAAGAGATACACAGCGACACAAAGATGAATATTGGCTCCTTTCCCCTAATTCTTTTCACGTAGCGTGAAGTCGGTGTTTGGCCAACTCTGATCTTAGAAGTCACACTTTTTTCTCGTCACATCATTTTACTTTCTTTGTAAATTCATCCTGCATGGTATGTTCCTGTTTCTGCCTTTTCCACTAGAGAGTAAGCCTCTGGATATTCTGGAAGTTTCCATCATGTTTACTGCTGTATCCACAGGGCCCAGAGTAGCACCTGGGCATGATAGAAACCAAAGAAATATTGTCGGATGAAGAAATAAAACTGCAAGAAGGAACTAAAATAATCTGACAAGGGTAAGAGCAGAACGACAGGTTAAAGGTTATAATGAAACTTGTATGTGATGTAATTGGCCCGCTCTTCCCAGGGATGAGTTAGAAACCTGGGTCCCGGGTTCCCACGTGATCATTTAATGGGAACAGATAAGGCCCTGGTGCCCACGTGCTGCTCCCGCGTTTCCTGGTCTCCTAATTCCAGAGATGCCACTGATTCCACCCTGCACTCATATTTAGAAATAAAATCTTTAGACACATTTTTATGATAGTTTCAGGACGGAACCTGGCTCACTGGATGCAACAGCCATATCACTGCAAAATGGTTCAAGGCACGTAGTAGAACCACAGGTAATTGAGTTTATGAACGCAAATCTACTAAAAGTTAACTCTCTCTCTAAATCTTACACCAATACATTCTCTAATATGATTTTTTCCACATTTTTCAAAAATCATTAGCTATATTTTACAAGTTGAGCTTACCTAGACTATCAGTGAAAATATTTCATGTCCATAATATAAGCGTTAGGGAGCTCCTTTTTATTCTGAAAAAAGCTTTTTTTTTTTTTTTACCCTTTCAGTTTTACCTGTAAAAAATTTCCACACACCAAAATGCATAGGAAATTGACTGTAGAGGTGACTGCAATCTTGGGATTTTTAATGGTAGCAAAAGAGCTCCGATCAGAGTTTCACCCAGGATGGGCCCAGACGACAGTACTAAACCACCCTATTCCACAAATATTTATTTAGTCCTGTGCGAGCCTGGTAAGTGCCTGACCTTGAAGTACATAAGGGCACAGGCCTGGTCAGGGTCCTCTCTGCCTTCCAGACAGCGGAGGAGGGAGATTTTGGTAAGGGAAGTTCAGTGATCTGTGAGAAATACGACTGTAGGACAAAAACGAGGCGGGACAGCTCTGTAAAGCAGGCCAACAGAGACCCTCCTAAGGAAGACATTTAAACCGAGCCGGGTAGTTAAACAGGACAAAGGCAGACAGAAAGAGAATGGCCCATGGGATCCTCAGGTCTCCTTCAATATGGAGTCAGGCTCTCAGTGCGCCCATTCAGACTGGGGCAAGGAAATAGGATGGGGCCAGCTTGGGTCCTGCGTCCGCCCTCACTCCAATCAGCACAGCGGCATCGGGTCCAGAGTGGCAGGGTCAGTTGCCCAAATGGGCCCCATGGGCACAGCCTTGGCAGGACCCATCACAGGTGGAGACACCTTCTCTGACGTGGCGGTGTGGACGAGGGTGCCTGTCTGTAACGGGAAATGTTCTTTTACAGGCAGTGTGAAGTTCTACATCTCATGCACAACTTCAGCCCATCTCCGGGACGCTCCCAGATTTGCTTGCTTAGGAAAGGCTTTAGAGTTGTACTCGTGACAAGGATTGATTACAGTGGATGAAAACAAAGGCAAAACCGGCAAAGGAAAAAGCACACTGAGCCAAGTGGGGGCGGGGGGCTGGGAACAGGTGTCAGCTTCCAGATCCCTCTCTCGGCGAGTCCCACAGGCTGCATGCAAACACACTTCAATCGGAAATCAGATGTGACAGCTGGCGTGAAATGGCGCCAACCCGGGAAGCTCATTAGAGAGTCAGGCCCAGGGTTTCTGTGGGGGGCTGATCTCACAGATGCGTGATGAGTAAAATATACCCAAACTCTAGACTCCCAGAAGGAATGGAGGATTTCAGCGTAACCACGTTGTTTATGTAAACAGTTCAGGCACATTGGGCCACCCACTCCTACTATCATTTGGGAATGCGGGAGCACTGTGGACATGCAGCTCCCCAGAAGGGAGGCAGGATGCCGGCTTGTCAGCAGTGCTCTCAAAGGATACCCTCAGGTTTGCTGTGTGTTTTTTTCCTCCAAGTTTTTATTTAAATTCCAGTTAGTCAACATACAGTATAATATTAGGTATATAATATACAATATAATTATCAGGTGTATAAACAGTGATGCATCCCTCATTTACATAATATTAGGTGTATAATAGGCAGTGTAACTACCAGGTGTACAATACAGAGATCATCACTTACATGCAACACCCAGGGCTCATCACGACAAGGGTCCTCCTTAACACCCCATCTCCTGTCTCACCCATCCCCCCACCCCCCTTCCCTCTGGTAGCCATCAGTTTGTTCTCTGTGGTTAAGAGTATGTTTCTTGTTTGCCTCTTGTTTCCCCCCATGTTCAGTTGTTTTGTTTCTTAAATCCCACATCTGGGTGAAATCATGTAATTGTCTCTCTCTGACTTCTTTCACTGTGCATTATATGCTCTAGTCTGTCCACATCATTGCAAATGGCAAAATCGCATTATTTTTTATGGCTGACTAATACTCCATTATATACATACACATTATATATTTATATACTTATATGCATTTTATACATATACACACTTCTATATCCAGTCATCAGTTGCTGAACAATTCCACTCTTTCCACACCTTGGCTCGTGTTGATGCTGCTGCTATAAACATGGGGGTGCATGTATCTCTTCAAATTAGCATTTTTGATCCTTTGGGTAAATACCTAGGAGTGCAATTGCTGGATCGTACTGTTTTCCAGCGTAGGCTTGCTCTCTTAATACTTACCTGCCCATACCGTGTCTCGATAAATGCCCCAACCTTATCCCTGGGAGGAAAGAGACAAAACTCATGCCCACACTATGAGGTTGTTTATATTTATCTGATACTGGCTGTAAACAATACATTTGCCTTTTATTTGTGCCCTAGGTTCTAGATCTTAAACTGCTTAATTTCTTTTTTAGTATTGAGTACCTTGTTCATTACAAACATTCACCAAAGAGCTAGCATTTGTCCAAAGGGTTGTAGATTTGCCTGCCTTTTTAATACTTCCAAACTTTTCTACCTCCCTTCCAGGTGAGAATTCCTACATTTTATCATGGACAGCGACGCATTGTCCTTCTTTGTCAGCTTAAAGGTCTGACTGCAGCACGCTTTGTCTGCTCGTAGCAGGACCGTAAAGGGTACTGTGCCTTCAGCTGGTCACTGATACCCTGAAGTGGCTGGAAAGGCACATAGGCAGGCCCACGCAGAAGAGAAAACCAACTCTCTGCCTCGAGCAAAGGTTTCTTTCTTTGTCTCCGGATTCCTGTCTCTACGTGGCTGCTCCCTTGTCTCCCATCGTCCTCCTCCGTCTCCAGCACCCGTGTTTCTGTAGGTCTCATCTGTGTCTGTCTCCTGGCTCTCTTGAGCATCTCAGCTCTTCCAGTCTGATGGGGATCTGAACGAGCTCAGGTCACGCTGATTTTGGTGCTGGATCCATGAAGAACGGGCCATCATCAGTTCTTAGCAGGCCTTTTACTTTCTTTGGTGTTGCAGGTCTAAAATAATAACAACTGTTTCTCCTGCTAACAGAGCTTGCTTCTTAGAGCATGGCGTCAGAGCCTGATTTTCCGACAAAGTCTGTATTTTATATTACAAAGAGTCTTTTCTCCCTAGAGAGGGAAAACAAAAAGAGGTGAGTGGAGTGGAAAATTCCTTCCTGGCTGCTGTCTTCTCATTTCTAGTCCACCCACCAAGTACACGCTGCCTTTTGCTCTCTGAATATAACCCATACCAACTTTATGAAGTAGATCATCCCAAGACTGTTAGGGAGACAAATGTGACTGACATACGGAAAGCGGGGTTTCGGCCTTGATTAGCATTGATTTGATCTTGACATTTTGCTCTGGTACAACGGGATGTCCTCACTTGAGTAACTCTGAAAGGGGTTTCATTTGAAACAATCCTGATTAAGTTTGGATTGAAGAGAGGCCTTCTTGAAAACTTGGGGAATTATTTTAATGAGAAACTCTAATGTAACTTTTTTGTACATCCTTGAGAAAAAGGAAATCTGTAACGGGTTTTCTTGAACTCACTAGGCAGCTGACAGGGTGTCTGGAAAAATTAGCTAGCTACACTTGAGTAATCATTTTCAAAGTTATCTTGCAAATTCTTTTTTATGGCTATAAAGAAAAGTGTTCCACTTTCCCCCAAGTTATGCCTAATCATATACTCGATGATGAATAATGCTTATCTCCAGGGAAGGGACTAGAAGGAAGGAGGGCTTAAGGAAAATGCTCACATTTTATTCCAAATATTTCTATATTGACTGTTTCACAATGAGCATATACATACATTGTGTATTGCTTATATATTGATATGAAGTATCTCACAAATCATTTTGGATAAAGTTAGAAGTCAAGACATAGGCTAATCTTTACTGCAAATTTTCATTATAGTATCACCACTTGCTTAAAAGTCAAGCACCCTCACTACTCAAAAATCATATTAGAAACTGTGTACCATGCATGATTGTATCCAATTTTTCAAAATTTCCATTTTCCCCCCAATCTTTTTAGAATGGTGCAGAGCAACCTAAAAGAGTATCTCATAAAAACGCTTAAGAGTATCTCTTAGGGTGTAGTATAATAACAGCAATAATGCTTCCTGCCTTTTACTGAATGCCTATGATGGACGGTCTTGCTAATTTAACTTTTATTGAGCATGTAACAATAAGTACGGCACCCTGTTAAGCAGTTTACGTGCATGATTGCGATTGCACATGAGATCAATGTTTTATGTTCCACCTTTTGCAGGTGGAGACACTAAGCCTCAGCTAGTCTACCTGACTCACCCATGGTGATGCAGCCCCTGAGAGCCACAGTCAGGACAGGCCACCATATTGGTCTGAATGAACCAGACCCCACAGAAGGGAGGCGGTGGGACGCACATGGCATGGGATTCAAATCCAGCCTCTACCACATAGAAGCTGTGAGAATGAGCTACGTTACCTCTCAGTGTTCTCGTCTGGGGAAATCAGGCCGTATCTGTAACACGCGACTACTAATAGAGATACTCGTGGGGTCCGTTATGAAGATTCAATGAGATTATCTTGGAAGGCAGCTAGTAAAATTTCCATGAATGCTAGCCACTATTACGTTTCATAGACCATGTACAAAGAACTTTGTTTTATGTTTCTATCCATTTATGTATTCATTTATGCACAATTTAGTTGTATAATTTTACTGAGACTTCACAAAAATATGGATTAGAGGTAATATTGTCTTTATTCTTACTGACGAGTGGAGCTCAGGGAATTTGCGTAACTTGCCCAAATCATAAAGCTTGGAAGTTATGACACAAAGATTCAAGTTCAGATCGTTCCGAGATGGTCAAGCTTTGCCTCCATGCCACCGGAGATCACAAACCAAAGGGGGGGGGAAGGGGGAGCGCACTCGCCAGCTCTGTGACCTCAGGTGAGTCTGGACCTTAGCACTACAGTCAGTTACCTTCCCTGCAGGGCCAGGTGACACCAGCGTCCCACTCCTCCAAGGTGCTGCCAGGGTCTGGAGAGCTTACACAGAAAGGCTTCATACGGGGCCCAATACCACTTAGCATCAAGACCACCCTTGTGCCCACAGCATCCGGCGACGCTCCGAACCAACACCTTGCTCAGTGCAGTGAATTTTCTTCCTAGATACACTGGATGGTGATAATAATTGTGTATTATTCTGGAAGTTCAACTACCAAACATATGTAAAATCTTTTTTTAATATTAAAAGGGTTACACTAAATATATTATATTGCTATTATTATTAAGACTCACAAGCACGTTCTACCGGTGAAGCTATGACAGTCCCCAGTGGCCATGGCATTGCCACGGCTCCACACAGCCTTCAGTCCCTTGACCCCTGTGACTGTTTGGGGCCTTAAGTGTTCAAGTCCTGTGTTGGATGCACTACAACGCTAGACGCTCTTTCCTGCCGATTGTTTTTAATACATTCTCTTGTTCCATATCCTATTTCCTTCAATAGGACAAGGGCACATTTTTAAATGTTGTTACTTCATTTGGAAATTAAGGCAGATTTGATGCAAAACACGTTTTTCACAATATCTTTTTTTTTTTGTTTTTGAACAAAGCACACTTCCTAATTTAAAGAACACTCCAGAAAAACTAGAGTCACTTGAGCTTAGGTGAGTTTCCCATTCGATGCAATTTGGAAAGATGGGCAAGAAACTATGTAGGGGTGGAGAATAGGTTCATTTTGCTGGGAAACCAGGTGGGAAAAGAAGATACTCATTATCTCCGTGGCCAGCAAATGTGTCCGGGAGGGGACTCAGAGGAAGGCAGCAGGTGCCAGGGTGCCCCCAGCACATCTGAAATGGCAAAGAACAAGGTGCAGTGACAGTTTTAGAAAGGCACAAGTCATGTGCAAGCAAATAAACAATCAATAATTACCATAATCTAATTTTCCCCCATTCTCTCTCTGTCTTTAAATGGGCCCTGTGTACTGTTGACAGAATACATTTTTAAGTTTATTCTTAGAAAGAAAGAAAGAAAGAAAGAAAGAAAGAAAGAAAGAAAGAAAGAAAGGCTTCTACTCTAACATATCTTTGGGCTTCTTGCAACAGATCAGAGCACCCAAGAAATGAGAGTGTAGTTGCTTACACATTTTTTCTTAAATAACTTTTCACTTCGATTATAAAGAACATAATTTGGTCCCTCCTATGATGTTCTCTGTCTAGAAGTTTCTCTCAGTTACACATAAAATACCTTTTAAACTTCATAGTTTCCCCTCCTGTGGGTAAGCCATTAATTTTGCAGTTTGTAGTGTATGTCGGATAATTATCAGAAAAATGCATTGGAGTTCAACTATCTTTTTCTAACCTGTGTATCATTACGTGAACCCCTACCCTTCTCGATCCTTTTATCTTTTAGGACCAAACCAAAAACAAATAACAAGTATGACTCAGATTATGATCTTATTTGCAAGACACAGAAGAAAAAAATATGGAAAAGAGGAACATATACAGCAATTAAATGACGTCCTTTTTATGGCAGGGAGTTTTTGTTACTTCAGTGAGAAATTCAACAATTGTACCTCACACCAATATCATGCAAGATATTAGTGTAATGGGCCTTTCTCTTTGGTTTCTTGGGGGATGTGTGATTTATTAATGATTCTTTTCCATAATGGAGATATGACTAGGGCCCTGGGTTCACGATGTGAGCTTTGACGGACCTTCTCAGTATCTTTCCTTATTTCCTAGCCACCATTTATGATAAAGCTTGAAAGGTTTGGTAAATTCTAAAGAATTTCATGGGAAGTAAACTAGAGCATTAATACGTAATATAAGATTCTGGATGAAAATCAGCCTAATTTTATAAAGACCTAATGCTGTCAGGATAATATACCTAAATGATGTATAGTGAAGATGTATAAAAGCAAAGAAATACAAGTTACTTTAATTTTCCTCAGCATTTGGAATTGTTCCAAAATAATACATGAAACTTCTTTTCCACAATGTAAAAAGGAAACTGAAAGCTTGAAAAACATCCATTGTCAAAAATAAAATAAGGAAAATAAGGCCAAACAAACTACAAAAGTATGTTAAACAAATCAGAATCTCTACAACCTCAAACAAATGACAAGAGAGGGTGTGTTGTGTGGTGTGTGTGTGTGTGTGTGTGTGTGTGTGTGTGTGTACTAATCTGGCACCATTCGAATATTTGGAGCAAATTCTTTTCTACTTTATTGGTTCAGTTCTGACACTGGCCTTGATGCCAGTCCTCTTTTGTGTTAGGGAGAATTTTTAAAAAACCTTGAACTCACTGACTTCTAATTCTTATTTCTTTTAATTTCTCATGTTTTTGTATAGATTCTCAAATGGCAGGTTTTATGCCTATAGCCAGAAGTGATATGATATGGTCAGTATATATCAATTGATAGGGTAATATGAATTAATATATTAAACCAACACTATACATACACACTTATTGCACTGATCATGATGAAATAGCTTGTACTAAGTAGCTTTCCTACAGAAAACAATTATAAAAACTATACAGAATACATATAATTATGATTGTTGTGGATAGATATTAAGAACAGTCAAGGCAAGCAGGACTCAAATCCCTATGTTCCTGAGACAAGGTGAACATGATGAAGTGAGTTCTATTCATCCTTGAAGGTACTTGTTTATTCTCAGTGCAGGGGAAGAATGCCAGCAGGAATTTGGAGTCTGACTAGACTGAGGAGAGAGAGGCTGGATCCAGGACTGTCAAAGGAGCTAAATCTTGATGGGCCAAATCGAGGGAAGGAGGGATGCCCAGGAAAATGAGCCCCCAAATCTTTGTGCAATCTTCTATAAAGGTTTAAACTGTTCAGTTTAAATACTCAGGATATTTTACAGAAGATAAGAATTGAGACAATAAAGTATTCAGCTGATATTTTACCAGCGGCAAGGTGCTGGGAAGACAGGGTACAGTTTAAAGTCTGTTAAGATAGAACAACTCTGGCGAATACCTCAGGCTCTCAGTTGAAACTGCAGAAAGCAGAAATAGACCAGCCTTAATAAACTTAAAACTCAGGAATCTGCTTTTTCCTCTATCTACATTTTACAACCAAACTTACCCATTATAGAGGAATAAAACACATTTTAAAAGATATAAACATTTTATTACATAATGTCCGGCTTCTAATCAAAAATTACAAAACATGCTGCTAAGCAGAACCAAAGAAGCAAACACTTATGTATTTACACAGCCTAAGACTATTGGTAAGCCTTCCTGGAAGGGATGCACCTGAGCTGATAGTTCCAGAAAGGTTGACAAGTGGAGGGAGTGGCAGAGAGCTCAGGAACAGCATGAAGAAAGAGGCGCCAAACGACACAGAATACTTAGGGAATCATTCATTACCTGTTCCATGAGTGTTACCAGTGGGTAGTGGGTGGATCAGTCAGAAAGTGGCCAGGATGCAGGGAGGACCTGCACCACTGAAGGTATGTGCTTCAGCCTATAAGTCGGTTTTCAAACTGTTCCAACCCTTGTAACTGTTTCTATTAGTGACATCTTAGAATGAAGTCACAAAACAAACAAAAGAAGATTTTTCAAGTTAAAGGGGGAAAAGTGCCAAATGTCTGGAACATCAGCAGCCCCTACTTGCCATCTCAAACCCTGACTTTCCACGATCCCCAGAGGTTCCTTTTCAGAATCCATTATGCTTCCAATTTTAAAAAAAAATTACTCTATTAGTGACTGGTAGACCAATCACCAAATGTCGTTAGCCAGATTTCTGCTTTGGACAATAAGTTAGGGAACTGTGTAGGGTTAAATTTGGGAAGATCATAATGGGGAAAAGGAAGATGGGTGAGAAGGGCATTGTAACTGAGAGAGAAATTATGGCAGTGGCAGGAGGGAGGAGGGAGGAAGTAGGTGAGGGGTTAAAGAAATATTTAGATGGAAAATTGGGGCAACATGGTGGTGGATTGTATGTAGATAATGGCCTGTATCTACCTCACCAAAGAGGCTCACCAAAATGAGTGACCTAGAGGGAGCACTCTTAAGAGAAAGATGGAGTAATATGTCTCCAGAAATGATTTCAGAAGGGCATGTGGCAGGGGCATGTGTGAAAGGGATTTAAAGGAGGTGGGTAATGAAATGAAGAGAAGAGGGAGAACTTATTTGGGCTGCCTTTCAGAACACAAACAATGCAACCAGAGGAGTTTAGAAGAAATTGTTTACTGGAGACATTTAGATATATTGCGAGACCAGAATAATCCATGAGAAATATAAATTGAGAATAACTGTGTCTCTTAAAATGAATAAGCCCTTATAAATGTTATTAAATGGTTTGGGTTGCAAATATATCAAGGTCATGGTTGATCAACTGCAGAAACAAATTGCTTCATAAGCAAATAATCACCTTAATTTTAAAGAAAGAAAAGATACAACAATATCACCAGAAGATGTATTGTCTGTACTTACATTTAATACTTTGTTTTGCAACACAGAAAATGGAATTGCCCCAACAGAATTTTAATTGGGTACATTTCCACTGCCTTTTACAGGTTTTGCCCAAGCTTAAAAACTTCCTTCTAATTATGAAAGAAATAGGAAAAAATATATATTCATCAGAAGAATATCTACATTGTCATTGTCCTTGAAAGTTGTTTTTTGTTTGGGTGAATGTTTCAGATAGTGCTGTTTTTGTTGTGGGAAGATGTGTTATCTGAAAAGATTGGGGCCTCTAATCTCATTGGAACACAATGGAAATGTTGAATATGTTTGTCATTTATATGGCATTATGCTCTATCTTCTAAGTATTCATGATGCAACCATGAGCATTGCAACAAACACATTCCTACATAAAGAGCTCAGTCAGTTTTTATCAGACAAGGTAGTTCTTTGGGTCTTTCTCTTCTAGCTTTGCTTTTGACCTGACATGAGGAAATTACCCTAGGTGCCCATGCAGTGAAGTGCAAAGCGTTTGGGAATCAGACAGTCTGGGCAGGAACCCAGTGCCGCGTGCTCTAGATCGTGGCTTCCTTCCTTCCTCAATAGTTGGCTAGGGTGAAAAGTAGATGTGAAAATATGGACAAGGTGTTCCTACAGAGTCTGGACCAGAGTGGGTTTCAGTAGGTTTTAATCCACTTCTCCCTTTTTCCCCTCTAGAATGGGTATTAATGTTATAACTAGTTCTAAGCAAATTTGTGAAAGGAGTAATTTGTACATTTCTGAGTATCTTTCCTCTCCTTTCACCAGGAGGAGAACCCTGGCTATAGTTTATTGAGCATGACATGTATAGTATAATGCCTTCCATTTAAGACATACCTCATAATGACCATCTCTTATGATCTCATGTGCCTCACACTGTAGCTCTGCAAAGTAGATGACCCTTGATTACAAACAAAGAAACTGAGGTGCAGAGAAGATGTGACAGTCTCAAAGACACGTAGCTACACCTGGCAGAGCAGGACTGAGCCAGGTTCTCACTCTGCAGGTATATTGTTGCCGTCCACTCTGCTGGGGTATTTGTTCATGCCATCATGGCTTCTCCTCCTCTCCTTCCTGGTGCCCCCTCTGTTAATCAACGCCCCACTCACCCATTCCCCAATGCCCGACTTCTACTTTCAGCAAACTCCTACAGAGAAAAATATGTTTTAATTTGACTATACCATTTTAGAAACTGATATTCTTTGTGGTAGGTACAATAATGCCCACCTCCATCCACAGATGCCCATGCCTTCTGAATATGTTACCTTAATTGATGAAAGAGACTTTGCAGATAGGATTAATTGAAGAGTCTCAAGAAGAGATTATCTTGGATTATCCACATGGGCCCATCATCACGGCATGAGTTTATAAAGGGTCCTGGAAATCCTTTCCTGACTGTGGACAGGGGGAGATGTGACTATGGAAGAAGGGTCAGAGAGATACAACGTGTCTGGCTTTGAACATGGAGGAAAGGGCACAGGCCAATGAATGCAGACAGCCTCTAGAACTAGAAAAGAAAAATGTATTAGTTCAGTAGCGTTGCTGTAACAAGGCACCACAAGCTGCTGGCTTACATGACAGAAATGTATTCTCTCAGAGGATAGGAGGCCAGAAGTCTGGGATAAAAATGTAGGCAGGGCCACACTCCCTCTGAAGATGCCAGGAAAGGATTTGTTCCAGCTCTGCCCCACAGCTTTTGAGCCTTGCCTGGCTTGTGGCTGCACACCTCCAGTCCTCATGTTCTCCTTATGTGTGTCTGTGTCCACATCTTTCCCTTTTATGAGGACACAGGCATATTGGGTTAGTCCAATGGCTTCATCTTAACTCGATCATCATCTGCTAAGGTCACATTTTTGTTTTTTGGTGTTTTTATTGGTCTTTTTTGGTCATGGAGGAAGACACAATTCAATTGCTAAAACAGGAAAATGGAGTCTCTCCACAGCCTTGCTGAAGGCTTGAGTTTAGCCCATGGAGACACAATTCAAACTTCTGCACTTACAGGGCTGTTATGATAATAAATGCATCTTGTTTAAAGCTACTATTTGTGCTAATTTGTTATGGCAGTAATAGAAAACTAATCCATCTTCTAAAGGCAACATCTAACTTAAAAAAGGAGAAAAAAACCCCCAGAATACTAAATTAAAGAATGGTAATGACTAGGCACCACAAAAATCTTGAAAATATTTTTTAATGTCATTGATCAGCTACCACATTGGCAAAGGTCCCTGGGGCAGACATGGGGTGTCTTTAAGAAAAAGAATAAAAATGAGAAAAATTTAAGGAGTGAAGTGAACATTTATTTAAAATGAGAATTTAAGAAAGGAAACTACTCACCAAACAGAGAAGTCAGTACTTTCTTCTTTCCTTGAAACCGTCATTTATCCAGGGCGGGGACGATTGGCTCCGTGATGAGAGTTACTTGACTAGCCGTGCTTCCTGGTATCATCACATTAACTTCCTCTGCTCTACCGGAGCCAGCCACCCGGTGTTAAGCTAATGGAAAATGTGATGTGGGTGCTCATAACCTGTCAATGAAATTAGGGGCTGACTTGATCCATGTTGTCTTGAAACAAAGTGTAATTTTGAAAGCAGGAAGCAACACAGCAACAAAACAGGGCTGAACAGGCAACTACATTTCACAGCTTGTGAATATTACAACTCAGAACACAGCAAACTGACCAACAGATCATGCCTGGTGTTTCTGCAGGAACCTGCCCCGCTCAGTTTCTGAGATGGGATACATCTCCCCATCTGACCCCCATCAAGTGTCAATCCACGCCTGCCATGATGTTGCATGTGCCAGTGGTTCACATTCAAGCTGTTTTGCTCTCTCTCTGTCATATCCAAGTGCTGCCATTACAGATATTTTAACCTCAGCAAAGTTTAGTTTAGTCTTTTGAAGGTTAAGGATTTGGAGCTGGATCGAGTATCACTACTGGAAGTCAAAGTCATGATGAAAATATGAGTGTGCCTTTTGTCTGCCCTGCTGAGACTCATTGGCACAAGGGCATTGGCCCAACCAAGCCAGCGACTTGAGGTGGGGATGTTTAGGTCGTGAGACAGGGGAAGACTGTCTATTCGGACTTATCTATTCACTCGCTCACCTGACTGTCTAGTGAGCTTCTCAGATTTGTGCCCACATCCTACTTGCCGATTTCCATCCTCTGCCCTGTCACTTCCCTCCACCACCTGCCTCTCCTGTAACACTTTGCATCTCAGTTAACAGGAACTCACCTTGCCCAGGCCCAAAAGAGTAACTTTAGACTCCTTATTTTCTTAAATCCTATATCCAATTTATTGACACATTCTGTCCCTTCTGATGCAGGACACAAAGGCAAACAAAAAATTCCCTTCCTGCCTACAGCTCACTAACAAGTCCTTGCAATAGGCAGATTGACCTTCTTCTAGAAACTCCCTTGTCTCTATGAGGACCCTTTGCTGAGGGCAAAAAAAAATCTTAGTTTAACATTATTCTGGCCCCCCAGTATCCTGTAAGCCTACTAGATATAGAAATTCCTTTGGAAATTTCCTTTATCTCTACTCCCCCAAGATATATGGTTGGCAATCATATTCCAACCATATGGCCCACTGGTCTATGTCTGAAGGCTGTCATGACTGAAGTTTTACCAGACAGTAGTAAGACATTTTCCTAATAACAGCTCGCCCCCTCAAGGTCCTGGAAACTTTGCATCCAAATCCCTAACCCCCTCCCAGCCTGGAGGTGTATGATCAGTCACCAGTCATAACCCCTGTGCAGCTCTTTCTACCCAGGGGTCATGTCTTTGTGCCTTAATAAAACTACCTTTTTGCGTTGAAGATGTCTCAAGAATTCTTTCTTGGCCGTCGGCTCTGAACCCCAACACGTCAAACCACATCACCTTCTGCCTTCAAACCGCATCCAGAATCTAACCACATGCCAACACCTTACTGCTACCACCCTGCTCCAGCCACTGCCTCTCATTAGATTATTTCACAAACCTTCCAGAACCTATCTCTCCAATCTTCCTTGAGATCTTTAGAGTTAATGCCGAAGTTTGAGTAAATCTATTAAAATGCAAATCAACTCTTGATTGCTCAAAGCTTTCCGGTAGTTCTCCATTTCACTTAAAAGAACAGCTAAACCCCGGTCTTGGCCGGGTCCTCCCACTACCCACTTCCCGCCTTTTCTTCCATTCATCTCCCATCCAAATTCCTCTCTAGCAGCTCTGGGCTCTCCTCCTGCCTGCCGTACCAGGAATGTTCTAGGCCTGCTGGGTCTCAGGGCCTCTGCATGCTTCTCCCTCTGCCCTACAGCTTTTCCCAGACAACCTCTTCGCTCCCTCCCTCAGCAACTTCCGGCTGCCGGCAGTGTGACCTCCCTCCTGATGCCTCCAGGAACGTCATCCCATTTCATTTCCTCCCATCCATTTTATCTACGCGATATGCTCCCGGCTCTGCTCATTTCTTCGTGGATCATCTGTCTTTTTCTCACTAGAAGGGAAATGTCATGAGGACAGAAGTTTCTTCCGATTTGCTCCTTTTTGTACCTGAATTCTCATGGTCACCTACGTGACACCACCAGGATACAGTGAAGTGAAAAAATAAAGGGATTTCAGAGGACAGTAAAGGGGTGGCTGATGAGATTTTGGGGTGCTGGTGTGTTCTTTGGTTCCAGAGCTGATGACCAGGAAGGAATTCTTGAAGACATCTTTGGTGCACAAAGGTGATTTTATTTAAAATTTAGGGAAGCCTGGGTGACTCAGTTGGTTAAGCAGCCGACTTTGGCTCAGGTCATGATTTCAGTTTGTGAGTTCGAGCTCCATGTCGGGCTCTGTGCTGACAGCTCAGAGCCTGGAGCCTGCTTCGGATTCTGTGTCTCTCTCTCTATCTGCCACTCCTGCACTCATGCTCTGTCTCTGTCTCTCAAAAATAAATGTTAAAAATTTTTAAAAAAAATAAATAAAATTTAAAATGAGCATTTTAAGAAGTCTGGGGAGTTAAAGTCAAGAGGGAGTTTCCAAAGAGACTTTCACATGCTAGAGACTTACCAGAGGCCTAGCTATTGTCAAGCTAGGGTTGTTTTTCCTTCTAGCAAAACACTAACATTAAGACAGTAGGGAGATCCTGGAGTTCAGATCATTGATGGGGTTGCCTTTTTCTGGTAAACTGATGGGCACTCATCAGTTTAACCATTTGTTTTTTGTCTTTTCTTGTTTCTGGGTAGTGGCAAAGTCCAAGGACTATCATACATGTCCCACCTGGGGGGTGGAGGGGTGCTGGCTTGTGCTTGGCCCCTCAGCCAGTCTCATGCTCCCTCATCAGTGGCCAAACAGGAGTCATCTCACTGTGTCACTAGAATTTTTCCTTTGCCACCCATGCAGGCTGTCAGCTGTAGGATAACTTTTGCAATGGCCAGTATGCCTGTGATTTAGAGCAGATAATTTTTCCTACCTTGGCACATTCCCATTCCTGAAATTAGAGATGCCTTCAGAGGCTCAAGCCATAGAGCTCTAGATACCAGAAAATTCCTTACCCCACCTGGCTTAAGACGTACTGTCTCAGGTAACACAAAACAGCAGGAGTGAGAATTAAGTAAGGGAAACTAACCCTTGTGGTATTGGATATAGAGTTGCTGTTGTTACAGGAGATGTTTTCTGGAAGTTTTTCTACAGTGACTATTGGAAAGGACATTTGTTCAAGAAGGATAGCATAGGGGTGTGTTAAGCATCCAACTTCAGCTCAGGTCATGATTTCACAGTTCCTGAGTTCGAGCCCCACATTGGGCTCTGTGCCGACAGCTCAGAGCGTGGAGCCTGCTTCAGATTCAGTATCTCTCTCTCTTTCTGTCCCTCCTCTACTCATGGACTGTCTCTCTCTCAAAAATAAACATTTAAAAGAGTGATAGCGTCTGGCCATAGGAGTATGTCAGGACCGTGGCATCATACAAGTGGTTTATTCAGTCATTTTTCTCATACATCTGTTGAATGGTGACCACAAGCCAGGAACGTATTGAGCATTGCAATTACCTGCCACGAGAAAGAATGAGATCCAGTTTTTATTGTCAAGAACTCCTAGGCTAATGAAAGACTCAATTATAATTCATTGGAAGATTGGATAGGAAAGATCCATAATGGGGCCACCTGCTCTGAGTTGGGGTTAGAAGAATACAGAAGAAAAATGGCCAAACTAATCCTGAAGCATCAGTAAAGGGCTGGCCAAGTGCAGAGGAAAGGCAGCTGGGGGAGGCTGCCAGGCCAAGAATGATGTTGGGCGAGGCCTGAAGGGAAGGAGGTCCGGCTTGCTTGGAGCATGCAAGTTGTCCTGTGTGGCTGAAGGCTGGAGGCAAAAGAGGCTGGACAGGGGCGAGGGCCAGCTCATCTACAGCCTTGCCTGCTTATCTTTACCTGTGGTCCATACGGGGGACGTTGCTATTTTCAGTGATATCTGATTAACAAAGGTACTCATCTTAAAACGGTTTGATGGAGGCAAAGGACATATGCTTTTGTGATGTTTGGAACCAGCTCATTAGAGCGGGAAGCAGGTGATCAGAGATCATCTAATTAGATATCCCTGGAAATTCAATGCCAGAGAGGTTGAATGGCTCCATGGGTCACACAGCGAGTCAGTAGCGATGTGTAACTTGCTTATCAGGTTTCCTTGGTCTCCTTGATAATGACAGGAATTTCATACTGAAGTTTGCCAAGAGGCAGTCAATTTATGAACCTAACGAATAATTAGGAAAATCATCTGCGATGCAATTTCTGCATGAAGGCAAAACGAGGCTGACTTTGAAGGGGATATTTACCGCAGTGAATAAAGAAAGGAAACGTGTCGTGGGTCAAATCTTAGAGTTAAACAAACCAGCCAGCCTTTTCCTGGGCCTGATCCTGTTTGTCTTGTCCTGTAAAGTGGCACCTGGGGCATCGGGGAAGAAATGAAATGAGATCCAGCACATTGAATGTCCTAGATGCCTGACCCCAAGTGAGTTCCAGATGATTCGGATAATAATAGTGACTGTTGAGTACTCAAAGGGGCAGGAGTTCACAGACTGGCCTTGGAGGTGATTACCCCTGGATTCAGAGACCTCAGATGAGAACTTAGTAAGACCAGCCCCTCTCTGCGCTAAGGGGCAGGGAGTTACTGACAGAGGGGGAGACTACCAGGAGAGGCTCCTTACTGGTAACTTTCTTCTCAAAAAGTCATTGCACAGGGGAGGGGGACTCGGGATCTCACTGTCACACGGGTGGAGCAAATGAGACCGTGTCTGCTTGTGGAAACCATGGCTTTCATTCAATCTCTCTTTCACGTATGTATTTAGATATTAAAGTCCCATGCGGGATTATTTTGCAGTCTCTTTAGATAATGCATTTTCCTGTCAGTGCGTTCTGATGACTCACAGCTCAAAGTCTGATCATAACTCACAGTACGCAGGCCCTCTTCTCAAGTCGTGAACATAGATAAATACTTTATTTAATAACAAGACTCAGCCACAGAAGGGAAAAAAAATCCCTGACCTTTTTGTAGGTGGAGTTTTCTTTCTCAGATGTAAAAAAAGATACAAAGTCTTTTTTAACTAGAGGCTTTTGAAAAGACATTTAAGAAGCTTTCAGTACCGTCTTGGTTACGTTGGAAAATGACATGAGCTTGCATTTGAGTTGTCATCTAACCAATAGCAATGAAGCAGGGGTGAAAAACAAATGCACAACTTTTGCTTTGGTTGGAAACTGACAACGCTGAGGCCATGATGGGTCAAGGGCAACTTCAGTAATGAAAAGTGCCTTTGCCAGGAGAGCTATGAATTTTAAAATCTACTTCCTGTTTAAAAAAAAAAACACAACACAGGCTCAAGTCTTATATACTTGTCTGTAACTTATTGTAAGTTTTCCCCTAATTTCCCGGTAGGAAAGCTCTACACTGAGAAATCCGGCCTCGGTGATGTCATACGTTATAATATACCGTTTTCCACCAAAGGAATGTAGGGTTCTGGCAAAATACTTAAATGTATGTGTATAAGGGACCTTTGCAAGCTGGTTTCCTGGGCTTAGCCTCCAGGATCCCACTCTGTGGAGGGATAGTGTGACCTTAATAGAGAATTTCTCTACTGGCTGTTGGAAGGTGCCCCGAACTTTTGAGTGGCTATGGCTTGAATCATAATCTACCACTTGAAAAGCCTGTCCTCTGCCTTTATTACATCTCTAAATGTTCCCATTTTTAAAGTCACCTCCTTAAAAGCCATTTTAAGAGCCACCTCCTCCAGGAAGTCTTCCTGTCTTTGCCTATTTATCAGTGAATACTGCCTCCTGGGAAACCTAGCAGCTCTTTTTCTCTGCCTATCCCAAGCACTTAATCTCTGCCACAGGGAATATGGTGCAGTATAATAGCAAGAAGATGGCGTTCTACACAAAAGTCTAAATCCATTCCTGTCAGTTACCCTCACATGAGTTTAAGGACATATATAACTCCCTGGTCTTTTCCTGTCAAATAAGAAAGCAGATGATTTTTTTTAAGTTTATTCATTTTTGAGTGAGAGAGAGAGAGAATGGAGGAGGGACAGAGATAGAGGGAGAGAGGGAGAATCCCAAGTGGGCTCCACATTGTCAGTGCAGAGCCTGATATGGGGCACAAACTCACAAACGCTGAGATCCTGACCTGAGCTGAAAGCAAGAGCTGGACGCTTAACCAACTGAGCCACACAGGCGCCCTGGGAAACCGGATGAATTTTAAGTGTCAACATTTTTTTCCACACTGAGATACCACCTCACACTGGTCAGAGTGGCTAAAATGAACAAATCAAGAGACTATAGATGCTGGCGAGGTGTGGAGAGACGGGCACCCTCCTACACTGTTGGTGGGAATGTAAACTGGTGCAGCCGCTCTGGAAAACAGTGTGGAGGTTCCTCAAAAAACTATCCATAGAACTCCCTTATGACCCAGCAAAAGCACTGCTAGGGATTTACCCAAGGGATAGAGAAATGCTGAGGCAGAAGGGCACATGTACCCCAATGTTCATAGCAGCACTGTCAACAATAGCCAAATCATGGAAAGAGCCTAAATGTCCATCACCTGATGAGTGGATCAAGAAGATGTGGTATATATACACAATGGAGTACTACATGGCAACGAGAAAGAATGACATATGGCCATTTGTAGGAAAGTGGATGGACCTCGAGGGTGTCATGCTAAGTGAAATAAGTCAGGTGGAGAAGGACAGATACCATATGCTGTCACTCATAGGTCTAACAGGAGAAACCTAACAGAGGACCATGGGAAGGGGAAAGGGGGGGAAGTATTGGGAAGAGGGAGTGAGACAAATCATGAGAGACCTTTGAATGCTGAGAACAAACTGAGGGCTGAAGAGGGAGGGGGGAAGGTGAAGGCGAGGTGATAGTCATGGAGAGGGGCACTTGTGGGGAAGAGCACTGGGTGTTTTATGGAAACCAACTTGCTAATAAACTATTAATTAAAAAAATTTCCATAATTCATCTGTCGCAACATGCAAGAACTACTACAAAGGCCACATCTGCTGCTTAGGAGCTGGTATTATTGACAGATGCCCTGAGTGAATTATTGTATCCTCACCTGGAGTCTATAAGGTGGGTTCTGTTATTATCCCCTATTTCACAGAAAAAGGGAACAAAGGAGACTTTCCTAAGCTAACCAAGTATACCCACATCTGTCACTTTCCTCTATCAACACCACTTGCCTCACTGGCTCTGGGTCTGGTGAGAGTATTTGTATTACAAGTTACTTAGGTGCTTTGTAATTCCTTACCTGCCTGCTACCTAGTTATGTCCATTTGACATATTTACGCAAGTTTCTTATTAAGGGCAAGGTGCATGTCTGATTCATTTTCACTTTGTCCAGGGCACCTATGGTAAGCTAAATAATGACCTGCCCAACCCCAAAACAGATCCACATCCTAATCCCCAGAGCCTGGGAATGTTACCTTTATGGCAAAAAAAAAGGGGGGGGGGGCTTTGCCGATGTGCTTGAGTCAAGGATTTGAGATGGAGAGATTTTCCTGGATTATTGGGCAGGCTCTAGAAGAACAGTTAACCTGGGTATGTAATTGCCATCTGAAGTGGAGGATGGTCTTGTGGACCAAGCTCTGGACCTGTGTGATGCGATGTGACCTCCTAGTAGATAGAGTCAAGATTCGGTTACATTACAAAACACTCAGCTGACGTCTCAAAATTATTTAGTCACATTTGGTGACCAGAAGTGTCTGAGGTGAAGTGTTCTGTGTGAGTAGTAAAGGGAAAAAAATGTGAGGAAGAGAAAGGTCATTTTCTTACACCCCAGATGACCCAGAAATCCCACCAGTAGGTATTTATCCCAGAGAAATGGAACTATATTCCTACAAAAACCTGCACTGGAATGTTCCTTGCAGCTCTCTATTCATGATTGCCCACACTGCAAATAACCCAAATGTCCTTCAATGAAGAATGAATAAACAAACAGTAGGACTGTACAACTGAATGTGCTCAGTAATTAAAAAGAATGAACTATTAATATACGCAACTTGGATGAATCTCAAAGGCATTAAGCTAAATAAAAGAAGCCTGTCCCAAGTTCCTACCTTTAGAAAACTTCTAAGATTTGATCCTTGGGGTGAAGTCCTCCCTTCTTAAGGATGCTAACATAGAGACAAGACAGAGAAGCAGAGGAGCCCTACAGCCTTGGAGTGGCTGTGCATGGAAGAGATTGAGCTGCACGGAAGGTTAGGACCGACTGTAAAGACCACTTCACACTCTAACACACAAATCCAGCAGTCCTCAGGGATGCAGCCTCATCCCAGGAACTTAGTATGTGAAACTACCACACGGGGCTTGTACCACAGGAAAGCCTAACACGTAGCTTTACCCACCAAGGAACAGATAACCAACCACCATTCCCTCACTCTTCCTCTTTGCTGGAAACCTCCCTGCCTCCGAAGGGTGGGCTGTGAGTTCACTTTCAACAGGAAACATCTCCTTTTGGAGGACCTGGAGCACTAAATGTCTGGGAAGAGTTGGTTAACGGACTCAAATTCGCTGAGATCCAGAAGGAAGGATTAAATAACAGGTTGAGCATTCACCTCCATGAGCCGGAGGAATAACCTGAGCCCATGTAGATGAGGATCCCACCACAAACTAGTACATTGAACAGGAGCATGGAGGCCCATGGCTGTTTTACATAAAGCCACTGGCTTTTGAGATAACCCAAACCAATCCCTTGGTATCAGTTTTGTAGTGCTTCTTGAAGTCATAGATGTGTGTCTTGAAAAGCCTTGGAGACAAGTAAAGGGAAAACTATGGGGAGAGACAAGGTCAGTGTTGTCAGGAGTTAGTAAGGAGGGAGGAATGACGAAGTGGGGCCCAGAGGACTTCAGTGAAGCCATTCTATGTGATACTGCAATGGGGGCTACGTGTATGATGATATATTCGTCCAAACTCGGAGAAGGTACAATACAAGAGTGAACCCACGTGTAAACTCTGGACTTTGGGCGATGACGATGCATCAGTGCAGGTTCATCGACTGTACAAAATGCACCACTCTTGTGGGAGGTACTGATAAAGAGGGAAACTGTGACTATGTGGGAGTTCGAGGGGATACGGGGAATCTCTGTAACTTCTTAATGTGACTGTGAATCTAAACTTCTTATTTTTAAAAGAGCCTATTAAAAAAAAAGTCTTGGAGAATGACCAGTTCTGCCAAGGTGGAAAAGATCCTTATCCAACCAGGTTCTCCCCATTACAACTGAAAAACACTGGCTATAATATAACAACAAGCATAGGAAGGATTTCACCAGCAGAGAGAGGAAGGCAGAATGCCTGGGGACCTCAGGACTTGAGGAAAAACACAGTGGTGACGTCCCTGGGGTTCCTTACTGCTTCTCATACTTCTCATATATCCTCAGTAGGGTACTTCAGAAACCCCAAACAGGCACAAACAAAAAATCTCCAAGGAAACCTGTTACCCTGCAGTCAATGGGCCATGAAAGAGATGACTTAATAACAGAAAACCTTTTGAACAATATCTACCCTACTCCAGCCAAATACCAATGTATAAAATCATACCCTTGTGGTTTCAGTGAAGCCAAACAAGTTCTAGCCCATGGCTACCCTCTATGTTACCCCATAGAGAGTCAGCTGTGGGCCAGTGCTCTGACTCTGTGCTTGGTGGTGTCCACAGGGGGGCACACAGTTAGTTTTCCATCACCTGTCCAGAGAAGAAGACAGCATTCTGAGTCCCCTGGTAGGGTCCAACTGGAACTGAGTCTCCACTGCCACCCAATATCATCTAGACTGAATTCCTGAATTTGGAAATACAAGTCAGGGTCAGTCAGTGCCTCTCCGTGACCCACTCTTGGTATAAGCCATGCATCATGCCGAGCTCAATGTCCACATCTAACCCTTACCAAGGAGACTGGAAAAGACCGTGCCAACAACAGTTAGTTGGCGGTCTCACAAAGGATTAACATCAAATGTATGAAATCTCTCACAGAAAATAAAGGAGAATGAAACACATTCCAGATAATTTTAGAGGCTAGCCTTTATTACCCTGATACCAAAAACCACACAAAGACCACTCAATAAAAACTAGAGACCAGTATTTCTCATGAATTTAGATGTAAAAATATTCAACAAATATTAGGAAATAAAAATCAGCCAAGCATACAAGAATTATACATCATAATGAAGTGGAATTTTATGCAAAAATCAACATTCAAAAATCAATCAATAACACCCACCGTAAGAACAAGCTAAAGAAGAAAAATCATGTGATCATATGATTTGACCTAGGAAAACATCTGTCAAAATCCAGCGTTTATTAATGTTAAAAAGTCTCAGTAATCTAGGGATAGAAGGCACATTATCAACTTGATAAAGAACACATTAAAAAAAACCCTATAGCTAACACCATATTACACGATAACAGAGTGAATGGCTTCCCTGTAGTATTGAGAACAAAGCAAAGATGTCTGTTTTCACCAACCTCATTCATCATAACACTGGAAGGTCTAGTCACTCACTACAATAAGACAAGAAAAAAAACAACACGAAAGTCATTAAGATTGAAATGGAAGAAATAAAACTCTCCCTATTTACCAATGGCAAGATTGTCTATGTAGAAAACTCCAAGAAATCAACAATAAAAGCCACTTCAAAGGCTACTTGAGTCTGACAAGTTTCCAAGATAGAAGATAAACACACGGAAGTCATGTACAAAAATGAATATGTGGATGCCAAAATTAAAACACAGTACTATTCCTAATCATGCCAAAGAAAATGAAATACTCAGCTGTAAACCTGATAAAACTTGTATAAGACTCATAGTCTGAAAACTACAAAACTGATGAAAGAAATCAAAGATCTGAACAAACCAAGGCCACACCATGTTCATGAATAGGAAGACTCAACACAGTGAAGATGTAAATTCTCCCCAAATTGACCTATAAGTTTAATGTAATTCCTTTCAAAATTCCAGCAGGGATTTTCTGTTGACAGAAAATGTATAGGAATGTTATTGGTCTTAAGATATCTAAAACAATTTTGAAAAAGTATCAAGTAGGAGGATTCTGATAAAGTTTTAATCTAGTACAGAACTCATGGCAATGTCAGAAGAAGGATAGACACAAAGATCAATAGAAGAGACTAGAGAAACAAGAAATAGCCACATACAAGTATGATCAACTGATTTTCATAAAGATATGAAAGGAATTTAATAGAGGAAAGATAATGATAGTATTTCCAACAAATGATGCTGGAGTAATTGGGTATCCATAGGCACACAAAACAAAACAAACAAAAAATAAAAATAAAAACCAGAAAATAAAACAAACCCCCCCCCACAAAATCTCAACCCAAGCCTCACACCTTCTATAAAATTTAACTCAAAATGGATCATGGATTCACATGTAAAATATAAACTATAAAACTTTTAGAAAAAAACTGGAGAAAATTTCTGGGATCTAAACTAAGGCTAGGATAGCCTTGACATCCAATGCCTGGTTCACAAAAGGAAAATTTTATTAATTGGACCTCATCAAAATGATAAATTTTACTCTGCAAAAAACCTATTGAAGGGATAATAAGCTATAGACTAGAAGAATACACTTGCAAGCCACGTACCAGATACAGAACAAGGAGCTACAAAGAACTCTCAAAACTCAACAGTAAAAAGTCAATTCAATTGGAAAATGGACAAAAGGTATGAAGAGTCATTTCTTTTTTTTAAGTTTCTTTTTTTAATTTAATTTATTTTTGAGAGACAGATCGAGAGCATGAGCATAGGAGGATCAGAGAGAGGGAGACACAGAATCTGAAGCAGGCTCCAGGCTCTAAGCTAGCCGTCAGCACAGAGACCAATGCGGGGCTCGAATCCATAAACCGTGAGATCATTACCTGAGCTGAAGCCAGACGCTTAACCAACTGAGCCACCCAGGCACCCCTGAAGAGTCATTTCAATAGAGAGATTATACAGAAGGCAAAGAAACACAAGAAATTAGGGGCACCTGGGTGGCTCAGTCACTTAAGCATCTGACTTCAGCTCAGGTCATGATCTCACGGTCCCTGAGTTCCAGTCCCTCGTCAGGCTCAGTGTTGTCATGACAGCGCAGAGCCTGGAGCCTGCTTCAGATTCTGTGTCTCCCTCTCTCTCTGCCCCTCCCTGCTCGTGCGCGCTCTCTCTCAAAAAATAACCATTAAAAATTTAAAAAAAGGGAACACATTAAACGATATTCAGCATTATTAGTCATTAGGGAAATGCAAATTGAGATCAGGATGAGAGGTTACCACACACCTATCACAAAGTTCAAACTAAAATATAGTGACAACACTGCACACTGGTGAAAATGCAGTGAAACTGGATCACTCATACAGTGTTGGTGGAGACGTAAAAAATAGTACAGCCATTCTGGAAAACAGTTTGGAGTTTCTTATACATTTAAATATGGAACTACCATATGACCTCACACTTGCATTCTTTGACATTTATCCTAGAAATATGAAAACCTACACTCACTCAAAAATCTGTATATGGAAGTCCATAACAGCTTTCTTTGTGATAGTCACAAACTGGAAAGAACCCAGTTGTCCTGCAGGAACCCATATGCCCACACTGTGAAATATCAATCAGCAATAAAAAGGAATATACTACTGATACACACAACTTGGATGAATCTCTAGGGAATAATGCTGAATGAAAAAATCCAATTTCAAAATGCTTCCATTTTTATACTATTCTTGAAATGACAAAATTATAGAACTGGAACACAAACCAGTAGTTGCCTGGTGTCAAAAGTAGGGATGAGAAAGGTGGATATGGCTATAAAAGGATTAATAAGAGAAATCTATGGATGATGGAAATGTTCTTGACTGTCTCAAAGGTAATTTCTTGGTTCTAATATTGTACTACACCTTTATAATATATACCATTAGAGGAAACTGGATAGTTTCCTCTATATATGGTATCTCATTGTACTAGGACTTATGACTATATGTACATCTACAATGATCTCAAACACAATGTTTAACTAAAAAAAAAAAAACCCAAACAAAAAACAACAAAAAAACATAACTATTATAAAACTCTCAGTCATTTATACTCTGTCTCTCTCCTCCTCTCGTATTCTGATTAAATACACACTTCTTTTACCCTCTTCTTTTTGTCATCTCTTTCCATTTCTCCTTACTGAATTTTGGAGAGTTTATTTGCACTTACCTTCCAGCTCACCAACTCTGTCTTCAGCTATATCTAGTCTGCTTTTAGAACTGCCCTTTGTGGGTGCCTGGGTGGCTCAGTCGGTTAAGCCTCCCACTTTGGCTCAGGTCAGATCTCACGTTCGTGGTTTCAAGCCCCGCGTCAGGCTATGTGCTGACAGCTAGCTCAGAGCCTGGAGCCTGCTTCCGGTTCTGTGTCTCCTTCTCTCTCTGCCCCTCCCCATTTCATGCTCTGTCTCTCTCTGTATCAAAAATAAATAAAACATTAAAAAATTTTAAAAAAACCTGCCCTTTGAATTTTCATATATATTATCTTTTGCTGTTGTTTTAGATAAAGGGTAAATCCAGTCCTTGTTACTATGTCTTCAGCAGAAGCTGAAGTTCCCCCCTTGAATTTTGTCTACTAGTCTCACTTCATTCTCTTTCTGTGCCCCTTTTAATCATTTTCTCTTGTCCGAATATATCTTGAAAGCTTGTGTTTTATTTCCTTGTACACGATCAGCATAATTACTTCTCATCTGGATCTTATAATTCTAATTCCTCAAAATTACCAAGTCCTTTTCTGTTGTCCATTGTTTGCTGGTTCTCAACTCATGAATTTCCCCTTCTGCCTTGTTATTGCTATCCTTAAGATAATATTCAGACAATAGAAAAATTTTCTCCAGAAAATTTTTGTGTTTGCTTTCTTGCCTTGCAAATTGGATCCAGTAAAATTTAATTTGAAGGCTTGAGATTGTTGATTAGATGGATCTTGGCTGTGATTTCTGCATCTGTTGCACTTCTGGTTCACTTTCATCCTGGGAAATAACATTTTAGGATCCTAGCTTGTTTTAGGAAAGGTCTTTTATTACCCTCTTGTTTTCTGTCCTGTTCTCCCACAGGCTGTCAAAACATATGTTCTACCAATCTCTACCACCATTTGAAATGCCTTCAGGGCTTCTGTGCATCGTTATTTCTTTGTGTTCTAGTTTTCCACTTTCTTTGGTCCTGGTGATTCCTTCTTTTGTCATTTATTCAATGCTCCTAAGAACAATTTAAAATATATATTTTTTCTTTATTTATCAATTGGTTTCCAGAGAAGGATTGATTCGAATTGTCTATTATCCCATTATCTGAAATAGAAAGTCACAGATCAGGGGCACATGGGTGACTCAGTTGGTTAAGCAGCTGACTCTTGATTTCAGCTCAGGTTATGATCTCATAGCTCTGAGTTCGAGCCCTGCATTGATCTTCACACTGACAGTGGGGAGCCTCCTTGGGATTCATAAATAAATAAGTATTAAATACATAAATAAATATTAAAAATTTTTAAAAAGAGAAAGTCACAGATCTATTTTTTTAATTAAGAAGGAATGAATACTTTTATCAAAGCTCAAAAAGTTTTGATGGTATCGTTTCTAATTTGATGGAGAACTTGAGTAATTATGCTAAGTAGTTTACATTGTGCAAACATCTATAAACATTATAAATTCAAGTCTAATTGGAAATTATGCAGACTATTTACATGTGCCAAAAGATAACACATTGCTCATTAAAAATTCCTTTTAAATTATACCAATTATATGTGAGGGATGAGTACTGATTTTTTAAAATAAATTAGTAAATTAAGAAAAAGAAATTGAGTCCAAGTTATGTTAACTGAAAGGACATTTTTAATTTACTTTGATGATTTTAAATTTACTGGCCATGTCATTTAGCACACCTATGAATACTAATGATATATACCCTTGAAGGGCAGATCTCTTGGGTTCACATAAAGAAGGGTGTAAGAAGGCGGCATCCCATTTGTTTCTAGTTTTTTGATTTTTTGTTTAGTAAAAATGAGCTAAAACAGTTGAATATTGTTTTCTGGGCTCTTAGAGCTTTCTTTGTGACCTATTGCAGGGGTTACTGAGCTCCTGAGCTGCTAACTCTCCTGGTAGTCCTGGTACCTAGTCCATTTTGGACATTATGGGTAGAGTCAGAGTTTTTCAATTTCCTGGACAATCTAAGGCAGATGTCTGGGTCCCACTTAAAAGGTGACCTATGACTTAAGTAGAAGTGAAGGTCTAAATTCTAAGACCTCAAGTGCTTATCTCTCAATGACTAGAGGAATCTTTTTTTTGCTTGGAGATGAGACCACTTACTTCATTTGGGGAATAATAATAAAAGAAGAAATCATAGCATATATTTAAACAGTGATTTAGAATTTACAAAATACTTCTGTGCCCATGATATCAATTGGTTATCACAACCGCTGCGTGAGTTGGGTTGAACAGGAAGCAACACTGGCCATGTGTAGGGGTGCTTTGCTTCCCTGCCTAGACTTTCTCATTATCACTCATTCTACCAGCCACAGGGAATAGAGACAAGATTTGTCTTTCATTTAGTTAAAATGGTGATTCCAACAAAAGCCACTAATCCCTTTCTTATGGATTTCTTTTTAGAAAATGCAGATGATATACCTTTTTTATGTTTATTTTAGAGAGAATGAGAGAGAGAATGCGCGCACGTGAGCGAGCAGGAGACACAGAATCCCAAGCAGACTCCAGGCTCTGAGCTGTCAGCACAAAACCCTATGTGGGGCTTGAACTCATGCACCCTGAGAGCATGACCTGAGCCAAAGTCGGATGCTCAACCAACTGAGCCACCCAGGTGCCTCAATGTACTTATTTTCTAAGAATTTTTCCTTTGTGGATAACATATTTCTCTTTTATTTTCTATTTATTGCCTTTCCTAGCTCAAATATTTCCATTAATTCATAATTCCTTTATTTAGTGTCTTTCTGTTTGAAATTCTGCATAATCAGATCATACTCAGCATTTGAGGACAAAGAACAATCGTCAAAATAAAGAGAGGTTGACATTCAATTCTAAAAGAAAGATCACTAGTAGTACAAAGGGGCTTTAAATTAAAACAAATGATTCTAAAATCTATTGCCTGTGTAGAGTTGGATTTATAGAAAATGCCAAACAATTTGTACTTTTTTTTATTTTTTGGAAAATTGCAGGTCTTCCCATAAGATTTTCAAGGCAAATGGTTTAATTATTTTTCCTGAACAATATTAAGATCCAAATCTCAGATGATAGAACTGAACAGTTGCAATGTTTATTGTCATTTAATAGAAGCTGAATTACTTTCCATAACAGATCTCTTCTTATCTGTATTCATAGATCAGCAAGGTCAGGGTGAAATTAAATACATATTTTGTGCTTTGAATGAGGTAAAAAATGAGATTTCCTTTAAATGTTGCCCAATAAGGAAATGCATCTTGTTGTTCCATGGCGATATATTAAATAGACAGCATTTCCAGAAGGTTCTAGAGAACATTAACAGGAAGGTAACCGGAGACAGCAGCAGCCTGAGAGAGTCTGACTTTTCCCAGCCCCACCACACAGGGCTGAGAAGGATAAGGAAATTTGGCAGGTTTAGTAATCAGTGAATTACATTTATAATCCACAGAGAATATTGTAAGATGGCAACTTCTGCCCATTCTGTTGGGTTAAATGATCTTGATGTCTTATCTCTAAGAGATCAGTAGAGTATGAAATAAAGAAAACAACTTATTGACAAAAGAGACTTCCAACAGCCACAAAATATGTGTTAGCTCAGACAGCCCAATGCACAATGCATTGGCCATAGACCGTCACGGAGATGGTCTAATTCCATATGCCACTTACCACCTCTCAGCATTGAGCTCTCCTTTTAAGAATCTCTCTTTCTCCACGAACACTTAACACATTTTCTGCATGGCTACTGAATCTTTCTCTTTTCAGATGACAAAATTTGTTACCTCTGATTGAATTGAAAGAGCAGGTGACAAGGATAGGGTGGAGATGGGAAGAGACTAATCCTGCCCCCAGAGAATATTTCATTTTCTTCTATTTCCTTTGCCTGGGCCTGAACCACAGAGTGATAATAAAATATTAGAGTTGAGCAGATGATTAATAACCACCCAGAGCAGAGTTTCCCAAACCATGGCACGTGAACAATTATTTTAAACTTTTCTGAATCACATAGTGGAAAAAAAAATGATCCCCTTGCAAATCTGTTTTAATCCTTCTCATAAGAGAAGACGAACTTCACTTTGTGCTAGGCTGTACTTAACACCTCTTCAACATTTGCCATTTCTATTTTTCATAAAGAGAAATAGGTCTACACCAGAGCCTTTGCCAGAGGAGAAAGCCTAACTAGATAGAGTTTATTGGCACTGCTTTTTGGAAAATATTTATTTTGTGATAATTTATAAGATGTTATACTGGTCATATGTTTGTAGACACAAAATTTCACTCAGAATAGAATTTAGCAGAGTGAATCAATATAAAGAAAGTTTTTGAGTAGATAATGGTACAGGTGGAATGTAGCCGTGGCAAAAATTATGAAGATGATAAATACTCTAGCAACTGCCTTTGGAAACACTACTGTAATACAACCCTCTTTTTGGACAAGTGAGAAGACCAAGGCCAAGGGAGCTTAGGTGACGTGCTCAGGTTTACCAGGGACCTAAGAGCAGCCTCAGAACAAAAACCCATGTCCAATCTCCTCCAGACTGGTGCATGTTCTGCTAAATCACATGGCTTTCATCTGGTTTGTGAGACTATGCTGCATTACCTTCTCCCATAGAAGTAGAAAATTTATATAAAAGCATGAACTACATCTTCAGTGCTATAAAGAATCACAAATTTTAGGGTTTAAGAAGAGATGTTTATAATAACACTGAGTCATGATTCAGGGTCCAACGCCATTTTCAAGATAATTAAGAATAAGGTACTGAAGCCCATATTTGGGGATTTCCACTCTAATTTTTTTCTTACTGTCTATTTGCCTTTTTAAAAATAATTTTGTCACATACGTGTGTTTACATATACATATCCAGACACATATGACATAATCTAAAAAATACATCCATTCATTTTGTTCTTCCAGCCCCATAAAAAAGTATCATTCTACGGGTAGGCAATTGTGAGTTATTTTTCTCTGAATAAGGTTTCTAAAGTTCAACTAGGATATGCTACATAATTGTTGCTTATTAATTTCACTGATGTATAATATTCTCTTGTCTAAACGTGTTCCGTTCCTATGGTGATTGGGTTCACTTTGCCCCCAATACAGACAGTGCTGCTCTGACCACCTCTGGAGTGGAGTTAATAGCATAGCATATATGAATGTCCAGCTCCCCATGACAATGCAAACTGTTTCCCAAAGTGGGTGTATCAGTATAAACCTGCATTTACATTGTTCCTGCTTCTTTACTTCCTAATCAACAAGATGTCGTAATTTTTTTTTAATTTTTTAATGTTTATTTTTAAGAGAGAGAGAGAGAGACACAGAATCCGAAGCAGGCTCCAGGCTCTGAGTTACCAGCACAGAGCCCGATGCAGGGCTCGAACCCACAAACCGCAAGGTCATGACCTGAGCTGAAGTTGGAAGCTCAACCGACTTTTTGTCAGTGTACTGGCTGTAAAGTGCCTGTGCTCTCATTTGGCATTTCTCTGATAATAATGAGGATGAGTCTCTTCCTATTTGTTTACGTGTCATTTGGGTTTCCATTTCTGTGAAATTCTTGTTCATGTGTATTGCCCTTTTTACGTTGGGTTGTCTTTCTTTTAACTTATTTATTTATCATTTTTTTACTGGAATTTATCGATCTTTGTGGTTTTTGTCTAGGAAAGCACCCCCTTTTCTCAAGGCAGTAGTTTTAAAGTTTTAGTTTTTATATTTATATTCAAATATTTTGTTTTATATTTGATGTTGGCGTAACACCATAGAATAGAGATTCTATTTAATACTTTCTATACAGAATAACCAATCTCCCTAGTGCCGTGTATCAGACCATCTATAAAACCTGTTCTAGCAAAAGAGAAGTTTCCATACAGCACAGGTCCCTGGGCCCCCGTTTCTTTTCCATTGTTCAGTTTCTTTGTTCCTATGTTAAAATCACACGGGCTAACACCTCAAGCGCAATGCTCCAGATACAATTGTCTGGCTCCTAATTTTAAGGGGAATGGCCCTAATTTGTCACCACTGAGAATGATATTTACTGATAGGTAACTTTTATTGGGTTAAGGAAATTTCCTTCTATTTCCAGTTTGTTAAAGGATTTTACGATCATAAGTAGATTTTGAATTTTATCAAATACTTTCTTTGAATGCGTTAAAGTATTTTCATCCTTTAATCTGTAACCGTGCCCAAGGACAGAATTTTTCTAGCGTTAAACCACCTTTCCACTCCTAGAATACACCATTATGTTTTTTATCACAAGCTATGGGTGTCTAATATGCAAGAAGAAAAGCAATTGACACATCTTTATCTCTTTAAGATCTGTTCTTGCTCTGATCCTTTATGTCCAGTGTCAACAAATTCGGCCAGCAGAGCTCGGAAAGTGTGTGTGTGTGTGTGTGTGTGTGTACATATATGCAAACATGTATGTGAGTGTGTGTGTGTGTGTGTGTGTGTGTCTTTTTTCCGTTTAAAGACTCAGTTTTACTGCAAATCCTGGAGTTTTGTCACTGTTTCTCCCCATCCCAGTATGCAGACGAAAAACAAAGGTGACTAGGACTAGAAAACAGAATTGCAAATTGCAATAGTCTCTCCTTGACAAGGGAAATGGGCTTTAAAAACTAAAATGCAGTAAGTTTAAGCTGGTTAACAAATTAAGTCTTTCACGAAATTATAAAGCTTGAACTACACGATTTATAAAGAAGACATAAAAATCCATTTATGTCTTTAATATTTTATGTCTTTATGAATGAAAAAAGTTCACTCATAGCTATGTGTTCAGTTACTTTAAAAATAGTTGGGTGCCTGGAATGGCCCTGGGATTTTATTAAGCACCTGCACAAACACCATGTCACTTTCTAACTAGAGTTCACGAGGGAAACTGAAGGCTTTGCTGACAGTGAATTGACTTCTTGAAGTACAAGACAAAATGATGACTTCCATTTTCATTTATATCTACAGAAGAAACACTTCTTTCAAGTGATTATTACTCTAAACATTAAAGAAAACAAAGGCAAAAAAAACCCCAAAGCATAACCAAATGACACATTGATTTTGCAATTTCCATATATTTTGCATGTTGGCATTAATATTTGTTAATTATAGCTTTTGCATCTCTTAGAATTCCCAGGGTGGAATTTTAAAATGTATTTTAATTATTTCTTTTTACTTTGTCCAATAATCATATTTATAATTTATGATAGCTCAATTTTTACTCTATATTTTGTAACAGTAAGTTTTCCCCCTGTTTACCTCTTATATACAGTCTTATATTTTAATTAGGTTTATTTTAAATAAACTCCAAGAAGCTAACATGCTTGTAAGCAAAATAATCATACTTAAAACAAACAACCAGGAAGTGTGATTTAAAGTCATAAAATGCAATACTAATAAGTCACTTAAGCAAGTGGAAAAAATTTAAATATTTAATGTCCTTTCCAGCAACGATAGATTTCATTCTTGAAAAACGTTCTTGTTAGAACACTGGGTTAGGAAATGTTTCCAATCAGCTCTTAAAATTAAAAACAATACCTAGGCTTTCACATGTCCGATTTGCACACGGAATTTCTTCGGCTAACCTTAACTCACCAAAGCATGAACTGCTACTAACATAGGAGAAATTAGGTGGCCTCATCTGGCTCAATGTCTAAAGGCCAGATTTCTAGTTAATGTGAAAAACAGCACATTAGAACAGCAGAGCCAAAAGCTGCTCTTGCAGCAAATGGAAGACTGTGCGTGCGTTCGGAGCCAACTCAGCCTGACCCACATCTCAGGAGGGATCCTCAGAGAGAATTCACTTATACTCTGTTTTACATATGACTCAAACTTTTTGCTTTTTCCACTTTTTTTCTATCAGAAACCGGGATTCTGGTTGTGCCCGCATTTAGTATTCAACCACGAGAGCACGCGGAAACAGCGCATTCTGGAGTCTGACCCCAGTTGCCTTCCATTTTCTTGAAATTCCGTTCATACCAAATTCTTCATTGCCTGACAAAGCCTGACAGAGTGGAAGCTAGTGTGCACTTTATGGAACCTATGATGGGTCTATAACCATCCTGGGTGTCCCCTCAGGGCCCACAGACTCCTACTGTGTGCCGGGTTGGGTGTGTGTCCCAACTGTGGGCATGGAAACACATCTGCCGCTATTTGAGAACTGTCCCCTAGCTTTGACACGTTTCTCTGATTCAGCAGTGGAACAGCAAAGACTTTCCTCCTAGAAAAGGAGGATACTTGAAAAGACAAATACGAAGGGCAGTTTTTGGAGAGATAAGGGGAAAGAGGCCGGTGGGAAGAGGAAGGAGACCTGGGCAGTGAGTGCAGGGACTGGACATCATGGCGCCAGTGTCTGAGGTCTTGGTATTACAATTTGTGATCCTGGGGAAGTTCATTTATCTATGACATGGGGACGATGGAAGAATCATCTTCATAGGATTGTTGTAAGGATAGAAAAAGTTGGCTTAGAAAAATTTCTGGTACATAATGACTTTTGAACACATAGTGGCTGTTACTATTTTTTCTAAGATTCCAATACCGTTTGAAACAGGCAGAAATAAAACCTAAGAGAGGGTCACATCTGCTGCACTTTGCTGTCTGTGACACTGTAGGCATCGAGTAGGCATTACTGAATTCAGTTGATGGTGTCTAGCATGCTAGGAAAATAAAGTTAAATTCAATGATTAGATTAATTGGAATGTTTTTATGAAACAACTTTAATGACAGATAATAAATTGCATAAATTTAAAATATGTACAGGGGCATCTGGGTGTCTCAGTCGGTTAAGCATCTGACTTCGTCTCAGGTCATAATCTCATGGTTCCGGGGTTCCAGCCCCCCGTCAAGCTCTGTGCTGACAGTTCAGAGCCCGGAGCCTGCTTCACATTCTGTGTGTCCTTCTCTCTCCCTGCCCCTCCTCTGCTCACACTCTGTATTCTTTTCTTTCTCAATAACAAATAAACATTAAAAATATTTTAAAAAGTATATACAGTATGAACACACACACATGTGCACACACACACACACACACACACACACACATTGTGAAATACCAGCATCATCAAGATAATCTCCATCACCTCTGTTTCCGAATGCCTTTAGTGATCTCTCATTATATACTCCTCCCTACTTTTCCCATGATACTGATTTGGCTTCTTCCCCTCGGCATAATGATTTTGAGGTTTATCCATGTTGGTGAATGTATTCATAGCTCATTCCTTCATATTACTGAATAATATTTCATTGTATGGGTGTGTCACAACCTGGCTATCTAATTTATCTGTAATGAGCACATCTGGGTTGGTTCCAGTCTGGGACTGTTACAAATAAGCCTGCTATGAAAATTCTTGTACAGGTATTTGGAGGGGCATATGTTTTCATTTCTCTTGGGTAAACCCCTCAGGGTGGAATGTCTGGATCATGTGATATGCGTATGTTCAACTGAGTAAGAAACTGCCAAACTGTTTTCTGAAGTGATTGTGCAATCTGACATTCCTCTCAGCATTATTTGGAAGTCCTATCTATTCTGGACATCATCACCCATAATTGTTCTTTTTAGGTATTCTAATAAAGGTGTGGTGGTGTCTAATTGTGGTTTTAATTTGCTTTTCCTTGATGACTGATGGCTGTTTAGCATATGTTCATGTGTCCGTTTGCAATCATATATCTTCTCTGTTGAAGTATCTTTCAAATCTCTTGCCATTTTTTTTATTGGGATGTTTGCTTTTGAATTAGGCAGTTTTGGAGTCCATTATGTATTAGATACAAATCATTTATCATACATATAATTTGCAAATGATTCTCTACCATTTGTGCCTTGCTTTTTCATTATCTTAGCAGTATTTTTTTTTGAGGAACACAAGTTTTTTTAAATTATTTCATTGCTAATGCTTCTAATGGGTCTATAAAATCCTTGCCAACGTAAAGTTGCAAAGAGTTTTCTTCTATATAGTTTTAGGTTTACATTTAGATTTATGGTCCATTTTATTTTTGTACACGGTGGAAGGTATGATGAAATTTTTATTTTGTTTTCTTTGTTTTTTACATCAGGATGTCTACTATCATTTTCCATTTATTAGCATAAATACCTTTATAAAAAAATCAGCTGTCAGTATATGTGTAGATTGATTTCTGGGCTATCTGTTCCACTGATTTATTTTTCTGTTTATTTTCTTTCTTTTTCTTTTCTTTTTTTTTTTAGAAGTGAGAAGAAGGGAAGAGAGAGAGAGAGAGAGAGAGAGAGAGAGAGAGAGAGAGAGAGTCCCAAGCAGGCTCAATGTTCAGCATGGAGCCCAAAGCAGCTTAATTCCACACAATTTGATCATGACCCCAGTCAAATGAATCAGAAGCCCAACCGACTAAACCACCCAGGCACCCTATTTGTCAACCTTGATGTCAATGCCACATGGTCTTGATTGCTAGAGCTTATAATATGTCTTGAAATTAGGTAGTACTGGGGCGCCTGGGTGGCTCAGTCGGTTAAGCCTCCGGCTTCAGCTCAGGTCAGATCTCACGTTCGTGGGTTCGAGCCCCGCGTCAGGCTCTGTGCTGACAGCTAGCTCAGAGCCTGGAGCCTGCTTCCAGTTCTGTGTCTCCTTCTCTCTCTGCCCGTCCCCCTCTCATGCTCTGTCTCTCTCTGTATCAAAAATAAATAAAAGATTAAAAAAAATTAAAAAAAAAAGAAATTAGGTAGTACTGATCTCCAACATCATTTTTCTCAAAGTTATTTTGTACATTAGGTCTTTTCATTTACATATGAATTTTAGATTCTGCTTGTTATTTTCTATGAAAACATCTGCTCTATTCAAGCCAGGATTATATCAGATCAATAATTTGAAGAGTATAGATATCTTAAGAGTGTTGAGCATTTTAGTGCATGAACACAATATCCGGCTCTATTTATTTAGGTTTTCTCCAGTTTCTCTCAGCAATATTGTGTAGTTTTACAAGTACACGTCTTGCACATGTTCTGTCATATTTATCACTCAGCATTTCATATTTCATGATATTGTGGTGTTGTTTTCAATGTTCAAATAGTCTTTACTAGCACATACAATTTAAGTATATCGCCTTTGTGTCTTGCAACTAACTAAACCTGCTTATTCGTTTTAGTTACTTCTTTGTAGATTTCATCATGTTTTCTACATACAAAATTATGCCATCCTCAAATAAATAAAGATAATTTTACTTCTTCTTTTCCAAAGTGGATGCCTTCCTTCTTTTTCCCTCCCTCCTTCCCTCCCTCCTTTCCCTCTTTCCTTCCACTTTCTTTCTTTTTTTTTTTTTTTTACTATTCTCTTATTTCTCTCTGTGTGTCTTTCTATCTCTCTCTCTCTCTCTGTCTCTCTCTCCTTCCCTTCCTCCCCCACCTCTCTCTCTCTTGCTAGCTGAACTGGCTAGAAACTCCAATACAATGTTGAATAAATGTGTTATGAGTGAATATCTCTTTTTTCTTTTCCTGATCACAAGAAATAGCATTCTATTGTTTACCATTAAGTATGTTGCTAGATAGGAATTTTTTTTGTAGATGTTTTTATCAGGTTGAGGACTTTTTTTTTTCTCTTTCTAATTTGATGAGAATCTTTATTATGAATGGATATTGGGTCTGTCAAATGTTTTTTCTGCATCAGTTGAGATGTTCATAATGTTTGTCAATATGATGAATTACATGAACTGACGTTATAAAATGTTAACCTCACCTAACAGTGTTATATATTGCTATATTCAATTTACTAATGTATTATTTGTAATTTTTGCATCTATGTTTATGAAGTATTTTGGTATGTAGTTTTCTTATAAAATCTTTGTCCTGATTTAGTATAAATTTAGTGCTGACCACATAGAATGAGTTGGGAAATAGTCCCTTCTCTCCATTGTCTGGAAGAATTTATGTAAAATTGCTGTTATTTTCATCCTAAGTGTTTGATAAAATTCACCATAGAAGCCATATATGCTCCCCATTTTCTTTGTGGGAAGGTTTTTACTACAAATTCAATTTCATTGATAGATGTAGGGCTAATCTGATTATCTCAAGCTTGGTAAATTTCTGTCTTTTAAGAACATGTTTATTTCCTCTGAGTGGTCAAAATTATTGTCATAAAATTTCCATGATAATTATAATTTTGATAACTGTAGAGTATTTAGTGATATTGTCTCTCTTATTGTTGATATTAGTAATTTCTTTCTTCTCTCTTTTTCTCATCTTTCTGGCTAAAGGTTTATCAATTTTATTGATCTCAAAATGCTTCTTAGAAAATAAGTTTATTTGTTTATTTTGAGAAAGAAAGCATGCATGCATGCTTGAGAGCGTGAGAGATGGAGGGACAGACAGAGAGGACCACAGAGAATCTCAACAGGCTCTGCACTGTCAGCATGGAGCCCGACCTGGGCTTGATCTCACGAACCATGAGATCATGACCTGAGCCACCAGGTGCCCCAGGAAGAAGCAGCTTTTGATGCGATAGGTTTTCTCTCTTCTGTTTCTGTTTTTTCTTCCATTAATCTCCACTCTGTCCTTTATTATTTCATCTATTTGTTTGTTTTGGATTTCATTTCTCTTCCGTTTTTGGTTTCTAAAGGCAAAAACTGAGGTCACTGATTTGAGATATTTCCCCTTGTCTCATGCAGCTTTAGCATTACAAATTTGTCGCTAAGGACTCCTTAGCACTGCCCACATATTTGTATATCTCCTACTTTCATTTTAATTCCGTTCCAGAAGACTTTTTGATTTCTTCTTTGCCCTACAGGTTATTGAGAAGTATACTATTTAGTTTCTAAGTACTTGAAAATTTTCCAGACATCTTTCTGTTGTTGATTCCTCACTTAATTCCATTGTGGTAAGAGTACATACTAAGTATCACTCGAATCCTTTTAACTTTATTAGCACTTGTTTTATGGGACACTGTATTAACTTTATTGAAAATTGTTCTCTGTACACTTGAAAAGAATATGTATTCTGCTGTCATTGGATGGAATATTCTATAAATATCAGTTAGGTCCAATTAGTCAAAAGTGCTGTTGAAGTGTTCTATATTATTATTGATTTCCTGTTTACTTATGCTAACAATTTTTTAGAGGAATGTGTTGAAATCCCAGACCCTAATTGTGGAATTTTTCTATTTGTCCTGAAACATCCATCAGTTTTTGCTTTACTTATTTTGAAGCTCTTCCATTAGTTACAAAAATATTTAGAGGTATTGTGTCCTCCTAATGAGTCAATTTTATGAGTTACATATATATGGATATGTAAGTTTTCCCTGGTAGTATTGTTTGAAATCTACCTTTCTGATACTAACAGTTACTCCAGGTTTCCTTTGATAATATTAGTGTGGTATGTCTTAGTCCATCCTTTTAACTTTTTTTTGTATTTTGAAATTTAGAGTTCACTTCTTACAGGCAGCATACAGTTGGGTCTTACTTTTTTTTTTATCTGACAATCTCTATCTCCTAATTAGGGTTTTTAGACATTTACTTTCAATGTGATTACTGGTCGGGCTAGGTTTATAACAATCATCTTGCTGTTACACTTTAATTTGTCCCATTTCTTATTTGTTCCCTTTGTCTTGTTTTTTAAAAAGACTTCTTTTATATTAATTGAGTATATTTTCTAATTCCATTGATCTCCTTGTTGGTTTGTCAATGATCAATTCTTCACATTGCTTTCTTAGTGATTGCTTTATATTTTCTAATATACATAAGAAGTTGGCAATCTTTTCTTGCAAAGGACCAGATAATAAATATTTTAGACTTGCGAGTCACATATGGTCTTTATTACATATTCATTTTTCTTTAACTTTTAAAAGCATATAATCATTCTTAGCTTATACCTCATGCAAAAACAGGCTGTGAGCCAGATTGATCTGGGAGCTGTGGTTTGCCACCTGGTCATATACCTCTTCTCAGTCTTCCTTCCAGTAATATTGCACCAGTTCATGGATAAAGTCTCTTCTAAGAATACACTTCATTTCTTTCTTTCTGGCTTTTGTGCTATTTTTGTCTCCCATTTTACTTTTATATATGTTAGAAGCCCCACAAAGCATAATTACTCTTATTCAAACAATTATATTTGAAATTTATTGAATTACAGGAGGAAAAAAAAAAGTTGTTATTCCCTGGACCATTTGTTCTTTTGTGAATATCCAATTTTCCATCGAGTATTGTTTTTCTTCTATCTGAAAAATTTCCTCTAATATTTCTGTTCTTGCAGGATTGCTACTGGCGAATTCTTCCTTGCAGTGAAATGATTCCAGTGATGATTTCTTCCATCTTTTATGGATCTGAAAAACCTCTATTTTGCCTTTGTTTTTTAAAGAGATTTCTGCCTGGTATAGAATTCTAGGTTGACAGATTTTAATTTCTATCTTGGTTTGCGTTCTGTGTGTGCTTAAAAAGAATGTGTCTTCTACTTCCATTGGATGGAATATTCTGTAAACGTTCACTGGATTCTATTCGTTGACAGTGTTATTGAGTTCTATATTCCTGTGGATTTTATGTCTGATTGTTCTTTTTGTTAAAAGAAGGCTGTGAAAGTGTCTGTAATTGTGGTTTTGTCTATTTCTCCCTTTCCTCTTTCTCAGTTTGAGCTTCACATATCTTGGGGTTCTGTTGTTCAGATGCATATGTATTTAGGACGGCAATGTCTTTAGTTAGCTTGACCCTCTTGCCCTTATATGATATCCCTCTTTGTCCCTGGTGATTGATCTCTTTGCTCTGAAGTCTTAAATTAAGACAGCTTTCTGCTTTCTGTTTTAAATGAATGTTTGCATGGTATCCTTTTTCTATTCTTTTACTTCAACCTACCTACCTCATTACATTTGAAGTGACTCCTTTGTAGACAGCAACTAGTTGGGGGGTTGGGCTTTTATAGTAGTTATTCTAAGTATTACATTATATATTCATAACTTATCAAAGGCTACTGATGTGGACATTTTACCCATTTGAATGGAACACAGCTGCTTATCTATATTTATGTCTGCTGACCCCCTTGTAATTATCACAAATACTTGCATATATTGAGAGTGATGTTACATAGTGTCATAGTTTTGCTTATGACAGTTGTGTCATAACTAACCTAGAAAACTCAGAGAAGAAAAGCCTATTGCATTTACTCCTATTTTTCCTCTATCCAAATTCTTTCTTCCTTCTTAATATACCAAGGTTCATTGTTTTATCATTTTATTGCTGTTTAAAGAAGCTCTCCCAACCATTCTTTTTAGTGTGGGTCTACAAGCTACAATTTTTTTTGGTCTGAAAATGCTTTGAGTTCCCCTAGTTTTTGAAGGCTATTTTGCTGAGTATAGAATTATGGGTAACAGTTCTTTTCTCTCAACACTCTAAAAATGTTATGCTTTCTTCTGGGCCCCAAGGTTTTTGATGAGAAATCCTTCATTCAAATTGATTTCCCTTGTATAATCCATCTTGTCTCTGTGACTGGTTTTTGTTTTGTTTTCTTTCTTTACCTTTCAAAGCTTTACATGATATTTCTGGGATGGAATCAGAGGGAGTTCTATGTTTGGGAGTTCACTAATTTTCCACAATCTGTAAATTTGTGCTTTTGCTAAGTTTGGGGAAATATCAGCCTTTATTTCTTCAAATACACTTTTAGTCTTGCCTTCTTCCTCTTCTTGCTCTAGAACTCTAATGACAGGTGTGTTAAGATCTTTTATAATGGTCTCACATGCTTTGGAGGCTCAGTTCAATTTTTTTCAAGTCTGTTTTCCTTTTCTTGTTCAAATGTGTTAATTTTTATCATTGTCTCAAATTCATTGATTTTTCCCCCTCTTCTCTCTCCATTTTTCCCTCAAGCTCATCCACCTAAGTTTTTAATTAAGTTGTAACTTTTAAAAATAAAATTTTGGGGCACCTGGGTGGCTCAGTTGGTTAAGCAGCCGACTTTGGCTCAGGTTATGATCTCATGGTTCGTGAGTTCGAGCCCTGCATCGGGCTCTGTGCTGACAGCTCAGAGACTGGAGCCTGCTTCGGATTCTGTGTCTCCCTCTCTCTCTCTCTCCCTGCCCCTTCCCTGTTCATGCTCTGTGTCTCTCTCAAAAATAAACGTTAAAAAATTTAAATAAAAAGAATAACATTTCCATTTGGCTTTTCTATCTTCTCTTTCTCTGCTGCCACTCTGGGAGGGTGAAGTCTGGCCTCTCCTCTCAGCCTTTTCTGGGGCCTGGGGGTGATGTGAGTGGTGCCACAGGTTTTCCTCTGTGTTTAGCTGAAGTACAGCAGTTACTGCCTAAAAGTATTTTAGACAGAATTGCATAATATTTAGTTAGGAATAATTATTCCCAACTTCAGAATTGGGCTTCTGTTGTGCTCTACCCAATGTGCTGTGAATGATGAGACTTTCCAGTCTAATTTGTGGACCAGGCACAATTCCTACACTTGTGAGATGCAGGCTACAATTCCTTGCAACCTTTTCAGTTGGTTTTTCCTCATGATGAGTGTTCAAGAGTGTGCTGTTGAATAGTTGAGGGGTATCTTGGCAAACTTCTGACATTCTTCCTTTCCATAGCTCCTACCTCTTCCATACTCTGTCCTGTCAACTCGAGCTGCCTTTGTCTTGCTTTTAACTCCATCTTCTTGAGTCAGAGAATCTTCAGGCTCCACCTGACTTCCCTCTCCCCACATTGCAGTGTCTGCCAACTCTCTGAGGCTAATGAGCTGGGTATGGTTAAGTTCACCTCATTCATTTCCCACTTCAGGGATCACTGCCCTTCAGTGTGTGGTGTACAGTATCTGAAAAACTGTTGATTTACATATCTTGTCTTGTCTTCCTTTATTTTTCTCAGGAAGGATGGTCAATATTAGGCCTCATTGCTCTGTCTTGGCAAGAGGTCTCAGTCCAATAGAAAATTTTTCAAAATTGGGGTGCCTAGGTGGGTCAGTCGGTTAAGTGTCTTGCTTTGGCTCAGGTCATGATCTCGCATTTCAAGGGTTTGAGCCCGGGGTCAAGGCTCTGTGCTGACAACTCAGAGCATGAAGTCTACTTTGGATTCTGTGTCTCCCTCTGTCTTTGCCCCCTCCCCCGCTCACAGCCTTTCTCTCAAAAATAAATAAACGTTAGAAAAAGAAGAAGAAAAGTTTTGAAAATGTATCCAACTAGTTTCAATGACAACTCCAACACTCCACCCTTCCGGCAGAAAACACAACCCAGCCACCAAGTAAGTGTCCCAGGAACAACTCCAAGCAAAAACCAACAGTTGCTGAGTGAATAGCAAGAATATGTCAGCTGCAGGGGCTACAAGAAATAGTATGCAATAAAGATTCCACCAACAGCCACTGTTCTTTGATGTTTGGGCCATTAGTATTTATCAAATTTCTGTATTAAGTTATATGTAAGTCCAAAAATGGTACTTAGTGATGAACAGGGCCTTAAGGTATACCTAACACATCACTTTTCTTTTCCATCACAGCCATATCACTGTTGAGACAACAGGGACCCAAAAACATTAATTAACCTGTTCAAGGTTAAACAGCTGTTTAGATGCAGATGTAGAATTTTTGTCCTGACTTCAGCTCCCACATATTCTGGATCACACCATACGAATAGAAACTCTGAATCCATTTCTATTTCCAGGCTCACATAGACCTTACCCAGAATCATAATAATGGAAATCCCCATTTATTTCATGCCTACTATGTGCTGGGTGCTTTGTATGTGGTCTCTTTATCCTTTCCAAACACTTGTGAGGAAACCGAAAACTTGTCAAAAGTGAAACACTCTTCAGTGACGGCTGGAATTGGAGTCTAAACCCAGTTCTGTCTCATTTCAAAGCTTGTAATATTTCCATAACACGTCATCAGTACTTTTGTCATATTCCAGCTTGTGTCACTGCTTTTATATTATCTCCTCCATTTACTTCAGTATATTATATCTGTATTTAGGGCCCAGACAGTTTCATTTTTATTTTATTTTATTTCATTTTTCCTTCATGCTGTGAGGATCATAGTATGGGCTAAAATTTGTTTAATAAATAATTTATTTAACTGTTATTTTTAGAGAAGGCCATGTGATACTACAGATCGATTAATTCAATCACGGTCCCACCATATATGAATGATAGGACTTACCACTAAAGTCCCCAGATACCCAGTGTCAACACTTCTTAGGCTGGGTTTTAGGGATTGTTTTATATTCATTAACAAAACAAATGAAATGAGGAATTTGGCACTTGTCTCTGACAAGGAGTTAGGAGAAGAATTACGTGAGAGCATGACAAACAAGGACAACAAACAGCTGTTAAAGAAAATGACTCTCCTCGGAGCTCCTTGGAGACGTACAACTGAAAATCAATTAGCAAAAACAAACTGCTAATTGGAACAACTCTGCCCCTTATTATTACCAAAATGCTATTGTGGTTTAGTTTATGAGTCCTGTTACTACTCTTAATTAAACTGTCTTAAAGGAGAACACCAGTTCCTGCAGGAGAATTATTTCATTAAGGATTCATTCTTTTATTTATTTTTTAAAACTTTTTAATGTTTTTTTTTTTTGAGAAAGAGAGAGTGAACAAGCAGGAGAAAGACAGAGAGAAACAGAAAGGGAGACACAGAATCCGAAGCAGACTCCAGACTGAGCTGAGCACAGAGCCTGATACAGGGCTCGAAACCACGAACTGTGAGATCGTGATGGAGCCGAGGTCAGACGCTTATCCAACTGAGCCACGCAGGTGCCCCAAGGATGCGTTCTTTTAAAGTAGAATAATAGCGGAAATATTTGGAACAAATCTCACTGTAGCAAGAGATCTTACTTTGCTGCAACATCATAAGCAGATATTTGCTCCAATTGTGGTCCATATAAAGCAGAACTGACTTGACTTCAGTGTGCTATACCCTCACCGTCACCACACCAGCAGTGGCAGGTGAATGGTTAGCAACTGGTTCTTGGGATGAAAAGCTGATTTGTATTGTTTGCCAATTTTTATATTGTGTGAATATCCCACTCTATATGGTGGGTAGCCAATTTCAAGATACCAACCTAACATCAACTGGCTTGCACAAGTCTTGAGAATTTAACAATTGTCTCACTGCTCTTATTCCAAAGGTAAGACAACTTCTTCTCTGAGCCATACAGAGCCTCTGTTTAAAAATTCTAGTGGTTATTTTTGCATGCATTATGAACGCCAACTGGTATAAGAAAAGAGTTTGCCCTATAAGGCCTAAAATCTAATTGTGAAGAAAGACTGTCATTAAATATATATAACATGAAACAAGCAATGTGCCAATAATTGGCATTTGAATAAAAGCTAAGGGACTACATATAGCCCACAATTTTTAGATTAAAATGTGCTTTTATTCTCTAAACTTTTGGCATACCATAACCTTTGCTTGATTTTTCAAGACTTGGAATATTTGATCGAAAAAAAAATCTAAACATTGAGGCATTGAGAAAATAAACAATCTTGTGTTTTTTGACTGACCTCAAGTTATAAGACAAATCATATACATCCTTAGGCTCTCCTTTTCCATATGCATTAATAAATAAATTCATTTTTTAAAGATTTTATGTCACAAACATGCTACCGGGTGCTGAATGACAAAAAGAAGTCAAGATACGTTCCAAATATTAGTTTTCTATTGCTGCTATAACAAATTACCACAAACTTAGTGTCTCAAAATAACAAAGATTTATCATGAGTATTGAACTAGAGGGCTAAAATGGGCTTCACTAGGCTAGAATCAAGGTGTCAACAGGATTACATTCCTTTTGGAACCTCTAGAGGCGAAGCCCTTTCTTTGGTTTTCTAGCTTCGAGAGGCTACCTGCATTTCTTGTCTCCTGACTCCTTTCCTCCACTCTCAAAGCCAACAACTGCTGGTCAAGACTTTCTCACATCACCCTGCTGTGCCCCTGGCTCTTTTACCTTTCTCGTTTACTTTTAGGAATGCTTGTGATTCTTAATCTAAATCATCTAGAATGATTTCCTAATTTTAAAGTCAGCTGGTTAGCAACCTTAATGCCCTCTGCAACTTTAATTCCCTTTTGTCATGTTAACTGTCATATAGTCAGATCCTGGAAATTGGGATGTGGACATATTTGGGGGTCATTATTCTGTCTATCACAAGTCCTTAAATTGAGCGAAGTCAAAGTCTGGCTGCCTTTGAAGCAGACACATAAACATCCACCTAATCCTTCAGTTTGATGATCTCTTGAGATCCCATTCACCCCTCCACTCACCCAGTGTCATGGTGTCAACTGCCCCCTTTTTGTGGATGACTTCTGATTTTACATAGGTTATTTTTTCCTTCTGAACATGGACTCTTATATACAATTGTCTCGTATATATACTGCCCTTATCATAAACACACTTGGAAGCATTTTCATTCCCAACCCTGTTCCTTCTGTTTTCTTTAATTTTGTCAACATCATGTCCAGACAGGTTGTGGAAATATGGAGTCTTCCTCAATTCTTCCTTTCTCTTTGTCCCCATCCAAAGTTAATCACCAACTCTACTCTCTTTTACCCTTACTATGTCTCAGATTACTTTATTTCCCACAGTCATCACAGTGCAATGTACAGAGGGTAACATCAGCCTTATTGAAGTCTCCCCTGTGCCCCGTGTAGTTTTATGGCCCTGGATCTTTGCATGGGCTCTCTGTTCTGTAGGGATACCTTTCTCTCTTGGCTTGGCTGGTTCCGACTCTTCCCCTAGGCTGGGCTAGGTTATTCCCTGAGCACTCCCCAAATGCAATACAACTATACACCATTGCATACATCTCTTTGTCCTACAATGATTTCATTATTATTCCCCTCTATCAGAACATGAGAAATTCCTCAACAACAAAAGTCATCCCTTTTCCATTTACTCTAGCATAAGCTTAGAGCATAATTAGTTCTCAACAAACATCTGTACTAAGAATACTGGATGACATCCAGGGGTTTTACAAGAACTTAGAATTCTGTTACATTTATATGTATAAGGATTTAACATTTCAAAACAGTAAAGAATTTTGAGCTCACTGGAAATGTAGAAAAATGTAAGGTGCTATTTATAATCAATACTAATGTTTATCTTGTAGGAAACAATGTTAGTAATAATCTAACCATGCCTCTCATCATTACATCACTTTACAATTGATTTTAAGCTGATCTTTCTGATAATATTGGTCTTTTTTGGTTGGTGGGCAGCAAATCCTAAAGCTTTGGTCTGTCTGATGGGCAAAGATTGGAGACTGCACTGAGACAGTGGACACTGAATTTTACATCATGTCCTCCTCTTATCTTGATCTCAGGGGATAGGCTGTCATGGTGAAGGCATGCTAGATGGTGATCCAGAGAACGTCATCAATACTCAGCCAGGGATATCAGAGTTAAAGAAATTTTGAATAAGAAGAAATGATCCTGAGACCAGTTTGTCAAGACAAACAGGAAAACATCTTGACTACAAATGTGATTAAGAACTAGAACAAACAACCTCAGGAATTTGTCAGTTTTTCAAGCCTAGAACTCTTAAATATGGACTATTGGACAGATATACTGGACACATCCATCTGTCTTGTCTAATTCATTTGCAGCTTGGAGGCAGAGGATTAGGCACAAGTAGTTGGTAATAGAATGTTCACAAACATTTCTTGAATACATTTAGATAAAAAAAAATTTTAGACAAGAACATTTTTTTAAGCACTTGAAAGTTTTAACATTTTTTTCAGTGCAGAAACAAAGCATTGACCTGAATCAATTAATACTCTGTAACCTTAAATAGAATGATACCGAGAAGTGGAAGGCAGACAAAGAGTGAGTTACAGAGTGAGTTATATCAGGGTAGGGAATAATCTCCAAGTACAGAGGCTTTATTTTCCTCACGGGAAATGAAATGACTGTCTTGTCCACTTGTGAGATTTTTGGCCATTTTAGAACAGATTAATCATGGAAACTCAGCATGACAACTACATTCAAAAGTCTGGTATACTCCCTAGAAATAAGTTGGAGCCCACTTCATACATTTTCAAATGTGCCCTCTACTGCTCTGATAGTCCCTATAGAATCTCACTTCCTTTTCCCATTTTTGGTATCACACAAGTGGATACTTCAGCATTTGTCAAGGAATATTCTGCATCTATTGAATTGAGTTCTTTTTTTAGAATGTTGACTATTTTTTATATACATGAGAGATTACACAGTGAACTATCAGAGTCAGATTTCTGATGCATCAGAGTCACATTATTATTAAAGATACAAAATTAAGATACACTGCCTAAACTAATTTATGAAGCAGTTTCTAAGCATATTATAAAATAGATCACTAATTACATAATTACTACAAATCTATGTAAATAGAAATTAAGATGTATTATATATGCATATAAATGAAATATCAAAATCAAATATTACTGGTTTGTTTCTTACTACATTATGCATTTATCAAAACAGTCAAGTGTTTTAACTAATGAATTCTCTCTTCTCTGTTAACCAGATTAACAAATGTGAACCTTTAAAAATAGTGTCCAGCACATACTAAATATAAGTATTTACTATTGGTATTATTATTATTTTCATTCTTTTCTTTTCTTTCTAATTTTTTTGTACATTTACTTATTCTTAAGAGACAGAGCACAAGTGGGGGAGGGACAGAGAGAGTGGGAGACACAGAATCTGAAGCTGGCTCCAGGCTCTGAGCTGTCAGCACTGAGTCCAACACAGGGTTCAAACGCACACACTGAGAGATCGTGACCTGTGCTGAAGTCAGATGCCAAACCAACTGAGGCACTCAGGTTCCCCTGTTTTTATTATTTTCTTAAAGTAAGCATAGGAAATTTCCAGTGAAAATTCGAAATTTTGAAATGCAGTAAGAGTTTCTTTAGAGTTCTAAGACAAGATACAAATGTCCAGACAGATTGGTTACTTGAAAATTTGTCACAAACTATATTAACTATAATTTATTGTACATTTTCTATTGCCAAACCTTTGTCTAACTGCTTTGCTAAGCTATTTCACTCACTTAATCTCCACAACAACTTAATTAAGGAGGGTTTACTAGCTTTATTTTACAGAAAAAGAATGTAAGGCTTAGGGAAGTAGAGTAAATGTGTACAGTGGTCAGATAACTTTTTAAAGCCAAGACTCAGACGCTTATGTTTTCAACCAATTTTCCTTGCATACTTCCATGTTTTACATGAACTGACTCCAAAGATGAGTTTTAAATGTAGCATAAGTGGTTGGTCTGATAAGTGCAAATATTGATTGAGCATTGACCTTGGTATACCAATAATATAGATTTTACACAGTCTACATATGAATTTCATGCAGTCTTCCTGTTGTACTGGATAAACATGGTCAGGGACTTGACAATGATATTTAAGATTTGTACTACCTAGAGAAATGTAAAGTAGGAGAGATTTTCTTTAAGCCTTTATTCTTCCTAATAGTCATTAACTGCCTCTTTACACTGTATCTCTATTTTTTCTCATTCTTATACTCAAAGCCTTAAAAACATGCACGCCATCACATCAGCCACTTACATTAATACGTAAAGGACTGTTGTATCAGTGTCTCTTGTTCTATGTTATTTAGCTCATTATGATAATTCACTGGTTAGCTTACATTGAACAGGTATAAGCCATGTAATTGCACGGGCCTTCATGAGTTTGTTAAACATTTCTGAGAATAGTTCAACACTGCTTGGAAACAATTACTTGAGAAATAGCACTTTCCATTATGAGAACCATGGCTCTGACAAAGGATCCCAGACCTTTCTGTTTCTGAGAAACACAAAGAGTCAGCCTTTAAAGTTCAGGCACTTCTAGAAAACTTATGAAAGAGATTGAAGAAGACACCAAGAATTGGAAAAACATTCCCTGTTCATGGATCGGAAGAATAAACATTGTGAAAATGTCATTACTACCCAAAGCGATCTACACATTCAATGCAGTGCCCATCAAAATTATGCCAACATTCTTCTCAAAGCTAGAACAAACTATCCTCAAATTTGTATGGAACCACAAAAGACCCCAAATAACCAAAGTAATATTGAAGGAGAAAACCAAAACGGGAGGCATCACAATCCCAGACTTCAGCTTCTACTACCAAACTGTCATCATCAAGACAGTATGGTATTGGCACAAAAATAGACATATAGACCAATGGAATAGAATAGAGAACCCAGAACTGGGCCCACAAATGTATGGCCAATTAATTTTTGACAAAGTAGGAAAGAGTATCCGATGGAAAAAAGACTGCCTCTTTAGCAGGTGGTGCTGGGAGAACTGGACAGCAACATGCAGAAGAATGAAACTAGACCACTTTCTTACACCATACACAAAAATAAACTCAAAATGGCTGAAGGACCTGAATGTGAGACAGGAAACCATCAAAACCCTCAAGGAGAAAGTAGGAAAAAATCTCCTAGACCTCAACCACAGCAATTTCCTACTTGATACATCCCCAAAGGCAAGAGAAATGAAAGCAAAACTGAACTCTTGGGACTTCATCAAGATAAAAAGCTTCTGCACTGCAAAGGAAAGAATCAAAAAAACTAATAGGCAACCGACAGAATGGGAAAAGATAGTTGCAAATAACATATCAGATAAAGGACTAGTATCTAAAATCTACAAGGAACTCACCAAACTTCACACCCATAAAACAAATAACCCAGTGAAGAAATGGGCAGAAGACATGAACAGACACTTCTCCAAAGAGGAGGCACATGAAACGATGCTCAACATCACTCATCATCAGGGAAACACAAATCAAAACCACGCTAAGATACCACCTCACACCAGTCAGAGTGGCTAAAATGAACA
>NC_043714.1:8121867-8225500 GCF_006229205.1 Suricata suricatta | reverse complement strand
ATTTACCCAAGGGATACAGAAGTGCTGATGCATAGGAGCACATGTACCCCAATGTTCATAGCAGCAATGTCAACAATAGCCAAATCATGGAAAGAGCCTAAATGTCCATCACCTGGTAAGTGGATCAAGAAGATGTAGTATATATACACAATGGAGTACTACATGGCAATGAGAGGGAATGACATATGGCCCTTTGTAGGAAAGTGGATGGACCCTGAGGGTGTCATGCTAAATGAAATAAGTCAGGCGGAGAAGGACAGATACCATATGTTTGCACTCATAGGTCTAACAGGAAAACAGGAGAAACCTAATGGAGGACCAGGAGGACGGGAAGAGGGAAAGAGAGTTGGGGAGAGAGAGGGATGCAAAACTTGAGAGACTATTGAATACTGAAAATGAACTGAGGGTTGAAGGGGAAGGGGAGGGGGGAAAATAGGTGGTGGGGATGGAGGAGGGCACTTATGGGGAAGAGCACTGGATGTTGTATGGAAACCAATTTGACAATAAACTATTAAAAAAAAGAAGTAAAAAAAATAAAGTTCAGGCACTAACTGAACAAATTAGTAACAACTTACTGTTAACCTGATGTCGAGCACTCGGTAGTCACTCTTCTAACCACCCGAGGATTGACTAAGAAACAGATGTGCCTAGAGATGGACTGGGGGGAAAAGTACTGTAGTTGAAATTGCTTATTTTCATTTTATTTTGTCTTTTGCATTGTGTTGAGCCCCAGGAGTACATTTTATGAAGGGCATTGACAAACGGAGATGTGCCCAAAGGCAGATGGTAGGAATGTGTGAATCATGTTGCCCAGAACATGGCGGAGCTCCCTGGGTTCATTCTGTCTGAGAAGAGAAAGAACAAAGGGAAGTCACATGCACCATCCAAATATTTGAAGAATGTTTCATTTAGTTTTGAGTAACTCCAAGAAACAAATTAAGCCATGAAAAATAGTTGAGAAAACACTTTTTGATTCAATGTAACAAATATTGCCCACAAGGATGAGCCATCCGATGAAAACGACAGCCACTTCACTGTCATTGGAAATGACAAAGTCATAAAAATTCCATATTCAACGAATCCTTTAGAAGTGCCTGTCATACAGTCCTCCTTTCCCATGTAAGGAAACAGAATCTCAAAGATGCTATGTGTCATGCTTAAGGTCTTATCCCTGTTGGTGGCAGAGCCAGGACTAGTGTCCCAGGTATTTCTGCTCAGAGCCCTTCCACTAGGACTCAGAGGCAGCAGGGGCAGATATTGGGTGACCAACAATGTCACAGGAAAGGTGCATTACTGAATCATTGCAAGATTGAGCTAGATCCCGTCCAAGAAGTCTACTACTTCTCAGGCTCTGTACTTTGAATTTGATTTGCTTGACATATTTTTTTAAAGAACAAATTTTATAATTACAAGTAAATATCATTCATTTTCTGTGACTGCTGCTGTACTCAGGTGTTTAAGTCACAGGGTTGGCACTAAGGAGCACCGTGAGTTCTGTGGGGTCAGAAAAAAAGGGGATAGTCCACGGACGTTTCTAACAGTCTCTTCAGGACTCAAATAGAAATGCCCTCTTTTCAGGCTACTAAGAGCTCATACTGCACCCCTTCTGGGGATATTTGTGCTTAACAGGGAAGACATTCTAATGATGAAATTCCAGAGCAAAGTAATTAAAGGTAAACAAGATTAGTGTGGGGAAAGGGAGAAGGCAGATTTGTCTAAATAATTCTTTGGTTCTAAAATCATATTACATCTCCTTTCTGGAAGGCTTAATGATCAGAAAGAGCTTCCCCTTCATCTTCTAACCACATACTCATACTATTTTGTTAATACATGCTTTTCCTCTCAACACACAAATTCTAGACAAAAAGTTTCCTTACCTGTGAATATATGAAAGATGAGTTCATGGCAAACTACAAGTTTCAGAAACTTGATTTCAGTTCACTATGAATACATGGAATTCTACTAACACAATGTTGATGATGATTTTTTAAAGTTCAAATAAGAGCTAAGGGCTAACATTTATTGAATACAAATTGCGTTCGGTCACATGATAAGCATTCTGCATTCGTTATGTCACAACTGAGATTAGATACCATTATTGCTGCACATTGTATTGCTGCTAACAGAAATTTTGCGAAATCAAAAATCAGTTCTCTAAACAGACCTGCAAAAGTCACACAGCTGGGAAATAGCCTAACTGAGATTCAAACTCACATCTGCTTGAATGAGAAAGCAACCTGCAAGAAAAAGAGTACATGATATAGAGAAGGGCTAAAAAAAAAAAAAAAGACTTGATTTTGAAAATTTTTTGAATATGACTAAAGCTACCTTTTGGGGTCAGATTTCTTATAATATGCTTATCATGCCATTCAGAGAGAGAGAGAGAGAGAATAAATCTCTCTCTGATTGTCTCAAGGTAATGATCAAAGCTCTTCATACCGTTCTTTAGCACTTTGCTGTATAGACCATCACAATTAGTCTGCTTACCTCCATTTCTGCATTCTTTCTGTATTCACTAATTCAACAAATATTTATTAAGCAGTTGGTACATGCCAAGCACTGCATTTGGTACATGGAATACAACAGACACAGCTTCCACTTTTCTGAATCTGACAGCTAGGTAGGAAAGACAGACACGAAACAAATACTTACACAAAGGAACATGCAATTTCAAACTAAGATGCTTGTTATTGGCATGATAGACATGTTAATGCCATGATTGTAGACAGCAGGTGTGTTAACAAGGGTTCTTCAACAGACAGACACCAACGGCTTCTTTGAGCAAAAGGAGAGAGAAAGTGAGAGAGAGAAAAAGAGAGCGAGCAAAAGCAGAACCTCATCAGCTAACAATGGAGGTCTAACCCACAGTGAAGGAGAGAGAAAGAGGAAAGAAGGTTGGTTGGATAGGTACCTCAGGGAGTTGTATCTGAGCCAGGATTATCTGCCCAAAAAGTCCCCTATGTCCCTGCCATGTTCAGTCACCGGCTGGGAGCAGCCTGTGAGAAGTGTGTCCTCAGGGAGCATGTGCAGATGGATTCAATTATACTCCCCACAGTTAGAGGAGTTTTGAGAAGCATATTGTCATGGTGACCACAACAGGACAGTAACGTGGGATGGCTGGAAAACATTTTCCTGAAGAATCAATAGGTCCCTGGGATTGAGGCTTGAGGGGAAGCCCTCATAAAGTGAACTGGATGAGGGGGCATGTGGGGACTCAAATTTGTAAGATTTGAATTTTTTGGCTTATTTATGCATTTTTTGCAGTTTAAAACAATATTTTTTCCAGCTTTACTGAGCTATATAATTGGCATATAACACTGTGTATGTTTAAAATGCACAAAGCGTTAATTTGATACACTTACATATAGCAAAATAAGTATCGCCAGAATGTTAGTTAACACCTCCATCATATCACATAATCAGCATTTCTATTTTTATAGTCAGAACATTTGAGTCTTACTCTTTCAGCAACTTTCAAGTATATAATACAGTATTATTAACAGTAGTCACCCTATTGTGCATTAGATACTCAGAGCTCATCCATCTTATAACTGGAAGTTTGTATCCCTTGACCTACATCAGTCAATTGTTTCCCTCTCCAGCCCCTGAAAAACCTTCATTCTGCTCTCCATTTTTATGAGTTTAGCATTGTTGCATTCCACTATAAGTGAGATCATATGATATTTGTCTTTCTCTGATTATTTCACTATGACAATAGCTTCAAGAGCCATCCATATTGTTGCAAATGGTAGCATTTTCATCTTTCTCATGGCCGAACGATATTCCATTGTATGTATATACTTCAATGTAGGGTTTGGATTCTTTAAAATATTTTCAGCTCAGGAGGGACTCCTTGTGAATCCCCATGACCAAATAAAACAAAGTGAAGATCTCAGAAATGAGGTCAACTGGACAATCCTTAGAGATTCATGGCTCTTAAGGGAGGAATTAGGGCGGGAATGTCATTTGCTTAGACAATGCTCACACTCCCAAGACTTTGGTCCTTGTCTTTCTGTCAGTTTCATACAAGTTATTTAATTTATTATTACCTAATTGTAAAGTGAGGATCCTGGCATTTATTAAGTCACACACATTAATGATTGATTGGCTAAAGTATAAATTAGAGGAACATGCTGCATTAATTCAGTCGACATAAGGATTTTTCTCCACCTGCTGTAGTTCCACTAAAATGACCATAGGTTAATCGCCAATAGAACTTTGTCCCTTTTTGGGTAGAGCAGCTATTTTTGAAACACCACAAATAATCAGTTAATAGGAATCAAATCATCCATCTGATTTTGAGGTCCCTTGGCATCTCATCTTTGTCTCCCTTGTGTAACTTTGAGGATAGACTCTTTAAGCTCAATGCCACGGTCGATATTATTTATAATTAGTGTCTGTCTTCAGAATGAACATTTTTAGAATAACACTTTATATTTTCAAAATCAGAATATAAAGAAAACCCTTTCGTAATCACAAAACTCAGTAGAACTGAAGTATTTGATTAAGTAATTGAGAGTCAGAAAAGTTTGGTTAATTTCCATCTAGAGCCTGTGTCTAGGCAACGGAATGGGGTCAGAAAATTGGCCCAGATGGTCTCTTGGTAGAAGTGCATTTATTTCAGATGACACAAGTGAATTGAGTATTTCATGTGATGGGTGATAACTACCTTTACATCCTTAATTTGGGGACAGTGAACTCCAGATATGGAAGCAGGATCTTTAGACTTTGAATCTCCCAAACAGGGTTGTTCATACTTGAATGTGACAAGTGGGTATTCCATTTGGGTAGAACTGCAGGTGTCAGGAGGTGGTTTAATTGTGGACTAGAATGAGGCCTGAGGGTCTATGGAGGCATTTGTCCATCTAAAGACTTGTGGGTTTTGCCCTTACTCAAGCCACTTTTGGGTCACTCCATGATTTCCTGCCAGCTTTCCTGCTCCTCTCTACCCCGACCCCAGTCCTCCCACAAAAATAGCTGTTCTAAATGACAACAATCTAATCATATTATTTCTCAGCTCTAAGTTTGTGTGTGTGTAATGTTTATTTATTTTTGAGACAGAGAGAGACAGAGCATGAGTGGGGGAGGTACAGAATCTGAAGCAGGCTCCAGTCTCTGAGCTGTCAGCACAGAGCCTGATGCAGGACTTGAACCCATGAACTGTGAGATCATCACCTGAGCCGAAGTCTGATGCTTAACTGACTGAACCACCCAGATGCCCCTCAGCTTTAAGTTCTTTAATAGCATGGCAATGCTTTTGGGCTAAAGTTCTACTTATTTTTGGCACGGTATTAGATTTTCATGATCTAGTCCCTCATTAGCCCTCCAATTTCACTTCTTACCATCCCACATGCTGTGTCCCCATGCCAAACACAAGGCCAGCCCACCTTCACCTGACATACCATGCTAGCCTGACTTTGCACCCACTGCATCTCTTGCCTACAACTCTCTTCCCACCCCTTCCTGACTTGAGCCAGGCCAACTTCTGATCATTCTTCAGAATACGCTCTGCTATCCTCTTCTAGAAGATTCTTCCTTTGCTTTGACTCCTTTGCCCACCCTTAGCTACATACGCTACTGTATGTCTGTCCACCTTGGCCTTTTCCTGGCAACCACTAATCTTCATCCTGTTTCTATTTATTTACCTAATTTTAACATTTCATACACATGGAGTCATGTTACATATGGTCTTTGGCAACTGGCTTCTTTCAGTGAGCATACTATTTTCAAAGTTGATCCATGTTGTAGATATGGCAGTACATCATTCCTTTTTATAAACAAATAATATTCCCCTCTATCACGGGAATCAAATGCGTATCACATTTTATTAAACCCTTCATCAGTTGATAGAGATTTGAGGGCTATCTGCTTTTTAGCTCTTAAGGAGAATGGTGTTATAAATAATCATGTGCAACATTTTTGAGGACATATATTTTCATTTCTCGAGTATATACCTAGGAGTGGAATTGTTGAGTCATATAGAAACTTTATATTTAACAGTTTGAAGAGTGGGTAAACATTGTCCCAAAGTGGCCCATCACTTTGATATTCCCACGAGCATGTATGAGGGTCCTAATTTCTCATCTTCAACACTTAATAATTTCTTTTTTATAAAAAAAATATTACCACTATCTATTGAGTGTGAAGTGCTACCTTACCACAGTCTTTATTTGCATTTCCCAATGACTAATGATTCAGCATCTTTTCATAGGCTTATTGGCCCTCTGTCTATCTTCATTGGAGAATTTTTTAAGTTTCCTTTGCCAGTTTTTAAATTGGGTTCACCTTGACTTATTGAGTCATAAGTGTTTCTCATGTATTCTGGGCACAGGCCTTTAACAGTATATAATTTCCAAACATTTTCTACCATTCCCTGGCTTGTATTTTCACTTTCCTGATCTTATCATTTGCAACATAAGTGTTTTAATTTTGATGAAATCCATTTTATCTTTCATTTCTCTAGTTGCTTGTACTTTTGGTGCCATACCTGAGAAGCCTCACCTTAACTTCAGGCCATGAGGATTCACTCTTAAGTTTTTTCCTAAGATTTATACATTTTCAGATTTTACATTTAGGTCTTCGATCCATTTTGAATTCCTTTGTGTGTGTGGTATAAGAAAGGGGCCCAACCTCATTTTTTTATATGGATATTCAGTTTTCCCAACACCAAATTCTTTTCCCCATTGAATTGTCTTGGCACCCTCCTGAAAAGTCAATCATCCATAAATGTGAGACTCTATGCATTCCCAGAAATAACTCCAGAATGCAGCCCCCAAGATCCACAATGAACCCCATTATTCTCCCCCCAAATTACCCCATTGGCTTAATGAGTCATATTCTATCACTAGTCTCTTTTTATATTATTTTCTTGCTTCTGCTCTGTGCACACTTGTGGCCTCCACTAACCGAAACTGGCTTTAACCTCCTTTCACACTAACCACAGTCATGTGTATGTCTTAGAGTACACGAGGCAACAACAGCAACAAAATGTTCTTTGAAATCTGTTTGGAGAGTCTTTCTGTCACCAGGACTCCAGAAACTGACTGGGAAGGCCCAAAGAAAGGAAGCTGGTTGCTAGGTGACCCAGTCTAAAAATAGGTAGCTGGACCTCCAGTGCAAACAGCCATAAAGACTTGCTCACCTTGGGCCTGGGCTGAGAGCCCCCCCACGGAGAGCACAGGAAGGATTGCTGTAATGAATTGCCCTTTTCTCTATTTTTTATTGCTTCCAACAGACTCCCATGTCATTCTGTTTACTCCCCCAGTCGACCCGTATTATCCTCTGTTCTAATTTTCTGTAGTCATTTCTCGTGGGAGATAAATGGCTAAGTGAAAGTCTTAGTTGTCAGAATTGAGTTACAATCCTGTTTCTGCCACTTACTAGCTAGGAGATCCCAGGGAAGGTATGTGGCCTCATTAAACCCTGGTTTCCTTATCTGAAAATAAGGATCCTTATCTCATAAGATGGCTGGAGAATTAAGTGAGGCCTTACCAGTACAGCAGTTATGAATGGCACGCACACACATTAAGTTGTATTTTAAAAATTGCTTGATATCTTCAACTTCTTTAGACATATGAATTTATCATTTTGAGCTGAGAACAATAACTGAAATTTACTCTGTGTTAAGATGGCTATTTCATTCCCAGTGTAAGGTACTATTTATTTCAGACTCCTGAAAGAGATCCCTACCTGTGGTGTACAAATTATGCGTTGAAATGAATGAATAGTGCACTATGTTATATTATTTGAGCTATAGCTGTAAATATATATATATATGCATATTACAGCTTTAAGAAGAATTTTGTGATGATTACTAAATCTGGTATCAAGTGTTTATGGAAATTATACTATGATAATAAACGCATCCAGCCTAGTTAATAGAAATGTGGTCAGAGCAGGTGGGCAATTTTATCCAGCTCCTGGACCACCCAGGGTAGTGAGTTCCTTTCTTGCCACAAACTCAGCATCCTAAAATCATAGAATAAGAGAGTGCAAAGACACATTGAATGTCTTTTATTAAATCTCTGTCTGTAGCCTTAATGAAATTAAGTCTTCACCCAAGAACAAACAGATTGTTTCCCAGAATAATATTAAGTACCATGTTATAAGACTATTTACTTTTAAAAATGACAGAAAGAGGAAATAGAGTAAAACTTAGAGAAGAACTAAAAAATTTTTTTTTAATTCCTTCAAACTCTGAGCCATCTAGCTAAGATAGAACCAGATAATTTCAGCCACTTAAGTTTATTCCAGAAGCAGATAAAAAGAGAGAGTTTTCTAACTCCTTCCACAAGGCCAGCATGATCCTGGTACTAATACCAAACAAAAATAGAATAAAAAAGAAAAGTATGTCAGTTTTGTTTATGAATGTGAAAATCTAAATAAAATGTCAAATGATTATGCATAGCTATAGTTAAAAATAATGACACATTTGGCAAACCAAACATTGAAGAATGTAAGGACAACTCAGTCATGTGGAATCTATTAATGCCATTTACTATTTTATGAAACCTCATGAGAAAAAACATGATCATCTTGGTAAATGTGAAAGAAGTCATTTGGTAAGATTCATCACTGCTTTCTAATAGAAAAAGCCAAGTCTTAGGGAATAGAAAAAAACTTTATAATTTAATGAAATATGTTTATCTAAAACATATAAACAGTAATAATTAATGCATGAATATAAAAATCATTACCCTTACATTTGAGGACAGAACAAGACAGTTTACTTGCAAATCTAGCTCTTAAAAAATATTTTTTATGGTTTTTTTTTTTGAGAGACAGAGAGAGAGAGAGAGAGAGAGAGACAGAGAGAGAGAGAGAGAGAGAGAGAGACAGATCATGAGTAGGTCAGAAGTAGAGAGAGAAGAAAACACACAATCCAAAGCAGACTCCAGGCTCTGAGCCATCAGGAATGTAAGATCATGACCTGAGCTGAAGTCGGATGCTCAACTGACTGAGCCACCCAGAGGCCTCACAAATCTAGCTCTTCACCGGGTCCTGAGGTGTCAGCCAACATATCAAGGCTTAAAAAATATGTATGTACATCTTGGGGAAAAAAAATCAATGTCTCATTATTATCTAGAATAATCTAAAAACCTATGAAAGCCAATACAAGATTTTAGCAAGCTTGTTTTATTTAAGATAAATCAACAGCCTTTCTATGCAGCAGTAGTAACCAATGAAAAATGAATAAAAATCTATTATATATTATACATATTAATAGTAAATATAAAACTATAAAGTGTTTAGGAATATACTTACAAAGAAATGTATAAAATTTTTATAAAGAACAATAGAAAGTTTTATGTAAGAACTGATACATAACCTAAAATATATGTAATTTGTTCAATTTAGTAAAGATATCAGAATTTTAAAAGTAAGTCTTATTTAATTATCATCAAAACCTCCAAAGAACTTTCATAATGGGATTTAATATGGTTGATTTAAAGTTATCTGAACAGAAAATCTATGGACATTGCAAGTAATATTTTGAAAAAATAAGAATAAAATTATGTTAATTAAAAGTATGTGTATTATTTTTATTTCAGTACAACACAAGTCACTTGAAAACAGCAGAAAGTAAAGAAACAAATTCATGAAAATATACAGCATGAAAAGTTGGTAAAGTTGCTATTTTAAATCAGTGAGAAAATACTATTCCAAAAAAAAAATGCATAACAACTGCTTATGCTTTGGGGGAAAATAAACTAAGATGTCTAGACAAAAAAATAAGGTTCAGATAAATTAACGAGTTAATATAAAATATAAGAGAATTTAAAAAACCAATTTAGAAGTAGGAAAAAATTTTCAAATAAGACAAAAATAAATATTGCCCATCTTGGAAACAATTGATAGTGTTGACCATATTCCAAAGGGCATCATAAACAAAATTAAAAGCCTATGAACTGGGGTTCCTGGGGTGGCTCAGTTGGTTAAGTATCCAACTCTTCATTTCAGCTCAGGTCGTGGTCTCACAGTTTGTGAGTTCAAGCCTTGCACCGGGCTCTGTGCAGACACCTCAGAGCCTACTTGAAATTCTGTCTCCTTCTCTCTCTGCCCCTCCCTTGCTAGCTCTCTCTGTCTCTCTCTGTCAAAATACATAAATATACTATCTAAAAGGAATTTTGTAAAAAGCCAATAACTAAAAGAACATTTTTCATATACATATGCAAGTATGTATATATAGTAATTTACAAAAAATAAACGGTCCCACGAACCTATGAAAATATTACCAATGTCACTAGTAATCTCAAATACAATTTAAAACATGAGATATTTTTCTCTACTAGATTGACAATATTTAAAGGTTTAGTAATATCCAGTATTGACCAGGAAATGGGAAAAAATACTTTAATAAAAAGTTGGTAAGAACATTAATTAGGATGGCCTTTTGAAATGCAATTTTATTTCATCCACCAAAAGCAAGATGAGAATTTTCAGCAAAAATAAATGTGCGTGTGCATGAAGATATATAGGCAAAGGTAGTAGTATGTTTGAATGGCCAACTGTAGGGTTGGGGCAAATACTTATTGATAAGGAAATGAATACGTTTCTTATGATCCATCCATTCATATCAGACAATACTAATGAAAAATTAAACAACATGAAATAGATGTGCATTCCTGACATGGAATGATTTCCAGAGAATACAGACTGAAACAAGAAACAGAAGTTATAGAAAGTAAGACTGAGCCATATAGTTGGAAGGAGGAAACAAAAACAAAGGTGGTGACATGTGTGTAGTTACCATAAAATAAAGACTATGTTGAGGGGCACCTGGGTGGCTCAGTCAGTTGAGCATCCAACTTCGGCTCAGGTTATTATCCCATGGTTCATGGGTTTGAGCCCTGCATCTGAGCTGTCAGCTCAGAGCCTGGAGCCTGCTTTGGATTCTGTGCCTTCCTCTCTCTGCTCTTCTCCTGCTCATGCTTTGTCTCTCTCTCTCTCTCTCTCTCTTTCTCTCAAAAATAAATATGTTAAAAAATAAGATTTAAAAATATGTTGAAAGTTTGCCCATCAGGCAAACCCCATCAGGGTTGCCTGTAGGAGAGGTTGAGGATAGAGTGGGACACCCAAGGAGGAATTGCCTCTTTGATTTTTTTATATTTCTCTGTATTACATCTTTACAAAGAGATGCACCCACTTATAGGACTCAAAAAATAAAATAAAAATAGAAAAGCAGTTACACTCTTCCCCAGGTATTTTTGGTGTCTTTGAGGGAAAACAGCTAAAAGCAGAGTTTTTAAGCACTGATGAAAAAGAAAGAGGTTATGTTGTGGCAAAATATGTTAAATATATTAAGTAACTAAATAAGTAAAACAAAACCACTCACTAGTTCTCATTGTACTTTGTAATACAGTCTTTGATTTGGGATGCATGTCTTATAACTAATTCTTCAAACATGTTAAACCATGCTTGGCCTTATGGCAACACACCCTAAATGAGACCCTCCAGTTGATAGGAAGTGTCTTTTGTGAGATGAGAACCAGAAATACTACTCCCAACACCAGGTCCCTAAAATGGATGTGACCATTTGTTGTTTTATTGCTCTTGAGTCATCACCATATTCAAGCCTGCAGTAGAACAGAACGTCGGGGATAACATACACTTTGTTGAGTCCAGCAAATTCTCTACCAAAACAAATTAAGTTTTCTCTTGGTGGTCATAATTTTAAGGACAAAGACTAATTTGACATACAAGAGAGAAGATATACTGCAGCTTGGAGAAAGAGAAAATGGAATTCGTTTCAGCTAGGGAAGAAAGTGCAGGCTGAACGCTGGTCTCATAACTCATACAGAGCAAGTCCCTCTCAAGTGTTTTCTGATAAATTGGGAAGGAACGCGTTGTTTTTCACTAGATGCCTCTAGAAGAAAAATCACATTCTTTAAAACTGGCTGTGGGAGACTCTTAAAAAATAGAGGCTGGCGATGAGGGATAAGGCCATTTTATCCCTTCCAAAGGAAACCCAAACTGGAGTGGGAGAATGTGATCATCAGCCTCTTTCAAACTTTTAAGTAAGTTACAGTCTGTCCAATTTTTTCCATTCCTCCAGAAAACCGAGGACAGGCATGGCCGTGGGGCTAGCCTGTGGCAGACATAGATTATTGCATATCTGAGACAGTTCTCTATACTTGTATAGAGAATTTCCACTGTATAGTGCAATACAATGACTCAGGGTCGCCTGGGTGGCTCCCACGGTTAGGCACCAGATTCTTGACGCAGCTCAGGTCATGATTGCATGTGAGTTCAAGCCCAGTGTCTCTCTGCTGACAGTGTGGAACCTGCTTGGAATTCTCCCTCTCCCCTTCTCTCTCTTCCTCTCCCCTGTGCATGCTCTCTCTCTTGCTCTCTTTCTGAAAATAAATAAATAATAGTTTTAAAAAAGGGACTCAAAGTTTTGGGGCATTTATACATTATTTTATCATTCATTCATTAGCAAACACTTATGATACTATGGGCACTGTGATAAACGCTGAAATGTAAGACAAAAAATAAATGCAGAAATCAGTTTCTGACTGTAACGGTCCTTGGATTCCATGAGCATCATCATAAAGGAATGAATGCAGGAACCGTCACCAGTCTGTGTCACTGCGTCAGATGAAGACAACATTCCCTAGTCCTTTCTCCCTCTGTCCATCAGAATAAAATGCTGTCATGTGCAGTCTGATGTCCCATGGATGAGAGTGTCATGTCAAATGGCATCATGTCTACATAACACCACGTCAAATAACTCTGCAAGTTTCCTCTTTGCATAATAACTCTACCATATTTTCCAAAGGTATCGTGAAAAGCAGATGTGGGAATTAAAATACAATTGAGAATTGTCTGTATGTTACTCTCGTCTTCAGTCCTTGTAAAAGGATCTCTTAATTTGTTTGCAGCCATGATCCAAAAAGAGATCTAAGTGTTTGGCTATTTCTGAGCTATGATACAAGGCATGCCAGCAGGTGTCTGTCCTATGGCAGTGAGGTTTAGTATTATTTTTTCCATTTTAATATATATTTTTAAGTATTTATTTTTGAGAGGGGAGGGAGGGCAGAAAGAAGTGGGTGGGAACAGAGGATCCTATGGTCTTTGTATTGACAGCAGTGAACCTGATGTGGGGCTCGACTCATGAACCATGAGACCATGACCAGAGCCAAAGTCAAACGTTCAACCAACTGAGCCACCCAGATGCCCCTACTTTTTCCATTCTGAAAGATGTTTGTAATTGATTTCTTCCTTTTGTCTCTGAACGTGCTTGGGGGACAGCTGAGGGCCACTTTGAGTTCTTCTCCTCTCCTGCAACCTCAGAAACAAACTTCCCTATTGAGAAAACAGCTACATTACCCTCATCTTGTTTCTGTCCTAAACCATCCAGCCCCCACAGCTCCAACTCACTCTTCTTCAAAGTCAGGGAAGAGGGGAGTGCCTCATACGGAGAAGCTCAATGGAAGTCCCTTCCTCATACAGCAAATATATCTGTTGCACACTTGGCAACATGCCAGAACTGTCCTGGACACTAAGTATGCCAGATGGAGTCTGGCCCAGCCCAGAGTAATGTAGGGTTTAAGTCTTAGTATTTTCCTACTACTATCAAATCCCTGCCTATAAAGGTCATAAGAAAACTTGGGGTTCCTTCACGTTCTGGGTATCGAAGGTGCTCAAAATGCTAAGGCAGCCCTCTCCTCAAGTGCTTCCTTCACCTCGCCCTGCTCCTCATATTTCTTATGAACTTTTCTATGTATCATTATTGATAGGATATTGACTCTTTATGATGTGGTGTAATGGGTTGAATGGTGATCCCCAAAAGATGTGTCCACCTGAATCCTGTGAATTTGGCCTTATTTGGGAAAACAGATCTTTGTACACATAATTAAGAATCTTGTGATGAGATCATGCTGGATTGAAGGTGGGTTCTGAACCAGATCCCAGGTGTTCTTACAAATCGCATCATCCCTAGGAAACTAATGCGCCTAAGAATATGTCACAATATGTAAACTGTGCTGCCATATGAAATAGCAAGATATAAACTGTAGATAAAGCTTAATACCATTTTTGTGGAAAGTATAAAATCGACATACACAAAACATGCTTAATACCATTTTTGTGGAAAGTATAAAATCGACATACACAAAACATGCACAAGAAAAGAATAGCAGGAGGTGCATATGACAATATTAACAACAGTTCTCACTGGAGAATGGGGTAGAGGGGATTCTGCAATTTTCCCAATAAGCTTCATTTGCCTTCCACATATCTGTTTTGTGTTATTTTTCCTTGGTGATTACTTTGATATTATTCTCTTCATACAGATTCTGTTTGATAACATGCTCCTTCAAAAACATATTTTTGATGCTGCTTCTTCTGGCTGTCTCCATTTTAAAAATAGACACTATCTGTTCTTAACTCAGCAAGTGGAGAATATTTTTAATCAATAGAATATGCTACAAAATCTGACACAGAATAGACATGGCTAGTAATAGAATATTATTAGGAGGATTTTTAAATCCCCTAGCCAAGAGCAAAACAATTTAAGCAGGTTTTTACATTTATTATTTTGGTGCATCTTCTTTACCCCCGCCTCCCAAGAAGCTTTCAATATAAAAAAAAAACATATACTATTATCAAGTAGGGTCTCTGGTTCAGTGTGAAAAAAATCAAGATTAGAGGTAAAGGAATTTGGTTCTCTGCCTCTTACTAGCTGACTCTGAGCAGCAGAGATTAGATCTTTTTGTGTCCACAAACTATGATTAATATTTTTGTAGAAAGAAGAATGTAAGATTTTTTTAAATAAGAAAAAATGAGATTATAAATGTAAAGTGTCTTTTTTTCTGTAAAGATTCAAATAAAATTTGTTCCTGCAAAGAAAATAACTCATAGTTTTTTGCAGTGCACATTCTTTTTTTTTTAATGCTTATTTACTTATTTTTGAGGGGGAGGGGGCACAGAGAGAGAATCTCAAGCAGGCTTTGCACTGTCAACACAGAGTTTGAGGTGGGGCTCAAACTCACGATCTACGAGATCATGACCTGAACCAAAATCAAGAGTTTGATGCTTAACTGACTGAGCTACCCAGGCTCCCCCAGCACTGCATTCTTGCTATTATATATCTTTTCACAGATCTCCTATGCCAATGTTGGTGAGTCATCTAAATTAATGCTAATTAATAGTTTCTAACTTACTTCATTTTTTAAACAGTTAATACATAGGACATATTTAACTTTTCACAGAACCTGTGGAAATTCTCTCACACACACATGACTCTGTGTGTGTGGATATATATATATTTAATTTCTGATAACCAATGACATTAAACACTTACAGCAGAGATCACTTAGATTTTTATATCTCAGAATCCATCTTGGTTTAAGGCTATTTACTAGATTCTTATTAAAAATACCAAGTGAAGGGGCACTTGGGTGGCTCAGTTGGTTGGGTATCTGACTCTTCGTTTCAGTTTGTGGATTCGAGCCCCACATCAGGCTTTCTGTTGTCAGCACAGAACCCTCTTCAGAGCCTCTACCTCTCCCCCTGCCCGCTCTGAAAAATAAATGAACATTAAAAAATATATCAAGTCAAGTCCGAATGTTGGGTCTCTTAAAAGACAGACAATCAAGGAAAAAAACCTACACTTTTTTCTGTTGCTTTCCGTGCTCTAACACATCCCAAAGTTACCTCTAAATTCTGTTTCCCCACCTGCCCTGTATCAGTGTCCTCCAGCCGCTCTCCGTCTGTTCTACAAATGTCCCATTACCACAGCTAATATGTAGCGTAGTTTTGATTCCTCAGTCAAGGTCACAAGACACATCCTTCCAGGTTGTTGTTTTTCCCCATGTTTTGTTCTTTCCCAAAGGCTTACATGATAAGTTTTCTGGAGAAGTTGTCCATTTGTTTATTGTTGGCACAGTTGATCTGTACCACTAATATGGGATCTGGTCCGAGCAGAATATCTCCAGCCCAGTGTGACGCTGACCTGACCATCCTTTACATTGAAAAGCCCGATACGGCAGAGAAGAGGCTCACCAACTTCTGTTTCCCCATCATTTCTGCACCTCAGGAAAGGTTTATTTCTCCTCATCCAGCATTCCATACACAGATGTCATGGGTGGGGGGCATTAGTTATTTTCTTATCCTCATGCAATTTAGCAAGAACTATTTTCAACTGTTTGGACAAATTATCACAGCCCTTAAAGTGCCTGAAAAGCATTTCTCTGGTCAGTAATAAAAAGGTCATGATAAATCAAAAGTAAATTTCCTATTTTTGTTAAGTTTCCACTGACATTAAAAATCCAGTACTTCCACTGGATTTTTCAGATGCAAATGTTTAAATGAGATCATCTACACTTTCTTCATCTTCCTTTTTGGTGTTTCATTCATGTTTGGACCTGGTTTTGTTATCTTCTTTTCTCCACCACAGAGAGGTACTTTCACCAACATTTTGTTTCAACTGACAAAGATCGAGCTGTACCTGAGTATTCATTTGGTAGCATTACCTGTAAGCAAAGTGTCCATTGCGGATCATCTCCATCACTGTTAATTCTAATGCAAATGCTGTGTCACATACTTCAAAGGCACACCGTCCCTCACCATAGGTTGCTACCACTGCCTTGATTTCCCCGTACTCCCCTCACCCTTGTGCCCCCTGGGATTGGCCTGACCCTCTGACATGTGGGGTTCTTCTATGCTCTAGGGTGTAAATGGAAGCAAACAACTTCACTAGACATTAAAAATAAACAAAAGATGACGTGGCATTCTTAAGTGACATGTTCACCAATCAAACAGAGAGTGGGGATAGGAAGTTTAGGGCAGATTTCAGGTTCCAAAAGATGTTTGGGGCAGAAAACTGAAGGAGATGAGAGGGTGAGTCATTGGTTTGGGGGATAAGAATGTTCCAGGTAGAGGAAACAGGAAGTCCAAAGGCTTTGAGTCTGAAGCATGTTTGAGAGGAAAGAAAAATCACATTTCAGGAACAGCAAGGAGGTCAATGTGGTTAGAAAATAATGAAGAAGAACAAAATGATAGGAGTTTATACAGGACACTGTAGGCTACTGGATAGTCTGGAATGTTTGCTCTGAATGGGATAGGATTCCAGAGTGGAAGACTCTACGCAGAGAGCAGCACGGTTTGACTTAAGGTTAAAAGAACCACGGTGACTGTTGTATTGAAAACAGGCTGTAGAAAGAGGATCGGGGCTGAGGTGACAGATAAAGTGGGTGCAGCCCTGGCGAAGAGGGAGGGGTGATGGCTGACCCAACAGGAGGTGAGGGAGGTGCTGAGAAGTGGTCAGACAACATTTAAACTGAGGGGAATACGCTGATGGCTTAGAGACAGACTACGAGAGAAAGAGAAGAGTGAGTCAAAAAAGGGTCTTGAGATTTTTTTATCCAAGCCACCAAACGATGGATTACTACTTCCAGAGATGGGGAAGTCTGCAAGAGTATAGGTGGGTGTGCTTACAGGACTGACATTTTGGACATGTTGGTTTTGAAATGCCTCCTGGAGTTCCAAGGGCAGATCTGGAGCAGGATCTCAGATATTTGACCTTGAAGTTCAAGGGACAGATTTGAGCTGGAGTATGCTGGGAGCCACATCGGCCTTGCTGGATGACACAGTCACAGTGAGGAAATGATAGACGTTTGCACAGCTCCTGCCATGAGAGGTGAAACTGGTATCTCCTTCTACTACTGCTGCTCATGTTAAAAATAAGCTTGTTGTCATGAGTTAGGCCTTACAGCATTCTGAATCAGACCTATATTCCCCACACAGTTACCCCATAAGAAAAAACATTTTCCTATCCCTTCATAAGAGATTTTAAATCAAAACATGATAAATGTTTTCCAAAAGGCTCTTCTAATGAGCCTTGTGGACCAAAAACATAGACTTGAAGGGGTTTAAAACACAAGAATTGCATTTAAATCTGGCCTGGAGAAAACGAGCCTAAATTGGAGATTAGAAATAGAAGACAAGGTCAGAACATGGTCCCTTCCCAAGGTCTACATTCTACAAATATCCTCCCTTGTGCTGAGTCCAGTTATGAGGATGGATAAGAATGTGGGAACCCAGGTTCAGAGCCAACACACACAGGGCCCCTATTGTGCTTGCATCAAAGAAAGGGCTTGCTCATGCAGCTTGTTAACAAACATTCTTTCTCTTGTAGTTCATAAGCCTAATAAAATAACCCCTAGCCTATCTATATACAACTTAACCTATGTTTTAATCTTAGCTTTACTAACTTAAATAATATGTATGTTATCTTGTTTTTTACTAAAAACACCTTGTTATATTCTTGGTTATAAGATTTACTCAACCTCACTGTAAGTGTGTTACATGACTTGGTTGTAACTTGTTGGTTAAAAAACAGAGTCATAATTATTAACAAAAAACCAACCCATACAAAATAAGATAGGTTTGTTCCTTTCTTAATCTTGGGGACTGATACAAGAATGAATGAGATAGTTCTACAAAAATACTTCTGTAAAACTTGTTTCGGTACACTTTTGATGATTAAAACATCTTATCATTGAAAATTAGTCACTATAAAAAATTTCTATTTTCTAACGTCATCACTTTCAAAGATAAAAACATTTTATCACCAAAAAATTAGTCACTGAAAAAGAAATTCCATTTTCTGATGTCATGCTATCGTTTGACTTATAAATAAAGACACAAAAACAGAGTAGAGATGCCGGCCTGATGATCAAGAAAGAAACTCAAGGCTCTCTCACTCTCTTTTGCCAACACCGTCCATCCTTCAGGGAGCCCTGAACCTGCTGAGCTGGACTCCAGTAGGAGTAGAAGTGGGACTCGTCAGCAGGTACACAGAATGTAACATTATGCCACAAGCGAGAGCACCAGTGGGTAAGGAAGACCAAGGCTGAGCACCACCTGGGAGTCTCCATGCTCGAGTCCCTGCATTTCCTTCAGATCTACTCTCAGCCTCCTCCACGCTTCTCTGTGTAGTTCAAGGCCAACCTCCTCCAATGAGAATCCCTTGCTCTTTTGTTTCAATGGGAGGCATACATAGGATAAGGGGAACAGAAGGAAAGAAAAGGTGACCTGTTCTCTTTTGGCAAGTCTGTTTGGCAGAGGCGGTCTCCTCTACTAAAGACCAAAGCTGAGGCTAGACCTCCCCTTTCTTGTAGCTACAGTCCTCGACAAGCTCTAATAGATGCTTTCTCCTAGCCCCTTCCAGCCTAGGATTCTAAGAACTTTCTACTCTTGCAAACTCTGTGGTGATGCTTATCTTTCCCTTGATAGTCTGGCCACACTTTTCAAATAAATCCTTCATCACTCATATTAGTTCCCATTGTTTGTGTGCCATTCTCCTCGCTGACTTATACTGGCCACAATTTAGGTGTCAGGCACATAAGCAGTATGCAGCATGGTAAATAATATAAAGACAAGAAGAATAGAATGTCCCAGCAGCCTGGGCCAGAGAGTGTTTCAAGGGGAAGGGAAGAATCAATCCTGTGATATGATTCCTGTAGGTCAAAGTAAGATGAAAACCAAGATCATCATATTTTGCAATATTAGAAAGTAATTTTAAAAACATTTTCAGTGAAGTGATGGGGTGACAGTAGGGCAGAAATCCCAGGCAGGACATATCACTTGTTTTGTCTTGGGTTCTTTACTGCAAAAGCCCCCAAAAGCAGTCTATCCTGTCCTGAGTTTGTCCCCTACTATAATTCTCTCTCAAACTCACTCCGGTTCGACTTTCATCCATTTCTAGTGTATTTATCAGTGTTAAGAGAGGTGTGTGGCTTTAGCAAAGAAAAATGCCTAAGTGTTAGCAGGATGTTGTAAACATTACAGTGGAGAGAGTGACAAACCACTGACTTGGGGAGGAGAGGAGACCAATAAGCACACTAAATTATACTGGCTCTTAAGATGAGGCTAAAACAGTAATGATCATCCATTTGTTGCAAGTGCAATCCTTCTGACCATGCATCTCGTTGAGAGAAGAATGAAGTTACAAGTTGCATTTTATTGATAAGGATGGATGACTTGTGGGGGGTGGGAGGGATTCCTGCCTTATCTATGTAAAAAAAAAGCTTATTTCTTTTATTTCATCTTGGTCTTTGAAGCTTTTCATGTAACTATTGGTATATTGGCAGAGAGTGGTCCTTTGGTGGATTTCCTCTTCATAAAGTAATGAGGACTGACATCTGCTACTTGTGATTGGTGTAACAGGACTGCTGATCAAAGTGATGTATCTCTTTTCCTCCAACCCCCTTCAGAAAAATATGAAAAGTAGATTTCCCTTTTTCATTCTTTTTTGTTTCACTCCCTCAAAAGGAAAGTTTGGAGTTTTGCAAACAAAGTAGGAGGAATTGGGCAATAGCACTCATATATGTGGATAAATATTTAAGTCAATCTGGAAGAATTAAGGAGGAAGGTACATGATGGTCTCATGCAAAAAATATGAAATTCCTTTAGTTCTGGGAGAAAGCTTTATAAATTTAGATCTTTCCTCCTCCAAAAGGAAAGAAAATATCTTCCCCCTCATTCTCAGAGAGGACTTTCATAAGATTTGGGCCAACTGATCACATCAACATACCCAAATCTCTTGGAATTATTTTAGTAGGGTGACTATAACAAAGTATCACCAACTGGGTGACTTGGAACAATAGAAACATATTGTCTCACAGTCTTGAAGGGCAAAGGTCTAAAACCAAGAGGTCAGTAGAACCATGCTCTGATTATGCTAGGGAAGGACCTATTCCAGCCATCTCTCTTAGCTTCTGGTGATTCCTTGGCTGGTGACAATGTAGCCTCAATCCTCATATGGTGTTATACATTGAATGTTTGTTGCTCCATTAAATTTGTATGTTGAAACATAATACCCAATGTGACAGCATTTGGAGGTGGGGTCTTGAGAGGTGAAGCCCTCATGAATGCGGTTAGTGCTCTTATAAAAGAGACCTGTAAAAGCTCCCTCCTCTCTTCCTCGTATGAGGACACAGCAGGAAGATAGCCATCCATGAGCCAGGAAACTGGCCCTTACTAGATACCACATCTGCTGGCCCCTTTGTCTTCAGCTTCCTATTCTCTGGAACAGGGAGAAATAAATGTCCATTGTTTATAAGCATCTAGTCTACGGTATGTTGTTATAGCAGCCCAAACAGGCTAAGGCACTGGGCATTCTCCCTGTAGTGTATCTGTCTTTAGGTCTCAAATTCCCCTTTTCCTACGGACACCAGTCATATGGGATGAGTCCTATGGAAGAGCCAACCCTCAGAACTTCATCTTAACTAATCACATCTGCAATGGTTCTATTTCCAAAAAAGGTCACATTCTGAGGTACCAGAGATAGCACTTCAACATATCAATTTTTAGGGGACACAGTTAAAACCCATAATATTCTTCATATTTTCAGAAAATTTTCTTATGGCCCTTTAATTATACATTTTGTTTTTCAATTCTTCAAATAAACTATGCATCATATGCATAGATAGGATACTATTTTTCCATATATTTATTTCATATCCTATTATTATGCCTATGTTCCTTGAGCCAGGTACAATATCTATTTTGTAAAATGTGATCAGTGTGTGTATGTTGAATGAATAAGTAAGTCATGGCTCACTCAATGATTACTGGTATTTTGCACAAGATATGGCTCGGTAGAGCATTTTATCATATATCATATTAAGAAGGAGACTATTTGGTGTCTAAAGATATTAAATGACTGATCAGAGACTGGGCAAGCTATACAGAAATTTCAGGAAAACTCCTTGTGATTTGTGAGAGGAAACTTTCATGACCTAAGGGAGAAAAATCATTGCAAGTATATCTTAAGCAGAAACAAAAGCTTAGGACCATAATGTACCAAACTTTACACTGCTGGTAAAATGCATTATCATTTTCTTGGTGGCTTAGGGAATAACAACTCAGGAATCACTTTAATAGTTCATGGAAATTAAATTGCCTTGTCCCTACCTAAAACACTTCTAAAAGTATTACTTACTTATCCAGACAGAAATAAATATACCTTTACCTCTTATAATCATAATATGGCACTATAAATTCAAAAACTGCTATTGCCATTTCTCATACCTTTGGCTTTTCTATTAACTACAACATGCAGAGAGTCCCTACAGTTTTAGTGTTCAGTATTCAATTGAAACTCACTGCAGGTTCAGTTCTCCTCCTAAGCTAATAACTTCACGGTCAAGAGTTACCCCTGAAGGACAGCTGTGATAGTCAATCACCACTGAACCCCAGGCAGCTGTGTGACAAATGCTAGCACAACAAAATGGGACTGTTCATAATAAAAATAGTGACATCCAAGTTTTTCTTTCCTCCAACTACTTAATTCTGCATTGAGTCCATCATAAACTATTTCCTTTTTGGACAGTAACTGAATGATGGCTACATGCTTAGTGGCCATGATCTTCATTAAAATGGAATCCGACCACGGTTGGGGGCAACTCCATTTTAGTTCATCCTTTTAGCTCAGCTTTATCCTTTAGCTCAGGTTAAAGAATTAGGAGTCATTCCTGAGCCCCCCTTTTCCCTCACCACCACATCCAGTCTTTCAGGAATCTTGCAGGAAATTCTCCTGGTTCTACCTTCAAAATATACACAGAACCCAGCCACTTTCTAGTGCCTCCAATGAGAACACCCTAGCATGAGGACCTCCATCCTATGCTTGGATTCATGCAGTAACTTTTTGAATGCCTATGCCCTTACACTTTTACCTTGTATTCTCAACAGAGCAGCCAGAGTATTTGCCTTAAAATGGAAACCAGATCGAGTCACTCTTCTGCTCAGAACCCTGCAATGGCGCCTCTCCATGTTATTCCAAATTAAGCCCAAAATCCTTTCTATACTTAGCAAGGCATGCTCCTACCTTTGATTCTTTCAAGATTGTCTCTTGACTTCCAGTGCTCTTTCTGCAACCTCTACATCACCTTCTCCAAGTATAAACTTCGTCTTAAAATGAAGTCAGCCTTGACCACTGTATTAAATTATAAGCTGTCTCTCTCGGTCCCCTTGCTCTGCTCCAATTTTCTATTATTTGGGGGCACTTATTGCCTTCTAACACATGAGATAATTTTTTCATTTACTTAGCCAATTCTTTATTGTCTATCTCTCTTAATTAATACAGAAAATCTCTCAGGGCAGGGGCCTTTGTCTGTTTTTGTTCACTGATGTGTCCTAAGCACTGACAGCAGTCTCCAGCTTGATAAATTTTTCTTAAATAAATGAATGAAGATAGACACACATAAAATCATATGTTTTGACTGAATTAAATTGAGAACTCTACACAAATTGAGTCCAGCCACTCAGTGAGTTGGAGCTATACCCTGACTACACTTTTGCCCTTGGAACCCCAACCTGCTTCACCTGAGGGTAGCTCTCATAGCAAGGATCAGATAGTAAACACCAATTCTTTTAACTATATACCATGTTCTAGGCATTGTTTCAAGCTCTCTGAATATATCACTTCATTTCATCTCTACAACATCTCAGCAAAATAGGTAGAATCAGCCTCACTGGGGTGCTTGGGTGGCTCAGTCAGTCAAGCACCCGACTTCAGCTCAGGTCATGGTCTCACAGTCCGTAGGTCCAAGCCTTGCATTGGGCTCTGTGCTGACAACTCAGAGCCTGGAGCTTGCTTTGGTTTCCGTGTCTATCTCTCCCTCTACCCCTCCCCAGTTCTCACTCTGTCTCTTTCTCTCTCTCTCAAAAATAAACATTAAACAAATTTTTAAAGAGAATCAGCATCATTTTGCAACTAGTAAACTGAGACACAAGGAGCTCTAAAAATGTTCTTAAATCACAAAACTAACAGACAACACATCTGAGATTTGAACCCAGATCTATCTGACTCACAAGCCCATCCCCTTTACCACATTAGTAAACTAACTTCCTTTAAGTCAGTATATCTAAGGTAGATCTTCATGCTAAGTTCTTGTATTTAGCAAATGGTGCTATTTGATGTTTTAAGAGGAGATCTGAATGTAAAGTACAAAAATTCTAGGCTAGAGTCATTAATTGGCAGTGCAGGGTTGTCACTCAAGTTCTCTGAGCCCAGTCTCTTATACCTAAAAGGAGAATGAAAGGTTTATCTTGCTCCTAAAAAGGTCCAGTCATCATAGGAAAAAACATCGGAAAGCATATTTTGAAATTGTAAAGCCCTTTTGTATGTAAAAGCCCTAAGAGTTCCATTTTAGCAGATGAATTCCAGCATAGTGCCTGACACTAACATGTTGTACAGAAAATAACTGATCAAAAGGAATGAAGTTGTTAGAGATAGGTTTCTAGTCCCCTGGGTTAAGAGTTTGGCAGTCAAAACTCCAATTTAGCAAGTGAAAAACCAAACAAATTGAAAAGTCAATTCTTAGATCCTCAAAAAACTGAAGCCACAGGACAAAACACTGACCCCCGAGTTGGATGGACAGACAAATGAATACAGAAAATCAAAATTAATGAGTACAGAAACCCAAAAGCAGAAATCCATGAAAACAAGAACTGAGGTAGAAAAATCTGAACTATAATTGACAAATTCCTGGAAGCTTAGTGTGGATGAGCTTGAGAGATAAAAACCCCAGAAAGACTCAAAGATTGGTCCCCACACCACTTGCAATGCTTTTTATCTCCAGGAGATTCATCATTAATATAGTCAACTGATCTTTGACAAAGGAGAAAAGGCAATACAATGGTATCTTGAGCAAAGGGACATACACATGCAAAGGAATGAATCTAGACATAGACCTTATACCCTTCACAAAAATAAACTCAAATGGACTATAGACCTAAATGTTACATGCAAAACTATAAATCTCCTAGAAGATAACATAGGAGATATTCTAGGTGTCTGTGGGTATGACAATGGCTTTTTAGATACAATGCCAAAGCCATGCTACATGAAAGAAATAATTGATAGGTGAACTTTGTTAAAATCAAAAACTTGTAGTGTGTTAAAGACACTGTCAAGAAAATTATAAGACAAACCACAGACTAGGAGGAGGTATTTGCCATGACATATCTGACAAAAGAAAAAAAATTAGTATCCAAAACATACAAAGAAATCACAAAATTCAGAAATAAGAAAATGAGAACACGATTAAAAAATAGTCAAAACACACCTGAACCAACACCTCAAGAAAGAAGACAGTAAATAATCATATGAAAAGAGGACCCACATCACATGTTATCAGAAAAATGCAAATTAAAACAATGAGATAAGATACCATCATACATCTCTTAGAATGCTCAAAATCCCAAACACAGCCAACACAAAACTTGCAAGACGTTGAGGACCAGATGTTGTGGTAGCAGTGCAAAATGGAGTGGCAACTTTGGAAGACAATTTGACAGTTTCTTACAAAATTAAAAACGTTCTTATCATATAATCCAACAATCGCATCTTTAGTATTTATATAAATGAGCTGCCAAGTTATGTTCATACAAAATCCTGCACACTAATGTTCATAGCAGCTTTATTGATAATTGTCACAACTTGAAAACAATGAGATGTTCTTCCATAGGAAAATGGGTAAATAAACTGTGGTACATCCTGGCAATAGACTATTACTCGGTGCTAAAAAGAAACAAACTATCAAGCCATAAAAAAGCATGTTGGGAACCTTTACTAAATGCAAAAAGGCAATCTGAAAAGGCTGAATACAGTATGATTCCAACCACATGATGCTTTGGAGAAGGCAAAACTAGGAAAATGATAAAAGCAGTTGAATCAGCAACAGAAGCAGCAATTGCCAGGGATTAAGGGGAAACAAGGGATGAATAGCTTGAGTACAGAAGATTTGGAGGCCGAACAAAAGATTCCTCATGACACTATCATAGTAGAAATTCCTCATGACACTATCATAGTAGAAACATGCCATTCTACATTTGTTCAAACCCGTAGAATATAGACCACCAAGAGTGAACCCTAAACTGTGGACTTTGGATGATAATGGTGAATCAATCTTGATTCATCAGTTACAACAAACATACCATTGTGGTGTAAATTTTGATAGTGGAGTAGAAGTACACTTCTCCCGGGGCAAAGAAGATATGAGGAATCTCTGTATCTTCCACTCAATTTTTCTGTAAACCCAAAACTGATCTAAATCATAAAGTCTATTTAGGGGTGCCTGGCTGGCATAGTTTATAGAGCATGTGACTCTTGATCTCAGGGCTGTGACTTGGAGCCCCACATTGGGTGTGAAGTTTACTTAAAAAACTAAAATCTTTTAAAAATTAAAAATAAGGTTGATTTAGACAAAAAAGTCTCTTCTTGCAGTAAGACATTTGTTTTTTCTATGTCTTTCAATCGTGACATCTTTGATATGTCTTAGATAAAAGTATAGCGGAAAATGAAAGCAGCTATCAATCATCTCATATTTCAGGTGAGATCATGTACCAGCAACTGTTGTCACAAAATATCTGGTTTTCTCACCAACTAAAAGACTTAACTGTTTTCCAAATTGTTTACATATTAGGAAAAAGGATTTGGACATGCGGGGTTTTGTTTTGTTTTGTTTTGTTTTGTTTTGTTTTGTTTTGTTTTGTTTGTTTTTTTAAGGAAACACTGAGGAGGCCAACATAGACTTCTAGATTTCTTTATTGTGACCAGTTTTAGGATCTCTGATATGCTAATGTGCATTCAGAATCTCTAGAATGTGTTTAAAATTCAATTATCTCCCAAACTAGCTTTCTAAAGTTACCTTTTCATCGTGGAGTATCAAATACTATCTCATAAGACATCAGTGTTCTGAGGAAAGCACTTTGGGAATACTGACCAAGAACAAGCCATCAATTTGGCAGACAGCCAGCATAAGTTCACTTTTGGAGACCTCATAGTACAAAGCCAAGACTTTGTACTTTGTGCTTCTCATTGGAAGTCAGCAGGAGAGTACTGTCACTATCAAGAGTGACTCATGAGAAACAATAGACTGAAGACATAATGATATGCTCAATAAAGGAAGAACTAGCATTTTCCCTCAATTCCTGTTTTTGTTCAAAGCTTAGGCTTGAGGCAGAAAATGACGATCTATTATATCTTATAAGAAAAGATCAAGTAACTATTCGATCGGGTAATTAAACTACTGGGAAATGTAGATATTACCAAAGTTAGTTGCAAAAGATGTTAGTTAGAGCTATTAGAAATTCCTTCCTCAATTTAGTCTTCTAAAGGATATCTGCTTGCTTCCCAGAAGAGGTGTTACCAATCCCGAGGGCAAAGGTAAGAATATTAATTAAAGAGAAAGCAATCATTTAAAATTACATGTAGTGTATATTTCTGATATCTTTTTGTTTGTTTTGAGAGAGAGAGAGAGAGAGAGAGAGAGAGAGAGAGAGAGAGAGAGAGAGAGAGAGAATCCCAAGCAGGTTCTACACTCAATCCCACGATCCTGGGATCATGACCTGAGCTGACATCAAGAGTCAGATACTTAACCAACTGCACCATCCAGGTGCCTCAGGTAGTGTATATTTATAAAATATGACATACATGACCAATGTGCCTTAGCTGTAACAGGTGAGCCGGGCCAGTTGCCGGGCACTGCAACCTTTTCTAGCAGGAGCCCTGGGCAATGGACACCCTGCTGACGATGGGGACTTTAACAATGGCTCCAGTCTGTCTCTGTACTGGGTTGAGTAATGGCCCCCACTCCAAATCACATCTATCCAGAACGTGTAAATGCAACCTTATTTGGAAATAGGGTCTCTGCTAAGATGTGGTCATACAGGAGTGCCGTGGGCTCTAAATCAATATGACTGATGTTCCTAAAAAGAAGGAAACTTTGGGGGCACCTGGGTGGCTCAGCCAGTTAGCAGCCAACCAGCTAAGGTCATGATCTCGAGTTCAAGCTCCACCTCAGGCTCTTGTGATGACAGCTCAGAGCCTGGAGCTAGCTTTGGATTCTGTGTCTGTCTTTCTCTGTGCCCCTCCTCCCTCACACTTTGTCTCTCTCTAAAAAAAAGTAAATAAACAATTTAAAATTATAAATAAATAACTAAATAAATAAGGAAAACTGGACTCCAATACAGAGAGAAGATCACCATGCAAAGTCAAAGGCAGAGAAGGAAGTAGTACATCTTTCAGCCAAAGAGCATGGAGGGTTGCCAGAAACCGCTAGAAGCTAGCAGAAAGGATGGGACAGATTTTGCCTCCAAGCTCCTAGAAGGAATAAACCCTGCCTTTACTTCAGACTTCTGGCCTCCAGAACTGACAGTAAATTTCTGTTGTCTTAAGCCACCCGGTTCAGGGTACTTCATTACAGCAGTCCAAGGAAGCTAATAAAATCCCTAACTTGACTTTTATAAAAACATTCAAACTTGCCTGCTGAATTTTCCTAGTTCCCTGGAACTAAAATTTGAAGAAGTCTCGTTAAAGTGTGCCCATAAATGGTCATTTCTGATGTGTGCACTAACCTTCAACCCTACTTGCCCACCGCACTAGCTGGCCTAGAGAGGTGAAAGGGCTAACCGTTAGCTGCGATCTGGAAGGGCAGCTCTAAGGGTGCATGCGCCTGTGCGCCCGCACTGACTCCAGGTGGGGGCTTTGACCTTGCTCTGGCATTAAACTCAGGCACAGGAAACTCCCTCATTCCTGATTCACAGAAGACGGAATGCTTTACTTTCATGTCACCTCGTTGCTAACATCTTAGAGAAACTAGATTTTTGGTTTTGTTTTTTTCTGAACGGAATTGATGACCAACCCCATCGTGATTTTCCCAGCCCAGGAGATGGAAATTCGATGACCCTCTGGTGGCGCATCATAACATTGCAGAGCTGAGTTATGGAAAGGCCAAAGTCTCCCAATGCCGCAGAAAGGCTGCTCCTGGCAGCGCGCTTATTCTCATTCCCTGGGAGAAGCTTGGGACAGAAGAGATTTCACGAGGACACATAGCTCAGGAATCGTCATCTCCCCTCCTAAAGTGCTCCAACGTGCTGGGTCACAGGAAATGATTTCAAGGAAATTTTGGAAAGAGCCGTTGATGAATTCGGATGCGGTTTCAAAACAATCGAAACCATTTGGTTTGCGTTTTCTTCCGTCTGAAAGTAGGTGACACTGAAGCCCAAGGAACTGGAAGGTCTCCCAAAAGCCCAATTCACAAGTACCGTGCAGATCTTAGGAGAGCTTTCCTTGTGAAGGAGCGCGTCTGGAAAAAGGAAAAAGGAAAAAAATGTGTTTGCATTCAGACACTAGTATAATTACTCCATTAATATTATTTTTTAAAGTTTGTTTATTTTGACAGAGACTCAGAGGCAGAGTCCAGAAGGAGCAGAGAGAGAGAGAGAGAGGGAGGGAGGGAAAATCCCAAGCAGGCTCTGCACCATCAGCACAGAGCCCCATGTGGGGCTCAAACTCACTGACCTTGAGATCATGGCCTGAGCTGAAACCAAGAGTCAGGCACTTAAGGGACTGAGCCACCCAGAGGCCCCTGCATTAGTGCTATTTACACAAACTCATCCCAAATGGAAATCTGAACTAAGTTTCATTTAATATACTATCACAGAAGACGGAGTTTCGGGAATGGATGGCACATTTTGGAGAAGGGGGCATTTTAAAGACAACTTCATTATGGGAAAGAGATAGTGGGGAATGACTCTTAGGGGTTTTTTGTAATAAAATTTAGATATTTCAAATCTGTTGTGGAATAAGGGCCAAGAAGGAAGGGAAGGAAGGAAGAAGAGAAGGAAGAAGGGAGGAAGGAAAGAAATTATGAGGTTAATAAAAGTACCAGAAACAAAACAGCAGTGGTATTTGGAAGAGGGTATAAAGCCCACATCAGCAACAGCTGGACTTTTTCAGTGAAACATGAGAGATGAAACCACTTGCTGTTTTGACTACTAAAAGAAGATTGGCTCTGGGGACAAAAATGATTGCCTCATATCATGATCGTATTTCTCTAAAAGGTAAAATCTTCAGTTACTTTGTAAATAAATGCAGACGTGCTGATCAATGGGATAAACATAATTCAACACACTATGCAAAAAATCTACTGCACAGACCCATGATATGTTACAAAATAGCAGCAAGAAATATAACTTAAAGATTAAGACTCTTTTGGTGTGCTACTCTCTGATTCATGAGATTATGTGTGTGGGATGTGTGAGCCATACAGATATGTACGGGGCAAACTCAACAAAATGTTGCTGGAGGCCCACAGACAAGTGTATTCTAGGCTCAGAAAAAAAACAGCCAGAGTCAACATGGAAACTGGAGGAAACTCAAAGGGCAACCCAGGCCCTGACAGGTTCTTAATGGCATCATTTCACGTGAAAACTGTGGTCAGAGGTAGTGTTAGAGCCCAGAGGGCACACTGTTGGGCCTTTACGTGGCACCTGCCTAACACTGTCCTGTGGCCTTGAGGACAGCACTATCGAGACACAGGGCAGAAACCACAAGAGCTACGTGGTAGATCTAAATGTGAGAAAAAAATTTTTTTTCTTAATTTCTCATGGACACAAATAAATAATTTAGTTTATCCACCCTTTTAGATCTTAAAGACATTCTTTCCTTTATTGTTCACTGACCCGATGAATTTCAAGTGCATGAGTTTTATCGGGTGTGATGGGCAGTGGCAAAAAAAAGAAAAAGAACTAGTCTGTCTAGCTTGTTTGCATTATAGCCCAGTAAAAAATCTGATGTTCTATAAAAGGCATTCCATTCCCTTTTCATTTCTTTTCTTCATTTAGCTTTATTAGGTTAAAAATGTTGAGGAAGTCCATTAGACATATGGTCACTTTTGAAAGCATATGATGGGCATAGATTTTTAAATTTTTTCATGAGCTCTATGCCCAAAGTGGGGCTTGAACTCACAATCCTGGGATCAAGAGTTACATGCTTTACCACCTGAGCCAGCCAGCTGTCCCTAGAGACATCTGTAAATAGAGGAAATGAGTTCATTAATAAAGCAAATGTTAGTATTTCTATCAAAGGAAATACATGGACAAGTGCTATGACTTCATATCTTAGCTAAGCAGTTTTCTTATTAAATTCAAATTGCTTAATTTTAACTCTTAACTCAAACTCCATTTGTCTTAGTCAAAATGGCTCTTCTACAAAAGACTTATTTGCTAAAGCCAGCAGGTTGGAACAAAAAAAGAGAAGATGGGAAATTTTCCTTAAAGGTCTGGGATTTCCATGAAAATGCAGTTAGTGTGAGCCAAACCCAGAAAGAAGAGGTAACAGTTATTTCCATGAGCTGGAACAATTTCTTATATAAAAATTCCTTCTGAAGAACAGGGTCAGTGCAGCCAATTTACTGTAAATTTTAAAAAATCCTTCTAATATCATGACTGCATTTGTTTGAGCCACCTCTAACTTCTGAGGTAACTGATGTTTGCTGCCTAAGCACCACCGAGTGTCTGCTCAAAGGTGTGATTTCATAGCCACTCAGCAGGAACATTAGAGAGAATGCCTGCTGATTTCTAATGTGCTGTTTGACAACCAGTCACCAAAGGGGAAAAACGTCAGATGCTGGATCACATGAATTTAAGGCCTTCTGGAAACCTTCATCCTTATTTGGACTCCTAGGAATTTTTTTGTTAATTATCCTTTTAAAATAATTCTTCCTTCAGATATCAAGCTTTGTGCAACAGATGTCTCAGCTGAAATTTCAGTGGTTTTCACTCTAACTCAAGCACGTCTGGGCCTAACTAGAGAATGGGTGAGGTGAGATCACCAGGAATCTACTCATGTTGATTGCCAACGAGCCAACTACAGGAAGAACTAACACTTAGAAAGGGTCACAGTAAACAAGTTGGGTGACAGATAGTAGGCTAGAGCATGAAGACACATGTGATTCTTCAGGCTTGGCTGAGATTTGATTCCTGGCCCGGACTCCAGGGATGGATGCCTGAGTCTTAAGACAAAGACCAAGTGAAAACTGGGAACCAATCACCTTTGACTTTAGTTCAATGTAACTACGGTTGCCTCACCATTTTAAAATTTAGTGTCCCAAACAAAAAGCATTTTGTTGTCTTTAATGACCATGTAGGCTTCCTAGGACCCAAAGAGATGGTTCTATTTTAGTTATTTATTGATGAATAACAAACCACATATAGCCCAGTGGCCTGAGATACATCTATTGTATTATTTTTCATAATTCTCTGCTTGATTTGGGCTCAGGTGGTGGTGGTTTTACTTGTTTGGCTTGGTCTCCCATCGACTGCATTCAGGTAGTTGGTAGGATGGAGTGTCTTGGATGGTTTCACTCCCTGGTATTAGGCATAGGCATGGATGTCCACAGGCTCACCTTAGCGGCATGCTGGGATGGCGAAGTCTCTCACTTTCTTCGTGCACATCTCAAGTCCTCTTCCTCTTCTCCAAGCCCCTCATAGTGATCCTTCCTCATTGTCTCAAAACCATAGCTGCTCTTCTTATATTATAGCTCATGGCCCCCAAAAAGCAAAAACAGAGTTGTTGAGGCCTGATAAAGCTCAGGTTCGGAACAGGCATAGCATCACTTCTGCCACATTCTTTGGGTTAAAATAAGCTGAGGGTCAACTTAGATTCACCGTGGGATGGGAACTGCACAGGATGTGAATATCACAAGGCATGGTTTATGTATTTCAACTTTCAAACCAATTTTTCCAGCATTTCCACAAAGCAGGTGGGAATGACATTGAAGAAACCCTAGTTAATAGCTATTCTTCTTCTATCCTCAGACTGGTAGGGCTTGAAAAACACAGGTGGAAAAACTGACAGAGAACTCAGTAACCTCAAGACAGCATGTAAATGCTTCTTAACCCAACAGACTAGTGGCTCTTGACTGCCTATTTCAGTGTCATTCACCTGGGTCCAGAAATCCAGTGTCTTGAGTTAAAACACTCAAATCTATACCTTCATTCTTTCACTTAGGTCTTCACACATTCATAATTAGCAACTCCCCATAGAGTTTAGAACGACCACAGTAACTGGTTAGTAGTAGAAATTTCTAGTCAGCTATTCAGTTCCTTCCATCCTTGGGACCATCCCAGAATCATAAATTTAACTCCGAGTATTCAATTTGGACTTGGCATTGGCCAGTGTGTTCAAGGTGAGATTAAGCATTCTACCTCCACCTAATACGCATCTGAGATATCCGGAATAATTCCAAAGATCTTGATCTCAAATGATCTCTACAGACCAGCTAGGTATCATATCTTCTTCCCATGAGTCAGGCCTTCTGTTCCCAGTTCCAATCCAGAGATGTCCGATGATAAGACCTTCTAAGGCATAAGTAGCTGGACTAAGCTTGGCATGAGGGATGGGTGTGCTTGGAAAATGGTTTTTAAATGTGTTAATGTTATAGACTCTTGATAATCTGCTACCACGTAATAGATTCTGCCCCCTAGACATATGCGTACTCAAACATGCAGTTTAAGATTTCAGGTCTCCTATGTAGAGTTATATAGGCTTAATCATGAACCATCAAAGACTTGTTTGTGGCCCACTCTCCTCTCACATCATCATGAGGCTCAAACCAACCTTGGAAATAAACACAGGACACACCTTTGGCCAGCTCTATTTTTCTTGATATTGGGTCCCACTTTTGTTAAACCAGAGTCATATGTTTAAAAAAAATTAAAAAGTAGTTTATTTTTCTGTGACTATCTCAATATTTCCCCTAAGCCAAGAGTGATATATTAAACAAATAATTTTTCTTTTTTTTTTAAATTTTATTTACTGACTTTGTGAGAGAGAGAGAGAGAATGTGAGCAGGGTAGGGATAGTGAGAGAACAGAGGGAGAATCCCAAGCAGGCTCCTCACCATCAGCGCAGAGCCTGATAGGGGACTCGAATTGTGAGATCATGACCTGTGCCAAAATCAAGAGTTGGATGCTCATCCACTGAGCCCACCAGGTGCCCCACAAATAATGTTTCTTTAGGTAAAATATTCAATGCCTGAGATCTTCCCCCACTACACTCACCTCTCTCTACAGAAGTCTGGGCGCGCAGAGAGATGCGTGCTGCACATGACTGAGTGATGAAGGAGAAGCAGACTCTCAAACCCCAGCAGGATTCTCTGTCAGTCTCTGACCTGGGTCATTCCCTGCCCTGCAGGTTGTGAGGTACTCAGGACCCACTGTGGGCATCTTGCTGGCATATGAGGCTCAGGTGGAGTCTAGTGTTTCCTGTGGTTTCATCTTCGCACTCAGTCTTGTGGGCTTCATAGACCTCTCTTAACTCTGCCTATCTCCATGTCAGCCTGGCTTGGGCTCCTTCCCCAGCCTTTTCTGCAGCTTAGCCCAGCCTTCCCAAGGTCAATGCCAAGTGATAGGTCCGGCTCTCCCTTTCCCCTTTCCTGTGCTCATGGTCATCTGCATCTGCCCTAACTCCATCTGGAAACTAAGGATGGCTTGGAAAACAGAATGGCAGGCTCTCTCTGACTTACCAAGCTTCTATGCCTTTCTCACAGACTACCTTGACCTTGGTAACTGTGTGGGGCTCTTGCGAAGTGGCCTTTTCCCAGATTCCCAAAGATGAAAACAACCCAAGTTCTCAGTTTCTCAGAATCCCTTTTAACCTGCCACATGCATCTCATCTGTCCAGAGAAGTTCTGACAAGCTGCGACTCCCACCTTTGTCTCCTCTCCCTGAATGTCTTGGGCTAGAAATTTTGAGTTTGGGACTTTTTTTTCCATTTACAGAACATTTTCTGCTTATCGCAGAGAATCAAATCTCAGTGACTAGCTGCCATAAAGGATATCTTCTCTGCACATACCAGAAACTCTCTGATTAGGAGATGCTTTCCATACATATTGGAAATGCTGTGGTCGAGGTCATCCAAGGTGGGCTTTTGATGTGCTAAAGCAATTTAGAAAAGACTTTTTATAAAACCTGACTCTTCAGCAAATTGTATTCTTTGAACACAAGCACAAATGTAATTTGACAATGCCGAGAAATGTGTACTTTTTCCCAGCAGGTATCACCCTCACTAGTGCAAATAATTTATAAATATTCCAGACTTGGGCTCACTTTATGTTCTTACTAATATGCTTCTAAATTACATACCCACCGCACATGAATGTGTGCTCAGAGAACACAAATTCATTTTTATAGCTGCTTATGTGCAAGAAGGAAAGGAGAATATAAGGTACTTTGCAAAATCAATCTTTACAATATCAACTATTTAAACCATCCCTTCCTATCCCTGATGCTAACCTCATAAAGGATAATATTCTATACACTTTGCTTATAGTTTCTCCTCTTTTTCCATGTAGCACCCTGAAAGCTAAGTTCATTTGCTCATCCCCTTTAGAGCTATTTCCTCTATTGACTCAAGAAAGTTATGGTCCTCTATGTATATTGATTTCTCTGGTTATGATAAATATCTAAATTTGTTGCAATTCATATTTTTTAATTTATAATAGTTTATTGTAAAATTGGTTTCCATAGAACACCCAATGCTTCTCCCCACAAGTGCCCCCCTCTAGAACCATCACCCCCTTCCCCCCCTCCCCCTCCCCCTTCAGCTGTCAGTTCGTTTTCAGTATTCAATAGTCTCTCATGATTTGCGTCCCTCTCTCTCCCCAGTTCTCTTTCCCCCTTCCCCTCCCTATGGTCCTCTGTTAGGTTTCTCCTGTTAGACCCATGAGTGCAAACATATGTTATCTGTCCTTCTCTGCCTGACTTATTTCGCTTAGCATGACACCCTTGAGGTCCATCCACTTTCCTACAAATGGCCATATTTCATTCCTTCTCATTGCCATGTAATACTCCATTGTGTATATATACCACATCTTCTTGATCCACTCATCAGGTGATGGACATTTAGGCTCTTTCCATGATTTGGCTATTGTAGAAAGTGCCGCTATGAACATTGGGGTACATGTGCAATGCAATTCATTTTTTAAAAAACTTTTTAAATGTTTATTTGAGAGAGAGAGAAAGCATAGGGGTGGGGCAGAGAGAGAGGGAGACACAGAATCCGAAGCAGGCTCCAGGCTCTCAGTGGTTAGCACTGAGCCTGACGTGGGGCTCGAACCCATGAACCATGAGATCATGACCTGGGCTGAGGTCAGATGCCTAAGTGACTGAGCCACCCAGGCACCCCCAATTCATTTTTAAAACCCAGAAAAGACAGACCCAGAAAAAGCGAAGCCTTTTCTAAAAAAGTTTATTTATTTATTTTGAGAGAGACAGAGTGTGAGTGCGCATGAGTTGGGAATGGGCAGAGAGAGAGAGGGAGAGAGAGAGAATCCCAAGCAGGCTCCACACGAAGCACAAAGTCCAGCATGGGGCTTGTACTCACTAACCATGTGGTGATGACCTGAACACAAACCAAGAGTTGGATGCTTAGCCGACTGAGCCACCCAGGTGCCCCCCTGTAAGCAGTGAACCCTTTTAAAACAAAATATGGTTGATGGATAAGAGACTCATAAAGATAGAGAACAATCTGAGAGATGGTGGATGGAGGGGGTGGGGATGGGCTAGCTGAGGATGGGTACTAAGGGGTGTTCTGGTTTTGATGAGCACTGGGTGTTGTATGTAAGTGATGAATCACTGAATATACTCCTGAAACCAATATTGCCCTGTGTGTTAACTAACTACATTGAAATACAAGTTTAAAAAGAACAAAAATATGGTTGATGAGTCACGAACTTCTAAAGGTTATTGTGAAAGGTAAACAAAGAGAAAAATAATTGATGTTCCTGGTATATAATACAATGAAAAGTTTTCCCACTGTGAATATTCCTCTCTCAAAGCAATTTTTAAAACTTGATCATGTTCTTATTTTAAAAAGGAAATACTACCCTTGAATATAATAAGTTATTTACAGGGTGTTTTCTTCATTTTTACACAATCTGAGCCCCTCAAGACAATCGTTTCTTTCTAGTAAGAGAATTTATTTCTCAAGTAACTAACGTCTTCTGTTTTATTTTGATTCTGATTTAATCCATCAAGAAGGTAACCAGCACCTGGTTCTCTACTTTTCCGTGCAGGGACCAGTGTAGAAACTTTGGAATTTCCTATCACACCGTTCTCATTTGTCCAGAATCATATTTTGTAACAGTCCCTTAAAAGCTTAGGTTAATGTTAATGCCACAAATGCAAATCTTCTCTTTTGGGGGGGTGGCATTAAAAATTTTCCACCAATGGGAGCCAGATTTGCAAAGGTATATAAGTACAGTGACTACCTCCACCGCCCATAATTACTGCCTGCTTAGGAAAGACCTGAACAGAAGCAATGTCCTCGAATGTTTTTGCAGTGAGAAACCAAATATATATCCAGGCCATTTACAGGAACCTTTCTCAGGAGGCTCAGCTCCAAGTGAACCACTACAAGGCAACATTGTTGGGTCCTTTGATGCCTTGATTCCCTAAAGCTTAGGTGGCTAGTTTTTTCTGGCCTTCTCTGTGGGACTTGGCCCTCAGCTTTGAAAAGAATCAGGTTGCAGAAAACAGCAGCCACTGGTGCTGCCTGGAAAGTGAAGGCAGTCTCTACTCTGGCAGCCAGACAGGATACCAAGGGATTAGTTGTAACAAGAGTTGATGCTGCACCCAGTTGGCTGAGGTCTTGGCCCCAGACTTCCAGCCAGACAGGAAGGCTGCTTTTGTGGGGAAAGTGTATTAGCTGGAGCATCAATAATTTCAGCAGTAAGTGCTCCTCTCTACCTCGATGTGACCTTTTGGAGCAAATATAATGACCACGCGGGCTCCATCCGCTAGAGACAAATAATATTATGACTGTGTCTACATCCTCTTACTCAAAAGTTTGCACTGTAGCAAACTCCTATAACTCACGATTCTAAAAGCACAGTGCCTTTCAACTTTTTCATTACTTGATGATGCACATTTGTCTCTGTAAAGAGTTTTAAGGGACTGATTCAGGATCGCAGAACATTGAGTCAATAGTCCTGCCAAAAATAAAACCCAGGATTGGAGGCTCCAGGGAGGTATCCTTGTCTCTCGCATGTATATCCGTATAACTTTGATTGACTGACTCAGGGAAGGAGCGACCCCAGCCGGGCCCCCTGCTTATACTTCTTTCACCCCAACCCCACGGTAGTCTGTTTTCCACAGAGCTCTCAGAACAATCTTCCAAATCAGCACGTAGACCTCACCCTACACACGCACACACACCCCTCCAAAGGTTTCGTATTAACACTTAGAATAAAATCCCGACTCCTCACCTTGGCTTATCAAGCCTTGTGGATCCTGACTGCCAACGTCTCTTTGGCCTTGCCTCCTAGGCTTCTATTTCCCCTTTCTTGTCCCCTGGGCCCCAGCCACCCCCACTCTCTTGTTCCCAGAAAGAACAAGCTCAATCCCACCTGGGGGCATTGTTACTTCCTCTTCTTTGACTTCCTCTTCCTCACTTGTCTCAGATCTTCATGTCTCTCATCATTTTCTATCCCTTTATCCTGTTTTCTCTTCTCTTTAGAGCTTTCTGGGCGGCTGACGTGGTGTTACATATAATGTGCGCATGCCCGTTTGCCCCGCTGGGAGGCGAGGGCTGTGGGGGCGGGGGTGTCCCCCCACACAGCCTTGCACCCCTGACATCTAACACAGCAGAGGAGGAGTGCAATAAATGTGTGAGGAATAAGTGAAGCAGAAAGCTTGAACAAGGCTATGCATGCGAGAGAGAGAGAGAGAGAGAGAGAGAGAGAATGTGTGTGTGTGTGTGTGTGTGTGTGTGTGTGTGTGAGAGAGAGAGAGAGAGAGAGAGAGAGAGAGAGAGAGAGAGAGAGAGAGAATGTGTGTGTGTGTGTGTGCGTGAGAGAGAGAGAGAGAGAGAGAGAGAGAGAGAGAGAGTGGGGGGGGGAGGGGCAGAGAGAGAGGGAGACACAGAATCCAAGACAGGCTCCAAGCTCTGAGGTGTCAGCACAGAGCCCAACATGGGGTTCAAACTCCACACCACGAGATCATGAGCCTGAGCTAAGTCGGACGTTTAACCAACTGAATCACCCAGGTGCTCCAATACTGGTCATTTTCAATCAGACTTCCTTCAGTCCAGCCTCCTGATGACACCCCAAGGCTATTAAAGTCCAGGAAAATATAAAGCCCACTTTTCTGTTCTCTTTTGCTTCTCCTTGTAGATTTTCCACCAGATAAATAAGACAACAGGGCAGAAGACATAAGCTCACGCACAGTCCCTGTGACCGGTACAATTTTTGGCCTCCTCCCAGTCATTAAACCTCCCTGGCCTTCGGCACCTGTTATGAGATGAATTGTGTCCCCTCCCCCACAAATATTGATATCTGAACCGCCAGGACCTCAGAATATTTCTGTTTGTAGATTGGATCTTCATCGAAGTGATTGAATAAAAATGAGGTCATGAGGGGGGCCTTACTCCCAAATGACTGGTATCCTTACTGGAAGGGGAGATTAGGGCACAAACCACATGGGACAGACCACCTGAAGTCACAGGGAAGAGGCAGCCGTCGGCATGATAAGGAGAGAGGCTGTGGCAGGTCCAGCCTTCACTGCCGTCAGAAGGAACCGACCTTGCTGACGCCCGGTTCTCAGATGTCCAGCCTCCAGAGCTGTGAGAAAATACATTTCTCTTGTTTAAACCATGCAACTAAAACATATAAAGACCTTAGCCTTGCGTTGGGCAGATAGGTGGCATTCATTTTAATTATTTTTTTATGTTTGTTTATTTTTGAGAGACAGAGAGAGACAGCGTAATCAGGGGAGCGTCCGAGAGAGACAGAGAGAGAGAGACAGAGAGAGAGAGAGACACACACACACACACAGAATGTGAAGACAGGCTCCAGGTTCTGAGCTGTCAGCACAGAGCCGGATGTGGGGCTCGAACCCACAAACTGTGAGATCATGACCTGAGCCGAAGCCGGATGCTTAACCGACTGAGCCACCCAGGCGCCTCACTCATTTTAATTATTAGCATCCTTTTATAGCTGGCCAATAAAATCAATGTAAAATTGTAACAGGTCCATTTAATAACTCAGGGGAATAAGTCTATTGTTTACCAGTGACTACAGTGTTCCTCCTTCACCCAGAAGAACATGAACTTTTCAGATATGGAGGACGGGGGGGGGGGGGGGGGGGGGGGGGGGGGGGGGGGGGGGGGGGGGGGGGGGGGGGGAAAGGCTGAGAATATCTTCCCTACTTTGTAAATGTCTGCTATTCCCTCAGAACACAATGCTTCCATGGGCACAGGCCATCTGCTATTTGGTGACAGAGGGCTGTGGCATTTAATAGAATGTGGTGCCATGTACACAGCAAAGCTCATATAAAAGTGTTTATTTAGGGGCCCCTGGTGGTTCAGTAGGTTAAGTACCTGACTCTTGATTTCAGCTTAGGTCATGACCTCAGGGTTCGTGAGTTCGGGACTTGTGTCAGGCTCTGTGTCGGCTTGGGATCCTCTCTCTTCATCTCTCTCTGCTCCTTGTATGCTCTCTCTCTCAAAATAAATACATACACTTTAAATTGCTTATTTAAGGAATAGATGCTCTGAAGGCAACACAATCCTGTGGGGGACAGAGGAGACCAGGACAGTGCGAAGAGGATACAAACCTTCCCATCATGTGCTCATCACTATTGAACACTGAAATTAAACAATGAAAGAACTCTTAGATATTTCCCCATTCCCAGCCAGCAAAACCAAACACTGGCCATACATCCTGCCCAAGAGTATAAAGTTGATGCTGAAATTCTATTCCTTCCCAATAAATTTCCTTTCAGGAGTTCACTTTCACAGCATTGCCTTTACATCCAAGTTTGAGATCATTACTGAGAGGCAATCAGAGCTTGGAGCCTCAGTTGATAGGCCGAGATTGGAGACCCCCCAACACTTCGTGACAGAACCACAATCACCCTCATCCCCACCCCATGGGGGGCAGCAGTGTTGCTGACGGATTTCCCATGGTTCCAACCTAGACCTTATCCAGAGGACTCAAGTCCACCAGTCGTCAGGGTCTGTGTCTGTCCCACATTTACACAACAGCCCCTACAAGATAGGGGTGTGGTCAGAATTAAAAAGCAATGTTAAAAAAAAAAGGTGAAAGAAAAAGAACCTGCTGTATCATCAGTACAGGAAAAAAGGTGTGTGTTTTCCACACACATTAAAATGAGTAATTTCTGGGTTTCCAAAGGCATGGCCTCACCTCTCATATTTTTAGTAACAAGTTGTAAAATTTCTTAGCACTCTGCAGGGTTTTTTTTTTTTTTCTCTGCGTACTTCCTTTCAGAGTCACGGAGTAACCACTTGGGAATGATTCTGTGTGGTCCACATGCCCAGACTAGGCATTTACGGGCAGGGACTAAGAGAGACACAGAGCACCCTCCACTTTCTACAGAACAGTTGGACCCATACTACTCACAAGGTGCAGTAGAACTGGGGACACAGGGTAGGCGATCTTCATACGTCTAAGGTATCCATGATACTGCTCCCCCAAATTCTCATTTTCCTTTTGCCCCACCTACTTCTATCAGATAATGGGCATTATACAAGTCACTGGGTATTCAGCGATGAAAGTACAGCATTCCTCGAGTCCGTCTAATGGGACCTTCGGGCGCAAGTATTTCTGATTTATATCTGATCTCTGAAATAAACCTAGCATTTAAACTAACATTTGCTTGTTTCATTCAGTGCTCGCATTGATTTTTCCCATGGAAATCTATTCTGTGTATACTGCAGGGTGTAGGGCTCAAAAACCTACGATCTGTGTTTTCTCTGATATTTAAATGAAAGGCACACATAGGTAGGTAGGGCTTTTCTATTTTGGAGGAGCACAGATCTCTCCCTAAAAGTCACTTTCTGCAGAAGAATGCACATACATGCCACATGCAAAATTCCACACACAATTCCAGAGAGTCATCAGAGCTTCTGAGGACTGTCCTTGAGCCACCTGGGGCCGTTCGTCCCACAGCCACAGCGAGCAGCTTTGCTAGGAACAGAAAGGCTGGGTGGCACGTGTGCCTTCAGCATCAAGTGTTGTTGCAACATACAGACCAGTTTGTATGGACTTGATTGGTAGAATAGCAGGAAAGAAAAATGTGCAAGGTTAATAGGCACGTGTTTCAAAACTAAAAAGAAACAACTCTATGAATTCATCAATTACTCCGAGTATGTGAAGCAGCAGATCCCTTACTGTGAAATCGCGCCTTTATCCGCGGTGCCCCAGTTCGCTGCACCCCTTTGATACTTTCTAATGTCGGTTAGCTGTAAATTTAGAAACTCTCTATTTCTGGTTGCACACATCCAACTACTCCACAAGGCAATAATATAATAAATGGCAACTAAATGATCGGCTCTATTTACGTACATGGCACATTTTGATTTAAAATCAACCACTATTTGTATATATAAATTTTTACAAAAATTCAGTCTATTGATGTTTTTACTTTCATTTCATAGAGTTGTCATGTAGCTCCTCCACAAAAGTTAAATATCCCTCTGTATTAATTAATACACAACCCTATCAAGAACCTAGATTTATAAGATCACTTGGTCAATTAAGAACTCTGCAATGTTTTTTGAGGTGGCAGGATGAACACCTCTTTGGGCGTGAAAACTCCATGGAGTTTGGCTGAGTGTCTCTATGATGATTCCGGATATATCTTGTTCTTAGCTCTGCTTTCTCTGTCCACAGCAGGTAATACATTCTCTCAAAATATCTCCTGTGTGTACTATAATGACTCATAAGATGACAGTTATAAAGTACTAAGTATTTTTGAAGAGTACAAATAGTTCACACAGAAGAAGACAGAGGAAGAAAAAAGAGACAACAGAAAAAAAAAATAGTCCCATCATCTGTCAGGAGAACGCCGCAATAAAATGTTATTTAATAGATATGCCAGACATGTGACATATAAATAGGGATTACAACACATGAACTTCTCAGACACCAAGAATGTAAATAAATCTGCAAGCCAATTTATAGCCATTGATTAAATCATACTTCTTATTTTTTTAATGCAGTATTATATTGGTATTCTGATCTTTATTTAATGCCTTGAGTAAATATTCCCTATCAATACTTATAGACAGCCTGATCTCAGGCCAGAGTGATTATAAGTGTGCTTGCTCAAATTTATCATCCTTTGACTTATCCAAAATCTACAAGAGACAGGCTATAATGTACGACACATAGAATATAGTCAATAATATTGTAACAGCTTTGCATGGTGGCATATGGTTCCCAGCCTTACTGTGTTGACCATTTCTAATGTGTATAAATATCCAATTATTATGTTATACATCTGAAACTAATACAACATTATTTGTCAATTATTCTTCAATAGAAAAATAAGTTCAAGAAATTTAGAAATCAACACTGTTTCAAACACAAAGGCTAAAACCCAGGATAAAACCATGTATTTATTGGTAGATTTCCCTACATCATCTTCTGAATCCTTCACAGAATCACCAAGAATTTACAAAGAGTTATTGCAATAATCAAAATATTTTTATCTAAGTAATTTTCATCTATCTGGCTCCTTTTATTTCTATTTCATTGCCCCGGCCCGTGGGGGTCATTCAACGGGGAACCTGGAGGAGGGAACCAGTGAATGGATGGGACAAGAGACACAAAGAATGAGAGCAAGACAGGAGGTCTGATCAAGCTCTAACGTTTATTCAAAGAGGCTGATTATATACACAACCAGGGAGGAAGAAAAATGTGGGGAAGGGGGAAAGAACGTGGGGGAAGGCACATGGTACCAGGGACCTGTCAGACATTAACTGAGGGTAATCTTAGTTCCTGGAGCCAATAGCTATTTATGACTCTTCAGGAACTAACAGCTATTTACCGCTGCTTATCTTGCTGTGACATTTAACAAAGTTAGTCAGTTCTGCCTTAGTTTTCTCACCAGAGTTCTTTAACCCCTTCTTGGCTCCCGGCATTTCATCTATGTGAGATAAGTAGAGATACATACTTAATATCTTCTCTTTTATTTTTTAAACTTTTTAAAAATGTTTATTCACTTTTTGAGAGAGAGAGAGAGCATGGGTGGGGGAGGAGCAGAGAGAGAGGGAGACACAGAATCTGAAGCAGGCTCCAGGCTCTGAGATGTCAGCACAGAGCCCGATGCAGGGCTCGAACCCACAGACTGTGGGATCATGAGCTGATGCTTAACCAACTGAGCCACCCAGGCACCCTTCTTCTTTTTTATAAAAAGAATAGTAAAAAGAGAGGCAAAGAAGTTGCTATTCTTTCCCCAAAGCCACATGACAGTAGAACCACTGCCAGTCTACTTTCCTGCCTTCATGCTCCTTTTATGAGACCAAATTGCCTTCCAAATTAACGCCTCCTCACAAATAAATCCAAGAAGAAAAAGAAAAATATCTCATTATAGAGTTCAATACACCAGTATTTTCCCATTTAGATAACTTTAAAATAATAATTATAAACATGCTTATAGTATTCTGGCAAATAGAAAAAAACTAAAATGAGATGTCTTTTTAATGAACTTGTTCATTTCTAAAAATATAAAAAATAACCTGAACTTTATCACAATAAATAAGGTGAACACTTTAGCAGTTCCAACCATGCTCTAAAAATGATGTCCTAAATATGAAATTTGGAAAAGCACTTCTATCTTCAACTCTATGGTACTTTTGACTCACCCAAGAATCCTGTGAAAAGCCATTTGAAAGCTGAACCGAAAAAGTCTTCAGTATAGAAAAATTACTGTAAAAAAAAAGAAAGGAAGAAAGAGAGAGAAAGAAAAGAAGAGAAAAGGAGGGAAGGAAAGAGGGAAGGAAGGAAGGAAGGAAGGAAGGAAGGAAGGAAGGAAGGAAGGAAGGAAAGAAGAAAAAGAAAAAGAAATTATTACAACTGCAATGCAATAAACTAAAAAGCAGAGAATCCTTGGTTAGAGACATAGCTCATGAAATTAATTTACAATTGATTCCCAGGTCTGTGGCCTGTGTGAATTTGAGGATGGAAGTTGGACATCCCAGGGGCTGGACTGTACACATTTTATTCCTCCTGGACTTACAAAGGAATCCCATGTTTCTCCAATGTTTGAAAATACCACCTTTTTCTCTGGCTTAATTGTAATCTGTAGCCAGTTTTATGGTAACTGTTTAACCTTGGAATGCCTTTCTCATTCAGGTCTGCCTGCCCAAATTCTAACCACCCTTCTCTGCTACAACTCAAGTATGCCACCCTTCAACAAAGCCTTTCTAGAGCCATATAGTTGAGATTAAACTTGTCCATCTCCCTGTCTCCTGCAGTCCAGTTTCTTCCCAGTGAAAACACTTGTCACACTCTACTTGGTATTCAGTTTTGCAAAGTGTCTCTCTTTCCCACTAGACTGGCCCCCCAAAGCATAATCACTTTGTAATGCTTTTTACACTGAATTCAACTGAATTTCCACTAAGACCCAACAGGTAGTCTTCATTGGAATATGAAATAGATTAGAATTTAGTTGTTATTCATGGTCTTTTTACATAACACTATTAGTATTCAGTATTAGTGATAATACATTAAAATATAAAAAGGGATTCTCTTTAGACCTCATTTTGTGGACTTCAGAACTGACTTTTGCCCCTGACTTCCAAGCAAGTAGTTTTCTACATCCTTGTCACTTTGCATGTGTCAAGAAGACTCTGCCTCACCAATAGAAATAATTAGGGTAACTTTTCTGGTGTTGAACAATTCTATCAAGTGTATCAGAGGGCATTTCAACAGAGAACTGACTGAGAAAACTCTAATCGACCCTGGATGACAGAAAGAAATCATGATTCATTACCATCTTGGATGTAACAACATAGCCTTTAATCCTTCTGAGAGAAGATACCCAGAATTTAGGACTAACCAAGTGTCTCTGATTAAAAAGTTTCACACGGATATGGATGAGTGAAACTTTTTTCCTAATTTTTTAAACCGGACCCAAGAATCTTCTGAATTTCCTAAAGTGCAAAAGAAAACGAGGTGATATTACTTGTGGAAACACCTCAAAAGTAAGCATTTGTTTCGAGTCTTGAGGAAATTTCCAGCTGCACAGGTTCTTTGAAAACACTGAATGGAGAGTCCTGCTTCCAAATTTATTTCAAGTAAAGCTTTGCCTAAATGAATTGTTGAGAACCCCGCTTTCAGGCTGCTAGACCCCATACCATCCTATTTAGAAATATCTAGATGTAGCACCCATTTATTCCTTTTGCTTCATTTCTTAAAACATTTTTATATAAGAAGAATAAGACTGTCCTGACTCATTTATGTACAGTTGTCCTTGGTTCTGCAGAGTGAAGGTTATCTGATCAGCATAGCCTTCTGTATCCTTCTCAGTAAATTTATCTCAGAAGCCCAGTCACCCAGCACGTACAAGAGGCGTGAGACGTGGGTTGTGGCCAGCTCCAGATCTCTCATACTTCCAAGGTCAGCTGGCTAAAATAATGCAGTTAAAATCTCAACCTGCCTCCACTTCTTCTGACACATTTATAATTATATGACATAGCACAGGGTGTAGAAGGTAGCAGGGGAAACCACTCGACGTTGCATCCCTTTCATTTTATAGTGAATAAATAATAGAAAAATTATGGAAATAATTGTTTACAGCAAGTAAAACCCACTAGTGAGGCTTTGCACAGAGCTGTATTTCACAGCCAACCTTGCCTGAAAGAAAATGCATCATGATTCAAGTCTTTGAAAGTGGGCATAGGATCAGTCCTTAGGGTTGAGGAATCCAGCCTCTTGGGAGCAGGGAAATGCCACAGGGCTTAAGGACATCTTACCAAAGCCTGGGGAAACTCACGCTGGTTAGAGCATTTAATCACACTGAAACTGTCTTACATTTCCTTCCGTAAGAAATAGGCATGATTGAGTTAAAGAAATAGAACCTTAAATACAAACTAGAGAATAAAATCAGTTACCTAATCAGTTACCTCTCTCTTCCTCTCTCTCTCATTCTCTCTCTCCATCTCTTTTTTATTCTCCATCTTCTGGGGAGAGTTGCATGTTCATTAAGAATCCCCAAATTTCCTCCTGTATTTCAAGATCTTCTTCAAAGATGCTTCACTAGCAAGCATTTTAACAGAACAGGATCCAGTTGATGATGTTAGAACCCTTGCAATCAGGAGATTAAGAACTAAGGAGAGATGGGGTACCTGGTGGGGGGCTCAGTCAGTCAAGCATCCAGCTCCTGATTTCAGCTCAGGTCATGATCTCAAGGTTGGTGAGATCAAGCCCCGTGTTGGGCTCTGCACTGATAGTGTGGAGCCTGCTTCAGATTCTCTGTCTCCCTCTCCCTCTCTCTTTACCTCTCTTCTCTTTCTGTCTCTCTGTCTTTCTGTCTCTCTCTCAAAAATAAATGAGAGTTGTCAAGGAGAGCAATTTAAGAAATGAATTGTCATATTCGTTTCCTAGGGCTGCCCAAGCAAATTATCACACACTTGGGGGCTTGAAACAACAGAAATAGTTTTTCTTGAAGTTCTGGAGTCCAGAAATCTGAAATCAGGGTGTTACAGGATTCTCCTCTCTCTCTGAGGACTCCAGGAGAGAATCTTGCCTTGACTTTTCCAGCTTCTGGTGACTTTGGGTGCCTCTTGGTTTGTGGCTGCATCCCTCCAATTTCTGCCTCCCCCTTCATGTGGTTTTCCTTCTTGGGTTTTCTCCTCTTCTCATAAAAGCCTCTGTCATTGTATTTAGGGCCCACCCAGATAATCCAGGATTACCTCATCTTGAAATCCTTAACTTAATTACACCTGCAGAGTCTCTTTTCCAAAAAAGGTCACATTTGTGGGTTCAGTGTGGACATATTTTTGGGGAGGGGGCATCATTCAGTCCACCACAACTGCCTTAATAAACTCCTGATAAAAATGAAATCTCTATCATTTATTACCTAAAAGAAATTTGTACTTAAGAGTAAATGAGTTGATTATGCAGGACAAGAAGCTATTTGGAGACGTGAGGGAGAAAGGAGTTGAAAGTCAGAGCCAGGGCCACATTGTGCCTGAGCCTATTTCTGTTCCCCATCCAGAAAAATCAACAGACTCCTCTCTCACAGGGCTCTCGGGAAAACCGAAAGGGATGGATGTGTTAGTATGTGGGCATGTCAAAGCATGATTGACAAAATGCTTTCACACACATTGCCGAATTTCTTATAAATTTTCATGTTTATAGCCGCAGAGCTTAGCCCATGGTACTCAGAAAACTGCCTCTATAATGTTTAATGAATAAATGAATGAGCAAACAATTTAACTATTTGCTGGAGGTGCATTCACCAGGGAAGAGCCTATATTCATATTCACCTAATTTCACCCCACGAGTGTGGTCTCGATAGATATATATTTACTGAGGCTTTTTTCTTACTTCAGAAGACCCAGTTTGGGCCAGTAAAGAATCACAGCTGACTGAGGAGCAGAAGAATAAGTTCAGGAAACAGAGTCTCTTCAGGGCCTTTCACTTAATGTTAACGTGACCCATAAAAATTCCTTTCGCTAAAGAAGTGCAAAGTTCTTTGTTATTTTTCAAAACAAGCAGTCCATTCTTTCCTGATTACGAATCCTAGCTGGGCCAGAAAGAGTGTGGTAATTTTCCTCCCAAATTATGCTTTGTTATTCTTCAGAGTGTTTATATCTCGCATGATTGTGGATGAAAATTATTTTTCTTCTGATTAACAGATCTGCGTGCTATAAGAAGAGTAAATAGGCATTGCTCTTATATAGCTTTAAGCCCAAAGAAGGCAGGACCTTACGTGGGAGAATACTGGAGAACACATGTTTCCTCAAGGCAGTACTTTCTCTAGAATCAGAACCTGCAGGAGTAAATCTGAGACACTCTAGTGTTGAGGACTGCTGCCTGGAGTCCACCCAGAGACGGTGTCAACATCATGGGCCAATGGACCTCTCCCCGCCACCACCAGTTTCTGGGTATGTGGGTCTGGTAAGGGCCAAATAATCTGCAATTCTAACAATTTCCAAATGGCACTGATGTGCCACTTGGCACGTTGGTTCAACATCCACACTTTTAGAATCAAGGTTCCAGAGAGAGGGAAAAGAAAGGTGCTAGACTGCACATTTTGTCCCTTCCAATCTCTTCCCTGGTTGAGTAGTCTGTTAGAATGAAGGGAGCAGTGGGGGAGAGGATAGTAGTGTTACATTAATAGATATTCCCCTACAGGAAAGATAATCTCAGGGGTGGGGAATAAGTGTTCCCTTCAATCGCATAGCCTAACCTTTGCCCCCAGTGTTCTGCAGCTCTAGAACCCAAGAGCAATCCTGGGAGGAAGGCGGAGGCCACAGAGGGCACCGACAGGAATGAGGTATTAGCTGCAAGTCAATAAGGAAACTAGGACCAAAAATCCAAAAGAACCCTTCCTGAACACATGCACATGTAATTCCTGCCGTAACGATGAGAGTGGGAGGCAAAGGTAGTATGTGCTTCCACAGATACGTGTGAAGGCCACAGCCAGTGAAATTAAAGCATGTAGCATACATAAAGCATGTTATTTGAGCCCAGAGACTGGTGGGACATTTGGGTTACAAGAAAATACAAATGCTCAATGTCTTTTGTCATTTACAACTTAAAAATTTCCTTGTAAGACAGATACATACGTTTGCACTCATAGATCTAACAGGAGAACAGGAGAAACCTAATGGAGGACCAGGGGGAGGGGAAGAGGGAAAGAGAGTTGGGGAGAGAGAGGGAAGCAAAACTTGAGAGACTATTATTGAATACTGAAAAGGAACTGAGGGTTGAAGGGGGAGGGGGGAAAAGAGGTGGTGGTGATGGAGGAGGGCACTTGTGGGGAAGAGCACTGGGTGTTGTATGGAAACCAATATGACAATAAACTACTTAAAAAAAGGAAGAATTTCCTTGTAAACAGAGAACACATTTCTGAATTCCTTTTATTTCCCTGCGTTGGTCACCAAGCTTTCTTTGGTGCAGACCCCCATCTTCCCCAAACATTGAATTGATCAACATAAAGCTCTCTCTGTAGTTTTATACTGCCACAGAATCATTCTTGAGCCCCTTAGTTTGACCTGCAAGGTACCACTCCATCCTAGACCATGGATTCTGTCTTAGACAATTGTCTTGAGTTGCCTCAGCATCAACAGAGAGGTTGTTAGAAATGTAAATTCTTGGGCCCAACCCCAGCCTTACTATGTCATAATCTGCATCTTAACAAGACCCTTCAGTTGATTTCTGGTCACATGGCAGTGTGACCAGCACTATTCTAGATTACTGGCCACCTCTCTTTTTCCTGATAATCTTTTATGTATAACTGGTTGGGACAGTCCTTTTTGGGTCACAAACATTGATGACCGGTGAGATGGTGGATCTTGATTATTATACTGGGTCCAAAACCTACTGCAGAGCCAAATGCAAGTCTCATAAGTGTGTCTCCCTTTTCTAAGTTATTAGCACCAACTGGTCCTTTACAGAAAACCCAGAGAGAACCATTGTCAGAAGCCAGAATGAGAACATGACTCTCGCTCATAATAATAACAACAAGAAGCAGAGATGCCATTCCCCAGACTCTGGTTTGTACACCTGTGCCTCGGGCTGCTGCTGCTCCAAATAGCAATTCACTGAATATTGACTCCATCCAACTGTTAGTGATGTTTCTTCAGCCTTACCTAGGATAGCGCTTATGAGAAAGTACAACTGTAAATTTCACCACCTGCTACTGAATTTAGCAGTGATATTGAAAACAGAATAAAGACACTGTTAGAAGTCCTTTAGGTGTTAGTGTTGAATTATTTATACTCTGCTACGCTTGTAAAAGAAAGACAGCCTTCTGTGTTTACCCATTCAACGGAGGTGTGTTGTGAAGTGAGGATTCATCTGAAGGAGGGCACCGGAGAAGATGGCCATATGCTTTCCTAGTCTCGACTTTTTGTGTAAGTAGTTTATATGATTATCAAGGGAAGCTTTAAAAGTGAAAAATCACAAAAGTGTGATACACAGTCTGAGGGATGTGTGTGTCTATGTGTACATGCTATTCTTTTTTTGTTGCCTTGGTGTGTTTGGTAGATTAGGAGCAACATTATGTGACACCTGAGTGTCTTCTTGCTTCACCAGCCAATGGGCACAGGTGGGGTTCCACAAAGAGCAGTCACCTAATTTCATTGATTTTCACCCCATCTGCTTAAAAGACCTCAAGTTGATGCAAGGCATTTTTTGAAAGTTGTGGATATTTTGCACATACATCCAAAATGCCTGCTTCTTCTGGAACCCCAGATTGCCATGTTGGGTCCCAGCTGTTGTGAAGTGCAAGGCCTTAGGTGCTTGGAAGCTGTTGCAGCACGGTGTCTTTGACGATGTGGATAGAGAAGGTGCTGCTGCAGGGATTTCACTGAAACTGTTCCTTCCATCTTTGCTTGGTTATTTTCCCTAGGATCCTGCTGTCTCGGGTTTGGGAGACAAGTCCAGCTGACAGACACCGTCCCTAGTCAGAAGTTCTCTCTCCCTTCCTGTTACTGAAGACATTGTAACGGGCTTAGGCTCATTGAGCCGGATTCCCTCCTTCACTGTGAGTTTTCTTTTGGGATGCTCCTCAGTTTCATGTGCAAGCATACAGTATCTGGACAGCCCACAGAAATGTGCCCAGATGCATCTTCAAACTTATCTGCCTTTGAAATAAAATGTCAACTGTATGAGTGTTGCCCTCAAGTGTTCAGTTTACTTTTGTAAGCAGTTAGTAATGACTGAAACTCAATTTATTCTACTATAGGGGTGACTTTGATAATAGGAAATGAATCACAATATCGAAATCTCCAGTAGTTATTCATAGCAAAATTTAAGTATTATTATTTTTCATAGGAAACATAATTTGCAAGCCAGGAAACTAAGTTGGTTTGACAAAGCTTTTCGTATATGTTATGTTATTAAAAAGTGATAGCATGTTTTCTTGTCACAGACATATTATATCTTATTCATATGAAAATAAATAAAAGGTAGAAAGAAGAGTGGAACAAAATTTCCATAAGAACACATCATCATTAAAATCATTACTAAAATTTACCTCATGGCTCTTCTGTTCATAAAATTGTATTCATTGTATGAACTTTAAGTCTGGTAGGTCTATGACAAAAATACATAAAGAAGAATCATCTAGAATATCCAAATAAGTCTGCTTAAAAGATCTTCATAAGATAAGGGGAAAAGATTTTCATAAGAGGGGAAAAGAAAAGGTGTTAAAGGGGTAAATTTCATGTGATAAGGATTTTTAAGATTTACTCTTTTAGCAACTCTCAACTATGCAATACAGTATAACTACAGTCCCCATGATCTCCATGACTTCCGTTTTACAACTATAAATTAATACCTTTTTACTCTTCATCCAATTTGCTAACCCCCCCCCCCACACACACCTCTGGCCACCGCCAATCTGTTTCCTGAGGTTTCCTTTGTCTTAGGAGGCAAAATTATGACCCTGTTGTCCTCTTTGTTTGGAGATTAAGTAATCAAGGAGATGCCTATGAATGCCTATTTGACAAAGGGTAGACTTGTGATGGTTAATTTTATGTGTTAACTTGAGTCAGCCAGAGGGTGCCTTCTGGAGTTCAGCTCCAGCTGGTCCAGGGTTCCCTGAAGGAGGTGGCGGCGTTGGTGAAAATGGAGGCGAGAGAGCCTAGTTGATCACCAGTCTGGCATCCCTATCTCGCCAGGTTTTGTGCCTTTATTTATAGATTTATGACATCAAAACGTGGAATTTTTACAAATAATTCTCAGTGATAAAAATGCTTTGAAAAAGGTGCAGAAACAGGTTTTACAGAGGCATTTTTTGCAGAACTACTCTAATTACAATGAGGTAACTTACACATCATAGGATAATGGGATATTCTCAGTGAAAAGCAGATAACATACACATTTGTTTGAACTGTAGTAAATCTTACAACTAAGAAGATAGCAGGATGTTTTCAGTGAGAAGCAGATAACAAACACATTGGTTTATAACAATAATGCTAAGATTCCTGCATAAACAGGGCTAGGAGGCATTCTATTTGGCTCACAAGAGGAAGAATGTATTTATGATGGTTAGTAAATAAATCTTTTGTCAACCTTGTTCTTTGATGTTGAAGATGTAAGCCCCATAGGTGCCCTAGAGGAGCCGGCCTTTGCATATGAGTTTAAGTTGTAACTACTCTTACCCATCCTCACAATGGGCACCAAATTAGCATATGTATGTGCAGTAACTTATGCCTGGCTCTTGCTTGTTTCCTATTCCTAAATTAGGCTCTTTTCCTTCGGGCCAGAGTAAATATTATTCTTGTGTTCTTTAACCCCTTAGGAGAGCCTTTTGACAATATCTGCAGTGCTTTGTTTAAATTCCTCTTTATAGAGGTGGGAATATGCTTCTTCCCATGAGGTATCTGTGTGGGGAATATCGGTCTGACTTGGAACATTGTGAGGCCTAATCAATAGCAACAGGCTTAATTTCACATGAGCAGTAGTAGCAGAAGGAGATGCCAGGTTCCACCTCTCATGGCAGGAGCCATGCACATCTGCCATTTCCTTACTGTGACTGTGCCATCCAGCAAGGCAGGTGCGGCTCCCAGCAGGTGCCTAGCAGGTGCATTATTATGGGGTGATTGTGAGGATGCTTCTGGTGAGATTAACATTTGAATGGGTAGATTCTGTAAAGTGGATTGTTCTCCCTAATGTGGATGGCCATCATTCACTCAGGTGAAGGCCTGAATAGAACAAAAAGGTTTAGGAGCGCCTTGAGCTGGTAAACTGGCTCTTTCCTTCTTTGGACTCATGGAAACATTCACTCCTTCTGGGTCTCCAGCATAGGACTTGTCATTTTCCATAATTTTTTGAGTACATTTCTCATAATAAATCTCCATATGCAATAAATCTCTATAAATATATGTCTATCCTCTGGTTCTACTTCTCTGGGAATCTTCACCAATTATCAGGCTTTTACACTTTTCTTTGTTTCTTCTGCCCACACTAAAGCACGGTTTCTGTAAGACAGAAGAATCTATCAATGAGATAGATTAGCACAGGTCTAACTATTAGGTATTGTGTATAACCTGTACATTTCCCAATGGAATCTCCTAGTGAAATGGAAGAAGTACAAAATTAAAGTGGATAAACCTAACAAACATCAGTTTTAGCAAGTTTTCAAGATTAATATCATTAGCCATGAACTATATCCAACTCATACCCCTACAATGTAATGTGGTACACAGGATTAAACACAGTATTCTGACATGGTTTGATCCCTGTAAGGAGGGTCCACGATGTAGATACAATATTCTTTTAATTTATTTCTTCTACCTCACAGTGAAGATTCATATTATGTAAGAAAAAAAAGAAAGAGAAGAGTGAGAAAGTAGGTTATATATTTAAAAACAAACACCAAACAAATGCATACAATTTTTATGGCTTCAACTCTGAGGACACATTTCTATGTTTTATGTTGACAATAGGTGTCTACTAGTGATCTCATTGCCTTCATGAATTATTAAGAACTAGCCCATATGATCTAAATAGCTTTTGTTTTAAAAGACTACATGAAAAAGGAACTAAAACAAAGAAAAGCCAGTAATTTCTATGGATGCTTAACATTTTTTCTTTAGATAAAAATTTTGATTCTCTTTTTCATTACCTTTTCTGGGACTGAAAAAAGTCTGCTCAATTTTTTCTCCCTCTGTCCTTCCCTCTCTTCTTTCTATCTTCTCTTATTTCCTACTTTTCCTTTCTTGGAATCATACATACCCTGAATTAATTTTTATGAGAGTTTTGTTGCTGAGGGGATAGTCTGCAGAGCCACAATAACGGTATTTTGTAAGATTCCTCAACTTGAAATGCAAAGCCCCATTACTGAAATTGTACAATTTTATAGACTTAAAACAACACTTTTCCAGATTCCTCTAGTTTATTATGTGGCAAGAAGAGGTGCACTTTTAGTAAAAAATAAAAAGTGAAAAGCAGGCATGCAGAATACAGAGGAAATTTTTAGAGCAAAATTCATGCCATACTGTTCGTATGGGTCATTACTCTCGCACAAGACGATCGCCAACTAACACTGACCATTGTCCTCAAATGGACCAGTCACAGCTCAAAAAAGATGAGGTAGAGCCTGTCTGTGTTCAGGTATGGTCATTATGATATTCTTTAAACAGAAACTCAATCTCCCATTTGTACAATTAAAAATAAAACCAACATGGCTTTACCAGAGAGTTACTTCTCAGGATTCTTTTATCTAACCCTAAGGGGTAAGACAATTTTGAATTTCTAACAGAACCTCACTGGCAGGCTAGATTAGCTAGATGAACTAAACAGAGGGGCACCTGGGTGCCTTAGTCAGTGATGTGTCCGACGTCAGCTCAGGTCATGATCTCGCAGTTCATGGGTTTGAGCCCTGCATGGGGCTCTGTGCCGACAGCTCGGAGCCTGGAGCCTGCTTCGGATTCTGTGTCTCCCTCACTCTCTGCCCCTCCCCCACTCATGTTCTGTCTCTGCCTCAAAAATAAATAAACACTAAAAATATTTTAAACAAAAAAATTATAATAATTGATCTTGGCATCAGCTCTGGATGCAAATATCATTCATTGTCCGATATCATCAATTCATGGTGAATTCGAGGATGGGTTAGATTTTTTATTTATATTTACAAAACCCTTTAGAATTCAATTTCTGGAAGAAAAGTGGAAAAGTTACTCTGAATGATTCCCAGTACAAAAATTATGATAGTGGGGCGCCTGGGTGGCTCAGTCGGTTAAGCCTCCGACTTCGGCTCAGGTCAGATCTCACGTTCGTGGGTTTGAGCCCTGCGTCGGGCTCTGTGCTGACAGCCAGCTCAGAGCCTGGAGCCTGCTTCCGGTTCTGTGTCTCCTTCTCTCTCTGCCCCTCCCCCTCTCATGCTCTGTCTCTCTCTGTATCAAAAATAAATAAAACATTAAAAATTTTTTTAAAAAATTATGATAGTGTATAAAATGCATCACTGAACAGGTAAGAAAGTAAACAAAATCCTCAAATATGACTGGAATAATCTCTTTTGTTTAGGGTAAATTCTGTTTCTCATCTTATTTTTATATTTCATGCTATGGATTTCCATTGTTAATTATGTCTTATAACCTTCGGTTGACTTTTCATAGTGTTGGAGGAAAAGATGGATCAGGATAGGCAGTGGCCTGTATTGCTCTGGGTTATTCAGGGTCTTTGCTAAGGTCTCAGCCTTGTGGGAGCCCACCAGCTGTGGCTTGTTGTAGGGGACCATGTTTTATTTTGCTCTTTGAATGGCCCTGGTGTAGGGGACCACGTTTTATTTAGCTCTTTGAATGTCATACCATCTACTTTCTAGCTTACAAATCTTCCTCCTAATTACTGGTCCACTTATTTCAGAACCATGTGTATTTATTCTTTTTTTAATTCAGTATTTCTAATTTCTGATAGGTTTAGAGTAGGAGTGGCAGAAAGGTGCCCTTGATTTCCTTCCTGTAATCTTTAATAGTGAATTTCAAGTTTTATTTGGATATCCTCAAAGACAGCAATTTTATTCAGAAGCATGACCTAAGAGTAATGTCAAGAGAGAAAAGAAATCCGGATGTGGTTGCTAAGTACTAAAGAAAATAAAAACTTAGAAGGTGTGATGGTGTTTAAAAAAAGGTATTAGCCAGTCATTCTGGGGGAAGCAAGTTGCTTTGTTGTGAGAAGTCCTATGGGGGACCGGAATGGCAAGAAACTGAGGCCTCTGGCCAACAACCCTCTGGGTGAGCTTTTCTTGGGAACAGACCTTCTTGCCCCAAATGTCAGCATTGAGGTAGCAGTAGCCTGGCAAACATCTTGCCTGCAACTTCAAGAGAGATTCTGAGCCACACCACAAAGCCAAGATGCTTGGAAATCTAAGGCAGTATGTGAGATTTAAAAAAAAGTTTATTGTTTTAAGCCACTAAATTTTGAAGTAATTTGATAGGCTGCAGTAGATAGCTAACATGTAAGAATTATGGAGAACTAAGAAGATTGGGTTGATATGGAAAAATTAATTGGCAACAAGTTGCCAATTACCTTAAATCAAGGGATAAATATAATAGCATAGCAAATAGTGACACGTATATGACACACTCACTATTCAGGTCTTATCCACACGCACACATTTATGTATAAATACGCACACACTTTACCAATTCATAATGTCACAATGTTTTCTGAAAGGATTCAAGTACCTGAAGGAAAAAAATATTTAGGTCCAAATGCCATGCCATTTGTTTCTTCCACTGATAAATAAGGTTATTTTATAAAGATATTTGTGGAGTTTTAAAAGATATTTGTGGAGACAAGAAGTGGTACTTGCCAGTAGGTTGTATCAGGAACCTAACTAGTTTCTCCCTGTCATTGATTGAAGTGATTATTAAGAATAAATCTTTTTGGGGGCGTCTGGGGGCTCAGTTGGTTAAGCGTCTGACTTTGGCTCAGGTCATCTCTCAGTTCGTGGGTTCGAACCCAGGTCAGGCTTTGTGCCGACAGCTCAGGGCCTGAAGCCATACTTCATACTCTGTCTCTGTCTCTGTCTCTGTCTCTGTCTCTCTCTCTCTCTCTCTCTCTCTCTGTGCCTCCCCTGCTTGCATTCTGTCTCTCAAAAATAAACATTAAACATTTTTTAAAAATAATAATTCTTGGGGCGCCTGGGTGGCTCAGTCGGTTAAGCCTCCGACTTCGGCTCAGGTCAGATCTCAGGTTCGTGGGTTCGAGCCCCGAGTCAGGCTCTGTGCTGACAGCTAGCTCAGAGCCTGGAACCTGCTTCCCGTTCTGTGTCTCCTTCTCTCTCTGCCCCTCCCCCTCTCATGCTCTGTCTTTCTCTGTATCAAAAATAAATAAAACATAAAAAAAAAGAGTCTTAATCTTAAAAAAAAAAAAGAATGAATCATTTTTGTGGAGCACCTGTGTGGCTGGATTGAGCGTCCAACTCCTCATTCCGGCTCGGGTCATGATCTCACAGTTGTGAGACAGAGCCCTGTGTTAGGCTCTGCGCTGAGCAGGGAGCCTGCTTAAGATCCTCTCCCTCTGCCCTTACGCCTCTTGTGAGTGCCTCTCTCTAAAATAAATAAATAAATAAATAATAAATAAAATTAAAATTAATTGATTAGAAAATTTTTAATAATTAAAAAAAGAATAAATATCTCTTTAAATTTTCAGTTACATGACCTAGTTTTCAGTTTATGTCTGACTAAACCAAGAAAGAAGAGCTGAAGCATTTCTTTACATGATAACTTTTGATGGTACCGCTCTAAAGAGCTTTTTCCTAATGAAGAGGGCAGGGAGAAAATAAAACATTTTTATATACATTAAACTATCTCTTTGTGCCTCAGAAACACAAAAAAACCTGTCATCATTTCTTTTTATTTCAGAAAGAAAATGGATATTTTATGAGTTTTATAAAAATTGATTCTTAAAGTCACAAAAAAGCTTTCACTTTTAATACTTATCAGAATGATGAATCAATCTATAAGCAGGAGGGACAAAGAGTAAAAGGGTGAACCCGAGGGAGCCCTCTCCTCTTCGTTTCAGGAACAATGAACTTTCATGTTTTATAACAGCAGTTGGCTCTGAAATAGAGGAAAATGTTCCATATCCATTCATTTATATTACAGCATCTATTATCTTATTTTTCTCACATTTTTGGTCCATTTTTTTGTCTCGTGTGCAACAATTAGGCAATTATGGGATATTATTGGAGGACCATCTTTTTGAGAAGACTTTATCAATGTCCCCAGGTACCTGGCACCTGGGCTGTCATTTCTCCATCATCCTCCCTCCCCCACACTGAGAAGTGCTTAGCCAACGGTACTTCAAGGGAATTACACTGATAACTAGCTCTGTTCATTTCCGATTCTCTACAGTGTTCGTTATTTCAACTTGAAAAGCAATTTCCCATTTACTTATTCTAAATATATTATTCCCTTTTCCGTCTAAGCCAGTTATTGAGATAGAAAGCCTGTTTTGGTTGTTGACTTTTTGTAGCCTTAAATAGCAGCACTAGATGTCATTTGTCATATATATTTTTTCTTGACATTTTAGGGTATAAATAAAGTGATAAATGGACAATGATTAGGCAGATGTGAGCTAGATACTTAGTTCTGCTTCTACAAATATTGTCTTTGTTTGATCGTTGATTTATTTTCAGGGATGGTAGATGAGTAAATGGGGGCTCGTAATTACGTCCCTCAGCCATGGGATCTTCACCTGACTTTTGGTTTCCATACCCTGTTTTGACACCACTGAATCCATGAATGTCAGAAGATTTTGATAAAATATGCACTTGGGGTATTAATAACCACATTATCTACACATGGCTGAGTACACACATAGAAGCAAGCATTTATTTTTTCATTTCAAGTTTGTATAACACAGAAAGTTCTTTCTGAATACCTTTTGTTATTTGTTTGTTTACTCTGTCATTCTAAGAAATTAGTTGAGAGATATAAGGAAAAAACTCTGAGTCTAGAACCTGTATCCCCAGGTGGGAGGAGGCAGGGCAATGCTAGTGAACTTTTCCTATCATTTATTCATTCGACAGACATGGATGGGAAGTTTAATATGTGCCAAGAGCTGTCCTAGGTATCAGGGATACAACATGAACAAAACAGGCAATGTTCTTATTTAGGATAAAACCTCTCTTGCTACAATATTCTTGGTTTGTTGAAAATAGCATCTGTCCTTCTGATTCTAATAGGTGGGTAGGAAAGTAAAAATGAAATGGAATATATGGAAACAGAAAGCAGTATGTACATGTAAGCATGATCTTCTCCCTAGAGACCAGGAGACCCTTAGATCCCCTTGCAAAACCATTCCTGAATGACCAATAGCCATTCTCTCTCCCTCTTAGACTTCCACAACTCTGAAATGCTAAGCAAATCACATCACTTTTAACCATAACAAGTGTAAGTCACCCACACAGATTGTGATGAAATGCTTAACACATTTTGAGATGGCTCCTGGGTTGTGAAATGTCTGCTACTCATTGGCTTCTGATGTTGACGTCTTTCAGGATGAGGCTGGGGGGCAGCCAACAAGGGTGGTTTACTGGGGCATTGTCCAGCTCAATGGCGGTCCGTGAAGTCAAGATCACACTTCAGTCTTCATCCACTATGGGTCAGAAGGATGATGAAATAAACACCCTGAAATATCTAGTCAGTTTAGATAAAAAGTATAGATAATGTTTATAAAATTAAAGTCCCCAGATAAATAAAAATATCCTCTTATGTCCTATATTATGGTCTATAATTTTTTAAACTTTATAATTTACATAAATAATTTATTAAATTAGGTAGAATGTATTTGTCTAAGTGACCTCAAAAAATATTGTACCAATTTTGAGGCCCACCAAGAGTTTGTTTTTCCATATCAATAATTATTCTGAGTATTACTATTCTTCCTAAAGTCTATTAATTTAATAGGGGAAGGATGTTTTCTTAGAAATATAAATTTGCAATTATTTGGGCACCAAATTGAAAGTGTGTTGTGTATTTTATGATCACGTCTAATGTCTCATATTTTCAAATTACTTTTCAAATATATTTTACTACTCATTTTTCTTTAACACTTTGTAAAAATTATATATGTGTACATGCACATATATATATTGTTCATTCATAGGGTTACATTCATTGCAAAAATCTTCCAATTTGTGTTTGGTCTTTTAAGTTTGTTCCGCCCTACAGAAATTTTTATCTTTAATGTAGGAACAATTATTAGTCTTTGCTCTGTGACTGTGTCTTGTTTAAAAAACTTTCTCTGGTTTTGACTTTATTTCTATCATATTTTTAAAGTTTATTTATTTTGAGAAAGAAAGAGAGAGAGCGCACGTGTAGGGAAGGGGCAGAAAGAGGGAGACAGAGAATTCCAAGTAGGCTCCGTGCTGTCAGCATGGAGCCCAACATGGGACTCAATCTCACAGTCCAGGAGATCATGACCTTAACTGATGGAGCCACCCAGACGCCCGTCTCTATCATTTTTACCATCTTGGTAGCTGCCCCCAAAGGACTCCCGTGGCCACAATTCTTTCTGAAGCAATTGTTTGGGTTCACCGTTCAGGATGACTTGGATCCTATTAGGTTCATTCCTTTCTCTAAACAATTAGCCAATAAGAGAAAAAAAGTAACACGGTCTATAAGTCATTGTTAATATTTCTCACATCCAATTTGAATATAGAATTCAACATCTTTATCGGGAAAATAAAGAATCTCACAGGAATGCCCATGGATTGTGTAAACAATGACTTTTTTACTGTGAAAATGTCACTGGGGAGCAAAGCTTACTGAGAGTGAGACACACCTTGACAATTAGAACTCGCTCCCATTGCATAATAAATGGAAAGATAGAGAAAATAAATTACTGCCCCGCATCCCAGGGCCAGTCAGAGGCAATGCTGGGGCAACCCGCTACTCCCAGCCCAAGGTTGCTTTGGACACCCCAGGCAACCCAAAGCTTTACTGTCTTCTAACATTTCGCTGACATACTCCTCAGCACCTAGAAGGTGGTTTATCTTTATCATGCAAAATACCAGAACACAACAAATGATAACCTTCTTCTCTGCAGTGATTCCTCTAAGAAACCAAACACAGAATGGAATAAAAGATAAAAGAACCCACTCCTTACTTAGCAGAACAGGCAGGTTGATTGAAATATATTTTCTCAAAAGAAGTCCTTGGAGACATTTGCAGTCATGCAGGCAAATCAACGTTAATTCTTTTGTTCGAAAGCTTTCTCCTTGTCAGAGAACGCAATTTAAATTTTCTCCTTTTTTCCTAAGAATAATCTGTCTGTTACAAATACAGAAGTGGGATTTTTCCAACGTTTAAGTCAAACAGGTACTATTAGAAATGAAATCGTATCCTGTGAAAATATTGCAAGTGAATGAAAACATTGAGAAGCCAAGGTCTCACAGCTAGTAAAACGCATCAAGAGAAAATTACAGAGAATAACACTCACTTTCCTCCGACTTGTTGAAGTTAAAATTTCAAAGAATTCTACTCATAGCTATGAAAAGCAGCTTATCCCTATGAGATTTATTTAAGTTTTCTGAGTGGAAGAAAACATCAGAAAAACAAATATTTAATTGACTTTTAAGTTAATTATCAGGAAGAAGGCAAACCCTCTACTTTCTTCATCTGGAGAAAAATATATTTTCCGCATTGACTTTCAAGGAGTCTTCAGTCCAAGTTCAGTTCAGTTTTCATACTCCTATACACCACCCTGCGTGTCAGCTCAGATCCTATTTATAGAAATGTTTCCTGACTCTGGATTAAAAGAAGAGGAGGTTGGACACTTTCCACTGAAACATTCCTTTCTCCATTATGTTTCCCAGAAATAAAAACCTCTTTCAGACTAGTTTTTTTTCTAAGTGAAGGAAATCAAAGTTCTAGTATGTTCCTTTCTCCATCTTCCTAACCCAAGACAAATAGCAAAAACAAAAATTAAAAAACAAAACAAATCAACAAACCTAAAAAATTAGCCAAGTGTTTTCCTGTTAATGATAAAATTTATATCAGTTCAGGCCTAAAATGACCACACCCAAAGTTCAGAATGAAATTCTAGGTATATAAAAATGAAATAGAGGTACCTGGGTGGCTCAGGCAGTTAAGTGTCTGACTCTTGGTTTTAGCTCAGGTCATGATCTCCTGGTTCGTGAGTTCAAGCCCTGCACCAGGCTCCATGCTGACAGCATAGACCCTACCTGTAAGTCTCTCTGCCCCCCCCTCTGTTCTCTCTGTCTCTCAAAATAAATAAGCTTAAACATAATTTTAAAAAAATGAAATAAATGCTCAACTCCAGCAGCCTAGACTTTAGAATCCTCTTTCTTTGAAATGGAATTCATTTAGCCAAAGCATATACAAGAATTGAAAGAGAATGTTTTCATCAAGACGGTTACTTCTAGCCACACAAGTTAATTTTAGAAATTGGGCAATTATCTGGATTAGTAAAATTGAAAGGAAATGTTTAACTCAATTCCTCATGTATGTCAGGGGAAGTGTTGGACTCATCCATGTCTTTATGCCAGTTGGCCACATTTTAAGGATGGGTTAGTATCAAAAGTCAGCCTGGGCTAGAAAGCAACAACTGCGGTTTTTCATCACTTTCCACAAACAGTCATTTGAAAATAAAGTGACATCCTATTGGAATCACATGCTGAGAAATAGAAAGAAGAGCCACTCCTGATTTGATAATAATTTTAGATATGAAGTAAGAGACAAAAGGTGCATGCAGTCCAGTTATAAATAAGCACGTCCTGGGATGTGATATGCAGTGTGCTGACTATAGTCTTGCTGCAATTGCATATTTGAATGTTGCTGAGAGTAGATCTGAAAAGTCCTCCCCGAAAAAAAAAGTATCTTTTTTTTTCATATTTATCTATTTATTTTGAGAGAGAGACAGAGACAGAGCACAGGAGGGGCAGACAGAGAGTGAATGAGAGAGTCCCAAGCAGGCTCCATGCTGTCAGGGGGCTCGAACCCACGACCGTGGGATCATGACCCGAGCAGAAATCATTCATGACCCGAGCCGAAATCAAGAGTCGGATGCTTAATAGGCTGAGCCTCCCAGATGCCACTGTATGCTGATGTATCTTTTTTTTAATTTTTTAAATGTTTTATTTATTTTTGATACAGAGAGAGACAGAGCATGAGAGGGGGAGGAGCAGAGAGAGAAGGAGACACAGAACCAGAAGCAGGCTCCAGGCTCTGCGCTAGCTGTCAGCACAGAGCCTGACTTGGCGCTTGAACCCACGAAGTGAGATCTGACCTGAGCCGAAGTCGGAGGCTTAACCGACTGAGCCACCCAGGCGCCCCTGCTGATGTATCTTAACTGGAATTAATGTGGTGATCATTTCTCAATATCCACAAATATGGAATCACAAAATTGTACACCTGAAACTAACATAATGTTATATTTCAATTATACTGCAATAAAAAAAATCTTTTTAAATAATAGTAATAAATACTTTTGCTTTAAAAAAAATACAGGTAGCCCTCAAAACCCATGGAAGATAAAGATGAATTTATCCTAGAACGATTTCTACAAACATTTGCAAGATTTCAGGCATAAGACTGGTTCTGTGTAATATGGGTATTGGTTTTTATTTGAGTTTTGCTCCTTTTTGAAGCAGACTTTATATATAGTTCCATGGTCCCTGTGGTTTACAACGTAACTCTTCACTACAAAGTCCCAACTGTGACTTAAATCAAACCAGAAATTAAATATGCTGGCAGTTCAGGAATAAAACTCATCTTCAGTTTAGAAATGTTGTCAACAGTGACTCTATTCATTTATTTTCAGAGGTTTCTAAAGCTATCCTTAAAATAGAGGGCTTTATAAAAAGGTAAGTAATTTAGCTGCGCTTTACACTCATTTAAAGTGAGGGATAAATCCTAGCATTATATATGCACTGACATATACAGAATGCAAGCAATATGGCCTTCTATCCAACTGCACACCGAATTTTATCTCCAAATTGTTTAGGAAAGTATTGAGAATTTCATGGTAGTTTTAACTTGAGGCTTTAGCATTAAGCATTGCAGACCTGATGAATTAGTCTTTTCAGTGAGATAAGCATAGTGCTTTATTCAAAGATGAAGTGTTTATCTTGGAGGAATTTTTTCTTTAATATCCTGCAGAGTGGGTCGGGAAATCTTGGGGAGAATAGGCTTTCTTGTGAGCTGACAGTCTTCATAGGCAATCTGAAATTAATCACCCAGGATTTGCTTTTTTGCTAAACATAATTCATCTTTTCTCTCTGACTCCCACTCGATCCGCCCCCAGCCCCATCTCTCCTACAGGGCTGCCTCGGGAACAAGAAAAGAAGTCATCACGCAACTACATAACAGAGGTTCCCAATTAATGAGCTATTTCCAGGGATTATATCATTCACCTTTGGATTATATCACTTTCTTGATGTACATAAGCACAGTCCACAGCTGTAATTTGCAAAATTACATGGCACATTTATCTTCCCTGTGGGGAAAAGTGGGAAACAGATGTTTTGCCATTTGGAGGCCTCCAAGTAGAAAGCCAATACGCTGACAGCAGTACAATAGAATTAAAATTAGTAAAATTTTCTTTCCCCAAATTTGACCATAAAAAGACAAACGGCCTAACTATAGAATAGCATTTCACACATACAGTCACGTAGTAAAAAGAAACTTGGACTTTCCACACCTTCTCTGGGACGTAAGACAATTCATTTATCGTCTCTGAGCTTTTTTGTTTCCATGGGAAATATACGCAACCACAGCATCTACGACTAACCTCTAAGGACCAAATTCAGTAATGTGTCTGAAGGCTTGTAGGTAACTGCAAAGCACTACCAAAATGAGACATGTTATTAGGAAATCACATTAAAGTACATTCAACAGTATGATGTGGATTTTGTTGGTATCAAAATGTTTCCAAGCCCCTTTATCTTTAGTGACAATTGGTATAGTGACCATCTCAGTTTGGGTTCCCCCCAGGGAAAATCCTTATCTTTGCCTTGGTCATAGTAGTTAGGAGACAACCCAGGAAACACAAGGAAGGGGGGACACCTGGGTGGCTCAGTAGGTTACACATCCATCTCTTGCTTCATGAGATCAAGCCCCGCATCAGGCTCGCCGGCTTGGGTTTCTCTCTCTACTCCTCTCCTGCTCTCTCTCTCTTCCTCTCTCTCTAAATATATATATAAAAATACTCATTAAAAATTATAAGGAAGGAAGTGGAGAAAGTATAAAAGAAAGAAATTTCAACAAAATGTGTATGAACAAGCTGGTTACTAGTGTGGAAAACTGGGCCCAGTCTACTGAGAACCATCTAGAAACTCTGTGGAACACCCCTCCGAGTCACTCCCTAGAGCATGGTGAGGACTCCCAGAGGGTGTTACTCCTTCCTCTGACCCCTCTCACCACCATCCAGGTCAGTTACTTGACCTGACACAGGAGAAAGCCCTTGCCCAGAAAAAAACAAAACAAAACACCTTCCAAGCTTGAAGTGGAAAGCTGCCAACATGTCAGAAATATCCCCTTCAGGGAGACTCGGGTGGCGGTAAGAAAAGGGAGCAGGGTGTTAACATCACCTGTTACAATGACATTTCAGTGTAGTGCAACATGGCAGCATTTAGGGGGGCACTCTCTGAGAAAGTGAGACCTAAACTTCCAGCCTTTAGCCAGTCTGTCCCCCTCTATGTTTTTGACTCCAAGTTCTCATAGACCCAGATTAGGACAAGAGGGCCAATGAGAAAGGAATAGAAAACAGTAAGTGAAAGGAAGGTAATTTCTTCCCACTTTCTCCCACTTAACCTTTGAAAATAAGTCTCAATGCATTGAGTATTAAGATAAGAAGGAAATTAAGATGGTGTGGAAAATACACAAAGTATTAGGGAAAACAGAAAAAAAGGACGACTCCAAGAGTCGAGGGCAGCGATGGAGAGAGGGAGAAGAGAGGTCCGCACATGGCTTCTGTTGGGTGGTTTAAAATCAGGATTTCCCAGCTTCTGGGAGCTCCTTTCTCATATTTGTTAGGAGTTAATCTGTTCTGTGTCCATTCTGGTCAGCCTGCTTTTAGGCAAAACATGAAAGTCCTTTCCTCATTGATAGACCTCTTTCTTGTATGATAGTGTACCACACACTTACTGTCCAATGTGTTTGAACTTTTGACACACAATCAGGTCATAACTGATTCATCAGGTGATGGAAAGTTAGGGTAAGTCATTTTATGTAAATGAAAGCTGTTGCTTACTGAGGAAGATAGAGAGCTATTACCATACTCAGCAGCTGGGGACTTTTAGAATATTTGCCAAGAATTTTTAGATTGAAAGCTTAAGATTTCCATTTGCTTCCAGGAAAATAGTATTTAGTTATGGAATTATTTTTTCAGTTCCCCTTCTTGCTACCTGGAATCCATGTGAAAATTTAAAATTTTGTTTCAAAACTTTCAAGATTAAATAATAAATTGAGGGGCAACTAGGTGGCTCAGTCAGTTGAGTGTCCAGCTCTTGATTTCGGTTCAGGTCATGATCTCAGAATTGTGGGATCAAACCCCGTGTTGGGCTGAGCATGGAGGCTGCTTAAGATTCTCGTTTTCTCCTTCTGGCCCTCTCCCTTGTATGAGCACTCTCTCTCTTTCTCCAAAATAAAAAATAAATAAATAAATAAATAGTAAATAATGAATAAATGTTTTTTCCCCTTAAGTGTTAACTACGGCTCTTATAGGTTCTTGGGATTTGTGCTATTATTTGCTTTGGTTTGGTTTTGCTTTCATATGTTTATATGCTGGCTTTTCCCCTGAACCATGATGGAAACAAATGGAAGTCTTAAGTGTTCAATCTCTAAATTGATGTTAGATTACATTGTATTTTCTTGGGGATTCAAAGATGACACAAGAGACAGGCCTGAGTTTCTACAACAGCATTCTTATTTTCCTCTGGGTTTTCTTACTTCTTGGCTGAAATGCCCTACTAGATTTACACTACCAGAAAGTATAGGTGTTTCTCAACTTTAAAAATCATAATAACTGAATAAGTAAAAACTAACATGGTCTATATTTCTTTGTATATTGAAGTTTGGAAACCTCATACTAGAATAAACAGTTTAAACCCATTCTTTTATCTTGTAAATGAAAATAGAGAGCTCATGTGTGTACGTGCACCTAAAAGTAACTGTAAACACCATAAAAATGTCAATCATTGTCAACTACCCCATCCGTCTTCATCTGCAGCATAACATTTGGTCTCCCACCTCCAGAAGAATCTATCTGTTTAAGTAAAAAAGGAGAAACAAAATCTCAAAATGGTTGCAATTTTCAACAACAGCAATGATTACATCTGGCTACCCCTACAGTCCATGTGGAGAGCAGATCGTATAGTTGATTGTGCTGTTCTCATGGACTCAATACTGCCCCCGGGCAAATGGGTCACTCCAGCATCAAAAATGTGCAACACGATGAAATCACTGCACCTGCTACTGCTGTACTGTTTCTGGTTGTTCTATCAAAAAGCACTTGCCTCACATTCAATTATTTATTTAACGTCTTCAGAGTCTAGACTTACGTGAAATCACAATTTTACAGCAGATGGTATGAATAGAAAAACCTCATGAATACTTTAGAGAAATAGAAAAGTATCCCCTTCCTTTAGTGACTATGGAAAGGAATTGGTAGCCATATAACCTTAACTTGTTTGGAAAATAATCATTTTGAACTTTCAGTCCTTAATAACATCATTAGTGCCCCTTTGAGGTGTGTGTACATGCATGTGTGCCTTTGGCCGGCAGAGGTGGGGGTTGAACATAAAACAGAAAGTAAATGAACAAAATTAAATTTGAGGAAAAATAAACAGAGTTCTTGTTCATGGTTTTACATTTTCAGTGTTTAAGAAACATCTAAAAAGACCACTCTATTTTACCATAGTGATAGTTGAGCCCTACTTGTATATTTAACTTTGTTAGAAAGTGAAAGGATACACTGCATATATAATAGTATGTGTTTTCAACTCAGCTTAATGCTAATAAATATCAACAGGTTATGTTGGGCATATCATTGGGTCTGTCATCTTAGAAAGTAGTTGACCATCAGGGGGCTTTGGTATAAGGAAAGAAAGCAGGTAAATGGGGCAAGGAGATGGTGGAGGCAGGAAAGACAGAAGAGTTTCATCAGTCACTTCTTCAGCAGAGGCTGGAGAACACTAACTTAGCCTTTAGTTCCATAGGATAGCAGAGCATAAAAATAAAATAATAGGACAAGTAACAGAAAAATACTTTTGAAATATGTCCAAAAGTCTTTCCCCCATCTTGGCCACCTTTTTTCCTTTCTCATATTTGCTTTTATTGCCCTAAACAAGGAGGGGCAGTGAGGGAAGGTAGATGGGCAGCTGGGCAGCTCTGGTCAGAAATAAAGCCTGGAGAGAGGGATGCTGTGGGGACCAGTCCTGCTTGTCCCCTTAAGGACCGAAGCTTCTATGAGAAGATGGGAAAAACAAACCCAGTAGATGATTGGTCCCCCAGTGTCCCCTGGAGGGATGGACGGTCCCACAGAGAAGTTTCTTACTTGGCATGCAGTGAGCCAACCTCATCAACAGGAGGACATGTTCCAGTACATAGGCTAAAGAAAGTTCCTCCTGAGAGCCAGGGACCTGGATGTTTCCTGGAGGGGATGCAAAAGTTGCCCCACACTTTGCTGGGGAAGCGGAGGAGCTGAGCAAACAGGTGGCCTACAAGAGGGCTGGGCTCAGAGCAGCACTGAGTGTGAGAACCCACCACCAGAGGTTTGGGCAGCTACCATGGATCCTAACTTTAGGGGCCAGCGTGGGTGTCCCCAAACTCCAGGCAATGCCAGCACATCACAGTGGGGACCCAGGGACCTGGTGGGACCCTACAGAAGACAATGAGTTTCCAGGGAAAGCACGAGGACTCTAGGTCCTTCTCAAGCAGCCATAGGGAATGAAAGCTCCTCTGTCCCCAGGACCCTTCTGAACAGGAGGAGGGAGAGGGAGGCTTTTGGAGGAAATATCCTGACTGGGAGTTAACTTTGAATGGAAGAGATAGCATTCAACTGCGAGAACTTGGCTTACCTTTACTTTCAAGATGAAATCTCTCCCCACCACCACCTCCCCACCCCCCATGGGTGGAATGGAGGCCTTGAGGGCAATAGATCTGTTGGAGAAATAAAGAAAGTGGCATTGTTGCACAGTTGAGTAAATCCAACCATCTCTTACAATAAAAACAAACAAACAAACAAATAACAAAAAACCAGTTGACTTCCAAAGGGAAGGAGCAAAAAGAAATCCCCCTTCTATACTAATGCTATTTCTCCTAGATGTGAATAGACCCTGTCCGACAATCAGAGAGCCCAGCACACACCTAAAGATAGGCCTGTGTGACAGACCTGGGCTTGGGTCCCTGCATAGGCCTGCAGGTGAGCCCCTCATCAGACCTGGTGGGGGGCAGGGACAGTCGGCCATCTGGTAGAGTGTGAGGCAATGCTGGACAGACACTGGATGTTTTAGGGCCTTGGACACAGGGATTTGAGCAACCTGGGGGCTTTGCGCTTGTACCGCATTTACTGTGGCTGCCCCTAAGACTTGCCGTTCAATTTCTTTCCATAAAGTTTTAACTAAGGCACGTGCGGTGTGTGTCTGAGGGGGGAGGTGAGGAGGTGGACGGAGAGCTGTTCTGCCTCTCAGCGGAAATCCACAGAAAGGTATTCAACTAATTATCCAAAGTGCTCTGTTATCCAGCTGTACTTTAACCTCACACTAGACTTAACCTGGATCCTCATTCGCCTGCTGAGAGCCTTTAGCACCACTTAACTATAATCAAATAAGGGGAGAGAGAGGGCAAAAAAACAGCAAAGTCAAACTTGCTGAGAACACTGGCGAGTTTCAGAACTGCTTTACTACTTGTAGTCTCTTCTGTTCCACTATCCACTATTCCACTGTCTAGAATCTTATAGGGCCAGTCAAAAAAATTTTTATTGTGTTTAATGTTTATTTATTTTTGAGGGGGGAGGGGAGGGGCAGAGAGAGGGCAAGACACAGAACATGAAGCAGGCTCCAGCCTCTGTGCTGTCAGCCAGAGCTCCACTCCAGAGCTGGAACCCGCAAACCGTGGGACCATGACCTGAGCTGACATTGGACGCTTAACCGACGGACGCCCCATTCTACAACATTGGTTTTACTTCCCGTCTCCAAGTCTCCAACCTCTCAGAATATTTTATGATCCTAGCTTGGAACTTTCCTCTGTGCTCCATAGATCAGTCATTTCAAATGCTGAGCATTTTGTTAGACGTTCCAAGGAATTCTTTTTATCATGTTTCTGTTTTCACCTCTCCCTTTTGGACAAAATCAAGCCTTTCCATTAAAACCAGTGCCCCAGATTCTTTTACTGAACAAGAAAGAAATGCTGAAGAGCCTTGGCGACAGCTGCCCTTCTGCGGTCTGTGGTTAATCCACACACAGGACATTACGTATCTCCCTTCCCTGCAAATAACCACGTCACAGCACCTGACAGCTGGGGTGTGTGCTCTGAGGCAAATGGCAAATTCGAGGAAAAATAAGTTGGAACTCAAGCTCTTCCGCTATTTACCTTCAGCATTGTTATCACGTGAAATGACTATTTTTGTTATCACTGGCTTGTTTTGGTTATGTTAGTGGTGCCTAACTGGTGATAGGTGAATGGAGTTCCCAAGGATGTATGACTGGTAAAGGAGCAGCACCACACACACACACACACACACACACACACAACAATGCTGACGCTGTGTTCTCAGGTTCTCAGTGTGAGATCTGAAAGTCTTCCTGGTGACTTGCTGAGGAATCTGCATGGATATGGGGGCATCGCAGGGACCTGTGGACACCAGTTCACGAAGCAAACATTTCAATACACTGCATGGAACCCTAAAAAAAAGATGAATTGAGAAGGGGGAGGCAAATCATGTGGATTAGTCACATTTTCGATTATTTTTCTGTTTGTATTGTTGGTTCTTTACAAATCACATAAACGGAAGCTTTGGAACATACTTCTGCTCACTGGTGTCAGCAATGCTTTAATCATTTATTGCTCACAAAGTGTGACAGCCAGATGTTAATGACATTCCACCCACTTCGCAAACTCCCAGGACAGTCCTAATGACCCACTTTCAACTACTTGTTCCTTTGCTTGTGCCTGAAAACATTGTAAAACTGGCACCAAAGCACCACGTGAATAAAACATGGTAGTAACACCTGTACTTAATAAGTAGCTATCCTGAAGAAGCGATGCAGAAATCCCATAGACCATATTGGACGTGAACTCTTCTTCTGTGGGTAACCAAAAAAGATGCCTTCGGAAAAGTGAGCTGTGATTTAACGAGAAGAAAACTGTTCGTGTAATTAGAACATGTATAATCAAGCCCTGGCTCAGCCACTTACTCATTTGAAACCTGAGTCACTCACTTATTTCTTTGCAAAGGAGCGAAGATGATACTTCCCCGCAGCACTCATGGACTCAGGAGACAGTGTGAATCAGTACATGAAGTGGTACTCAGCAAACTAGAAACGCCCACACTGAACTACAAACTGTGTGTAGGGGATACGAAAGGAGGCTGCATTTTGAACACTAGGTAGAAAACCATATTTAGCTGGTGTTCAAGATAGAAAAGATGAAGAAGATAGAAGCCTGCCCTCAGTAGACAACACAACAAATAACATCTACCACATCCAGCCACTTAACTGATGGCCCAGTGCAAAATGAAAATGTGAGGCCCCTTGTTCAGAAAGCAGGAGAGAAGGGGGAAGAGCCTTTTCTTTGGTGGCATCCCTTCATTTTCCATGGTGGTTTTCATCTGCTGCTAAATGTCATGTAGGTGAGGCAGGAGGTAATCACAGGGTGCGCAGAGACTCAGAGCACAGGTCCAACCTAGGCCTCGGCGGGTCGCCCATCTGGTGGTGGGCAGGCGGGTGGCCGTGTTACTGAGCAGGGCCAGGGAAGCAATGGTGGAGAGCCCATCCCAGGGAGGCAGGGAGATTCCAAGTCAACAGAACTATCATTTCGTTGGTCTTTCCTACAGGACCCAAAGCAAAGACAGTATTATTAACAATTTCAAGATGATGACTGACTGCAGAGCTCTAAACCTCAAACATGGGGCCCCTTCTGAGCACAGAGTTCCCGTGACGCACTGGTCATGTGCCATGAATCCTCCCTACCATCTACTCTGAGTGAGGCCCTAAATATTCTCCAAGAGGCAGCATAATATAGTCGGTAAGAGAACAGACTGTGAAGCAATGTTGCTGGTTTCCGTCTGGCTCTGTCTCTTACCAGGTGTATAATATTGAGCAAGTCATTCTTTCTCATTGGTGTCAGTTTCTCCATTTGTAAAACAAGGGTGATAATAATAATAATTTATCTCCCCGAATCCTTGACATATTGAATGAATTAATATATGGAAAGCACAGGGTTCAGGGCCTGGAACATTTAAACAAACACTACCAAAGTGTCATTATTATTACTTCTCATGTGAATCTACATTGCTGACCCAAGGACTCCATATTTGGAAGTCTTGTAGGGGAAGCATCCTACAGTCGACTCTGTAACCATCTCTGCTCCTCAGCCCCAGGCTGGATTCTGGCTGACAGCACCCTGTCCCTCTCAGTTTCTATCCTAACCATAACATGATGCAACTGGCCAATGCCAAGAGCAAGAGAGAGGTATTCTAAATTTTTTGAGGTTTTTTAAATTTTATTTTTGAGAGAGAGACAGAGTGTGAGTGGGAGCAGTGAGAGAGGGAGACACAGAATCTGAAGCAGGGTCCAGGCTCTGAGGGGTCAGCACAGAGTCCGATATGGGGCTTGAACTCATGGGCTGTGAAATCATGACCTGAGCTGAAGTCGGACACTTAACTGACTAAGCCACCCAGATGCTCCAAGAGCGAGGTATTCTAAAGGGAACACATTTTTCCTAAAGAAAGCCTGTGGGCTCTATAAAGGTATAAAATGGTTAGTAATGGATAGACAGTAATGCCTACAGGTAATCTGGTAAGGATGGCTTTAGGGATGGCCATAAAATTGATTTTGTTACACTGTTATCTGTACAAAATAACTGCTTAGTAAATGCTACTGATTTGTAATTTAGAAATAGAATTTAAATAACAAAAAATAATAAAAAATAATTCAAAAATGAATATCAAAGTGAGAGCTATAAAAATGTTTTTAAAAAGAGGAATACCTAAAATTTGAAAGAAAAAGAGTGTCAGTGAAATCAACAGGGTAGGTTAATAGTTTTATACCTACAATTACCCTTTCATGGTATTACAAAATTACAGCCTATTTAAATAATTTGTAAGGAACTTAAACAATTATTTGTTGGCCAGTAATTCAAAGAGTAAACAGTAGATTTTAAGGAATACTTTTTAAAATAAAATAAAAACAAATATTATATTTCTATGTTATACTAGAAGGTTTCATTTTAAAAAACTTTGAGGCCCAATGAAGTGCTAGAACTTTGATCTTTTTTTAAAAAAAATACAGGGCACAAACAAATTAAATTCAAAGAAATGAAAATAAAGAAAATAATAAAGAAAAAAACTGAAATTAATAAAGTAAAAATAAACATAAAATAGACAAAACAAAAAAATACAAAAAAGACAAAAGTTAGTTCCTTAAAGAATATTGCAATTAGTAAGTCCCTAGCAAGCATATCACTGAACAAAGAGAAAAGGTACAAATAAGTAAATATCAGCAATAAGTAAGGAGACATAAGGAAAACAAGTGGAGTCCATGAGCAAATTTATTCTAATGTATTTAAAAATTTATGTAATATGGGCACTTCATCTAAAAGGACAATTTACCAAAACAAAACAGAAAGGAAATAGAATATCTGAATTGTTCTAAGGAAAAAGAAACTGTAATTTAAAATTTTGCAGGAAGAAAAGTCTTAGATGATGTAGCTTCACCAATGAATTATACTATCATTTAAAACAGAAATCAGGGGCACGTGGGTGGCTCCTAAGGAGTAAAGCATCTGACTTGGCTCAGGTCAAGATCTCATAATTCCTAAGTTCAAGTCCCACGTTGAGCTCTGCGTTGACAGCTCAGAGCCTGGAGACTGATTTGGATTCTGTCTTCCTCTCTCTTTGCCCCTCCTCAACCAATGCTCATCTCACTCTCTCACTCTCTCTCTCTCTCAAAAATAAATAAACATTTTTAAAAATTTTTAAAAATTGTAGAAAATCTTCTGCAGTATTCTAATACATACACGCACAAAAGAACAAAAATCTCCAACACCCTGCATGTTTTCAAACGTTGACAAGAACATTACAACAAAGGAAAATTATAGACTATTCTAGTCATGACAAAAGATGAAAAATTACTAAATAAAATGTTAACAAATTGAATACAACAGTTAATTAAGAAGATAATACATCGGGGCGCCTGGGTGGCTCAGTCGGTTAAGCGTCCGGCTTCGGCTCAGGTCATGATCTCACGTTCGTGTGTTCGAGCCCCGCATCAGGCTCTGTGCTGACAGCTAGCTCAGAGCCTGGAGCCTACTTCCAATTCTGTGTCTCCCTCTCTCTCTACCCCTCCCCCCTCATGCTCTGCCTCTCTCTGTCTCAAAAATAAATAAAACACTAAAAATATTAAAAAAAAGAAGATAATACAGTACAATCAAGCCTGTTATTACAGAGATACAAGGGTTTTAAAGATTTGAAAAAAAATCAAAGTAACTTACCACACTAAGAGAATAATGAAGCAAAAATCATGAGCATCTCCATAGTTGCAGACACAGCAGTTGATCAAGTTCAACATCCATTAAAAATACCTCTTAAAAGCAGTTTTTAGTAGGTAACTACTCACTTAAAAATTTGTGAAAATCTTACTTGACAATAAACATTAAAATGTTAAAATCTTTCCCTTAAGAATGAGGAATAAAATTTAGTTGGCATCTATCATGACTTTTATTCAACTTCTTATTGTAGGTATGGGCCATGGCAATACATCAACAAATATAAATTTCAAAAATATAAGAATTGGAAAGGAAGAAAAAATGTCATTATTTACAAGCGATATAATTTTATACATAAAAAGTCCAAAAAAGTCTTTAGATAAATTACAGAACTAATGAATAAATTTAGCAAATTTGCTGGACAGGGATCAATCTACAAAATCAGTGCACTTCTGTATATTAGAAACAATTAGAGAAATATTTTAAAAGATGCTACTACTAATAACAACAAAGTATCCATATTTAAGAATAGCTCTAACAGAAGATATAGGAGATCTCTATTCATAAAACTGAAAAATTTTTTACAAGTACAGAAGACATAAATAAAAGGATATATTACATCTATAATTTGGAAAAAACCGTTTTCCTTTTTTTTTTTTTTAAGGAGTTTCAATTCCTCCCATTTGCTCCATAGGCTTAAAGCTGTCTATAAAAATCCTAGCAAATATTTAGTTGGAATTGAGCAGCTAGTTGTAAAATGTAGGCAGAAAGGTTAAGAGGGAAAATAAAAGACCAGATAAACTTAAATCAAAGGAACGACATGGAGAATGTGCTCTTGGCATTTCAGAATGTTTTATAAGGCTATGGTGATTATGACTGATAGAACTGGTGCAAAGACAGAAAAAGAGAAGAGTTGCACAACAGAATAGAAAACCAAGAAACAGAGTAACTTGTGTGCAGATAATTAATATGGACACGTGCTGAATAATGAAGGATGAATGGTATTTTTATGCAATGATACAGAGTCAGTTAGATAACCATGTGGGGAAAAGGATGCAAATGTACTTCTACTTTAAATCATAATCATGAGGCTCCTGGATGGCTCAGTTGGTTGAGCATCCGACTTCCACTCGGGTCTCATGGGCTCACAAGTTCGAGCCCCAGGCTCAGAGCCCGGATCCTGGTTTGGATTCCATCTCCTTCTCTCTCTGCTTCTCCCTCACTTATGTTCTGTCTCCTTCTTTCAAATACATATAAACATTAAAAAATTATTTTTAAACAATAAATCATAATGAAAATGTTAACCTGGAATAGATACAAACATGCAAAGTAAAAAGCCAGGAGATTCCATAATAGATTTAGGAGAGCATCTTCAGGACTTGTAGTAGGAAATAATTTCTTCAGAAAAAAGCACATAAAGCCATTAACCACATAAAGGAAATGGCTGACCCATTGGACTGCATTAAAATTAAGAACATCAGTCATTGAAGGGGGATGAGGGGAAGGGGGTGAGGGTCATGGAGAAGCACCAGGTGTTATATGGAAACCAATTTGACAATAGACTATTATAAATTTTTAAAAAAAGGAACATAAGTCATCACATTCCCCTTTCTGAGAGTGGGAGATAAAGGCTATCAAAGGAAGGAGTTAACTGAAACTTATATAACTCACAACAGCTAATATCCAAAATACATTTATAATTACAAATCAATTAGGAAGACACCAGATATGCAATAGGAAAAAAAAAGAGAGAGAGAGAGGGGTAGAGACTTGACCAGGTCTTTCCAAATGCCAGTAAACATGAAAAGATGCTCGACCTGATTAGTCATCAGGGAAAGGAGCCTGAAAACCTCTATGATATACTTCCACACACTCATCAAAAGAGTTATGTCTGGCGCAATGTCTGACGCTGTCAAAGGTTAGCAAAGATAAGGAGCGAAGGGGACTCCAATTCCCTGTTGCTGGGAGCATAAATCGGTATACCATCCTTGGAAGTAGGTGGCGCCATCTTGAAGATTTGAGCATAAACATAACCTACGACCCAGAAATTCTCATCACCTAAGTATGCGCCCTAGAAAACCTTGTGTACCTATACGCTAAAAAACATGAATAGAAACATTCATGGCTTCATAATTCACAATAGCTAATATCAGCATATCAGCAGTATACTGTACATATAAATGCTTATATATTGATACAACAAAAGACTACATAGTTATAAAAATGAACAAACTCTGATACATAACACAACATGAATGAATCTCATAAATGTGATATTAAGTGACAAAAGCTAGACCCAAATGAATACCTCGTATATCACTCCAATGATGTCAAGTGCAAAACAGGCAAAATGATAATGTTAAAATCCAAGGAAGGAAGAAGACTATATAAGGTATTGGGGATCCAACAATGTACAGGATATGGTCTAATTCCTCAAGTTTCACATTGAGATCATGTACATAAAAATGTAGGAGCTGAAAACACAGGAACTATTAAATGTTATTATTTTGAATAATAATACCCAGATAAGCTGAAATCTGAAGCTAAATAAGCTGATCTCTAATGTTTTTTTCTGACATTTAGTTAATTAGACAACAAATAACTTCTCTTTAGCTGAAACTCATCAAGCAGGCCAGGGGCGATGTTTCTATCGAGTCTGAGGCAGATGGAATGAAATGAATTTTCATTGGATCTCATCTCTCCTCGTTGCTGTGAATGCAGTCCAAAGGATTCTCATCAGCAGGAGAGGATTATAGGCTAACTCAGATAATATGACCTAGATGTGCTTATTTAATCATTGTTCCCTCTCTCTGGGGAAGAATTCAAGCAGAGCACAGTCATAACTTTTTTTTTCTGAATCCAAGAAAACCATGATTTGTCTTTAAAAGACAAGTAATAAAAATAACAACAGCAGCAGGAGCAAAGCTTCCCAGCTTGTGTCCCATTAGTAAAATACTTGTATAAAACTACAATTGCACTAATAGGTAATTGTGTTTACCTATCACAAATGAGAAAAACAGCTTTCTAAGCCGGAAATTTGAAACATTGCTATTTTGCAAATATTCTACTTGTAGCACAAAAAAAAAAACCCTGAAAAATTACCAATAAATGCAAGATGTGTTTCAGTCATGTCTTATTCTCCTTGGAAGTTATCTTATTATACTTTTTAAATGTTTATTTATTTATTTATTTTGAAAGAGAGAGTGAGCTGGGGAGGGTTAGAGACAGAGGGAGAGAAGAAAGCAGAGCAGGTTCTGTGCAGTCAGCGTGAAGCCCAACGTGGGGTCCATCTCGCAAACTGTGAGATTATGACCTGAGGTGAGATCAAGAGTTGAACATTTAACTGCCTGAGCCACCCAGGCTCCCCTTACTCTTTTTTTACAGGGCACATGAAGGATTATTTACAAAATATTGCTTAATATATAAATATTTAGGAATTTCCCAAGTTTTTTTTATTATTCAAGCTTATATCTAATGTGGCCAGAGAATACAAATTCCAATTCGATGGTTGTTGAAACCTGATTTATGGCCTTTTACTGCTGAGTGTTCCAAATGCACTTGGAAATACAGTACATTTAAAAATCTAAAATACAAGATTCTACATGTGTCATTTAGGTCAAGGTTGTTAATTGCATTGGCTCAAATCCTCTATATTCTTACCAAGTCTTAAAAACTTTTTTTAAAAACATTTATTTGTTTTTTAGAGGCAGAACATGAGAAGGAGAGGGGTAGAGATAGAGGGAGATACAGAGCCAGACGCAGGGCTTGAACCCATGAACTGCAAGATCATGACCTGAGCCAAAGTTGGAGGCTCACTCAACCAACTGAGACACCCAGGTGCCCCAATTCTTACCAATTTTTATCTGCTTGTTCTAGATTTGACACTGAAAAAGATACGTTCAAGCCTTCTATTATGATTGTAGATTTTATTTTCCCTTTTAGTTCTTTAAGATTTTTGTTTATTTTTCGTTAGACTATGCTCTACAAAGCCTTGGAAATATTTCTAATATATTTGCCTTTTTATCATTATGAAATGCCTATGTGGTTCTCTCGTAATATTTATTTTACTAAAGTCTATTTTGCCTGTTATTTGTATGCTTATGACAACTTTCTGTTGGATAGCATTTCTGTTTTTAAGTTTATTTATTTATTGTCAGAGAGAGAGAAAGAGAGAGAGTGAGAATGAGCCAGAGAGGTAGAGAGAGAGAATCCCTAGAAGACTGCTCCGTCAGCACAGAGCTAGATGAGGGGCTTGAACTCAAGAGCCATGACATCAAAACCTGAGCTGAAACCAAGAATCAGATATTTAACTGACTGAGCCACTCAACACCTTACGCGGTTGGATGGCATTTCCAACATCAAATGCTGTTGGATGGCATTTCAATGATGTATCTATTCTTTAACTTTCTTATGATCTGTTCTCACAAGCAGCCGATAGTTGGGATTTGTGTTTTTATCCAACCTGATATTTTCATCAGTATTAATCCATGTCAACTTCATTTAATTTTATTACCAACATATTTGGAATTCTTTTACTGTTTTATTTCCATTCATGCTATTAATTCTTTAGCTTTTCCTTTTTCTCTCCTTTGTCATCTTTGGTTAATCAAGTAATTATTTTCCTTTTATTCCTCTTTATTAGTGTATGCACACACATTTTTTATAACTAGTACCTTTCCTACCACCCAGGCAATGTGAGGACAAGCATTCAATTCTATTTATCTCTCTTACAATTTCTTTGCTATTATTAACATGCATTTTAAGTACTTCTAAGTCTCCCAATATCTTATCACTGTTATATGTAGTCAATATTCACTCAGATTTATGATATGTTATATTTTCATTGGCCTTTATTGTTTCTTTTTCTTCTTTCTGCATGAAGAATGTGTTTTAGTATTTTTCTCAGTGAAAGCTTAATAGTAATAAATTGTCTCACTCTTTAACTTTGGCTAAAATTTCTTTCTTTTACTTCATTTTTTAAAACTATTTATTAGAGAGAGAGAGAGAGAGCGCAAGGGAGGGGCAGAGAGAGGGATTGAGAGGATCTGAAGCACCACTGCTGACAGCAAAGAGCCTGATGCAGAACTTGAACTCACAAACCTCGAGATCATGACCCGAGCTGAAGTTAGACGCTTAACCAACTGAGCCATCCAGGAACCCCACCCCTATTTTTTAAAGGTCTGTTGACTCAGTTATAGAATTCAGTTGCTTTTGTTTTCAGCTGACAGTGACCGTTGCTTTTTTTCAGCTTTCTAGCAATGATTTCATTGTCTCCCATCTTCCTTTACTTCTGATGGAAAATAAGCTCTTGATTGCAATTCCTTTGAAGGCAATGAATCTTTTCTCTGCCTGCTGGTAATCTTTCCTTGGCCTGCTGCTCTTTTTCTTTGATCTGTCATAGTTTTACCATAATATGTCTAGGTGGATTTCTTTGATTTATCTTATTTGGGCCTCCTAGAAGTTATTGATTTAGTCATTTGAAATGTTCACGCTTTGAAATTCTTACCTGGTATTTCTTCAGCTATTACACCTTTCCTACTCTTCTCTCAATTATACCCATTTCAGATCTTGTACCTATGTCACGTATGTCTCTGACCTTCTGTATTTTTCATTTTCTTTCTATATGTTCTTTTATTTGGGTATTTTCCTCTGATGCAGCTCCCTACTTCACCAAATATCTCTCCTTTTGAGTTAAAGTTGCTCTTAGATACATCTGTTAAGTTCTTAATTTTTGCTAATGCACTTTTGCAATCTAGAGTTATCATTTGACATTGTGTATAGATCTCTAAATTCTCCATCTTCTCACTTATTATTTGAATATATTTTTCAGAGCTATTATCAAGCCAAAGTTCTAAAACTTCATCTATATCATTTTTAAATCTCTTCCTGGGCTTTTCCTCTTCATGTCTGGTCACTTGGACATCGGCTGCCATGAGTCATAATTTTTGTTTGAATGCTAGACTTTATAAAAAATTTCAGGTATCCTGGATGATGTTATCTTTTTACAGAAAGAATGTAACCGTCTTCTGTTAGGCAGTTAAAGAGAGAGGACATGAATTGGCCCATGTGTTGAGATGATTCAAGATAGATTCCTTTCTTTTTCCAGTACGGTCCATTTTGGTTTTCCTTTATTCTCAGAGTCTATCTTTTCATGGGTATCTAATGAAAGCCTGGAAAGATTATTAGGGACCCCACTTCTGGCAAGACATAAACTCAGACTCCATAATATTCCCAAAAGGTCTACTTTGTGTTGTGTCTTTTAATGACTGTTTTCCCCTTCTTCATTTCTGCCTTGCCCAAACAGGGCAGCAAATAATCGGGGGATGAAAACAAATGCATTATGATTCAATTTTGTTCATGATCTAGATTCTTTAAGTCTTTGCTGTCTTTATAACTCTGAACTCCCATTATTTTCTTTTAAGTTCTCCGAGACTGCTAAAATCTGAGCCATTGTGATTTGCCCTGCTTAGGAATCACTAACTGTCTTAATGGAAAAAGCAGAGTACAGTATCATGTCAGTGAACTTCCTCAACTTGGTTCTACAACATGACTTCCTTGATTACCCTCTGATGCCTTCCAACACCAGTAGTGTTTTTTTTAAATTTATATTTTATTCAGCCTTTATTATTTATCTTGATGATAGGATTGATAAGGTTCTTTGACAGATTGATAATAAGCTACTCTAGCAAAGCTGACAGTAGAAATCCTAGTCATTCTCTTATAAAACATATAACACAAAAAGTGACCTTCAGAAGTAAGTGAAATAGAAATGATAGGCTAGCAGCCTGGTTATGTTTTGTTGTTGTTAGATAAAATCTTATCAACTCATAGCAGAAATCAAGTGGAGAGAAGAAGAAAAACCTTATATATCTGTGTGTATATTACACAGGAGAGACATGGATCTGATAAATCTTTAATTTTAACTGAATTCCTAATGTATTCTTGAATCATATTAAAGACTAATATTTAAGCCACATCAAAGAGACTGCCTTATATAGTGTCACTTTATATTCATGTTTTTCTTTTCCTCAAAGATACATTGAGCCATTCTTTGCATTTAAGCTTTGTAGGCCTAGGAAAAATGGAAGTTTTCAATGAACTCAATATGTTTCCTAAAGCAGCTGTTTCATTTTGTGTTTAGAATGGGTGAAACTAAATGAGTTGGGTAAGGCTTACTGTGTTTTATTTATACTTTATAGAAATGGAATTGCAGGATGCACTGATTATTTTAGAGAAAATAAAAACTGAATGTGACATCTTTTCCCATAGCATTGACCTTCTCAGTGGGATGAAAAAAATTTCTCATGAACTAGTCTGTGGTCAGAACCCTTTCCTTGATCCATCCTCTCAAATGTCCCTCACTGATCCAGAAGGCAGACAATTTTCTCACTCAGTCACTGTGGATAACAACCACCCACAAGACTCTCCTTTGGGTGTTCTCTCAGTTCTTGGACTCTCTTTGTGGTAAACTACAAGAGAGAGTAGACAATGCAAATCCCAACATTTCAGAGAAATGGAACTGACATGGGTGCAGATAAGCCTTTCATATAAAAGCCACGCCAAAATCCACTGATTTGATTGAACAATAAGAAAGAGAAAAACAAAAGAGCTCCGCAGAGTGAATAAATAGGTCTGAAGCAATGACAACGCTATTTACTCTAAACCCTCAGAGTGCAATAATGGTACTGAAGATGCTTTGCAGCTGGTATAGGGAGCAGTGTGCTAAGTAGAAATAGACACGCTTTTTATAAAAGACTCCAATTACAAATTCCAACTATTAGAATATTGCCATCAGAGGCAACCACTGCAGGAGAAGTTGAAAACCAAGAGATTTCATGCGGCAAAGAGTCACTGGCCTGGCCAAAATGTGAAATCTCCCGAATTGTAACTAGTATGATGGGATTTAAACAACTGGATTTTCTTTGTACATAATTACTGAACCATATAATAAGAAACAGGAAGTAAAAATGATTTCCTTCTCTATGAAAGAAGGTGGAAGAAAATCAACCCTAGTTTCAGAGAGATTTTTGCCGTCCACACAGGAGATGATTGATAGAAACTCAAATGCCCAGTCCCTCGGGTCACCCCCACCTACTGAATCAAATCTCTTGGGGAGAGCCGACCATCTGGGGTTGAGAACACTCCTCATGAGGCTAAGGTGGGTTTTGCATGGCCTCCCACCATCAGATGGTGACCGATATCTACCCCAACTCAATTATTTTTGCTTGAGCACTGACCCGCAAGGCACCTTGCTGATTGGTATCCGGAGTGACTTGTCCCCTATCCTAAAATATGCTGATTGCACCTTGTGAAGGAACTTATAGAAACTTCTTCTTTTGTGTTTATGGGAGCAAACATTGCATTTCCTGAGAATCCTGTTTCTCTTATACTTCCCCTTGAGCAAACAGGCTATTGATCCCTGCTCACAAAGAACTAACTTTTGCCTTTGCTGTGCTAAAAACATTGTTTTGTATTTGAATATTGAAGATACCTTCTTTCCCCATATGATAAGCATCTAAATCACCTACATCAATCACTATTGAGAAAGATTATGCATGAGTCTTCTACAAACCTATGTTCTGGGAAATTTTTACATGCCAAAGGAATTTGTCATCAGAAATCATTGTCTGAGATGAATGCCACTTCTGTGCTGGCCTCATCCATTTTTTTCCTTAAATAAAAGGGGCTTTCAGGTCAGTGCAGAGATGCCTGCCTGGTGATCAGAAAGAATCTTGAGGCTCTCTTTTCTCTCTTGTGCCGATACTGTCCATCCTTAAGGAATCCTGGACCTGCTGGAGCTGGACTCCAGCATTGTAGATATAAAAAGAAAACTAAATCTATCATTTTGATAGAAATCCTATCCAAAGGCAAAAGAAAACAAGTTAAGGAAATGTTTAGTCAGGGAAATAAGTGCACACATGACCAAAGTGCATTATTAACATTCCAAAGAGTGGCTTCCTTTTTAACAAGCTTCCTTTCTCTTTTCCCATACTGTTTCAGGGAAAACCAGCAAAACTAAGGAATATAGTGGTCTCCTGAACTGTGCTATTAAATCTAAGTAAGCTCAACCCCCAAATATGTTTCCTTATATGTCAATGTTAAAGCATTGTTTTATAGGCACCATCAATCTGAATGACAACTTTTCTCAAACACCTGGCCTGCCCAGGAAACACAAATAGGAATTTGGTACTACTAGGAATGAAATCGTCTGCTAACCTATGGCAAAATTTTAATATATGAGTCCAGCCATGTTTCAAAATGACAGCAACAGGATCACCTTTCAGGGGTGATGTGGCTCTGAAATACTATCAAATCATGGTATTTTAAATTTCTGTTAAAGTCATCACACAGAAGGCTACAATGACACATCCCCTACATCTTAGATAGGAAGTGGCAAATAAAAGACTGAGGTAAGACCACTTGGAAATTATGTTTCCACAAAAGTTTTATGATATAGACAAGATCTCCAGTAAAAAAAAAAAAAGGGGGGGGACAACATAAACTTGAATGGGTCAAAATATTGTATATAAAGGAATAGTACTAATGCTTTCCTTTCAAAAATGAAAAACCAATGCCTGAACTGAAGGCTATTGTTATGCAAAAACCCTGAGAAAAAACATCAAGAAGTAGGTGTGGAGCAAGATCTGCCCAGCACCCACACTTCGCAGAGGAAGTGGAATCCGGCAGCTTTGGGCACTGAGGTCACCAAAGAGGTGAGCTCTATATTTACAGTCACAAAACATCTCTTTAAAATAAGGGGACGGAGCGCCTGGGTGGCTCAGTCGGTTAAAGCATCCGGTTTCGGCTCAGGTCAGATCTCGCGGTTCGTGGGTTCGAGCCCCGCGTCGGGCTCTGTGCTGACAGCTAGCTCAGAGCCTGGAGCCTGTTTCGGATTCTGTGTCTCCCTCTCTCTCTGACCCTCCCCTGCTCCAGCTGTCTCTCTCTGTTTCTCAAAAATAAAATAAAAAGCAATAAAAAATTTTAAAATAAGGGGACAAGAGGCAGAGGAAGGAAGAGGGAGAAGAAGAGGAGAAGGAAGGAGACAGACAGCAGTGGTGAAGGGGTGTCGCCAATTCAAAGATACCTTCCTGAGCTCGTGCACACAGCAAACTGTCTTCCAAATATCTAAATATCTAAAATATATAAAAGTGGAAACGGTGATAGTGGGGCCAGAGTCATTCATCAGCTCATTCCAAGTCTTGAAATTTTAATAGTCATGATTATTTCCTGAGTACCTGACACCAGAAAAAGGTTGTTGAGTGGTAAGAGTTCCTTATATATTCTGGATACCAATCCCTTATCAGTTACATAACTTGCAAATATTTTCTCCCATATTGTGATTGCATTTTCATTTTTCTGATAGCATTTTAATTGAAAACACAATTAAAACCATTTTTTTCAATGAACTATTTTTTATCCATTTCCTTCAGTTGATTGTGCTTTAAATGTCATATCTAAGAAACCCTTGCCTAAACCAAGATTGAGCAGATTTACACTTATGCTTTTTTCTAAGAGTTTATAGTTTTACCTGTTATGCTTAGGTCTTTTATCCATTTTGAGTTAATTGGTGTGAGGTAGGGATTATTTTGGGGTATGTATGTCTCAGAACCATTTGTTTGAAAAGATTAGTCTTTCTCCCAATAAATTATCTTAGAACTTTTGATGAAAAAGAAGTTTAAAAAATGAGTTTATTTCTATTCTCTCTATCCTGTTCAATTGATCTTCATATCCATCTTTATGTCTGTACCACACAGTACTGATTACTGTATTGTTTTGAAACTAGGAAGTGTGAGAACTTCAACTTTCTTTATTTTTTTAAAAGTGTTTAGACTATGCTGGTTCCTTTGGATTCCCACATGAATTTTAGAATCAGTTGTCATTTTCTGCAAAAACTCCAGCTGGGATTTTTTATGTTGAATCTGCAGATCTATTTGAGGAGTATTGGCATCTAAACAATATTAAGTCTTCCAAGCATAAACATGGGTGGTATTTCCATTTACTTGTATCTGCTCTAGTTTCTAGCAATGATTTTTTCAGCTTTATTGAGATAAAATTGACAAATACCAGTGTGTACGTTTAAGGTGGACAATGTGATGATTTGATGCATGTGTATTTGCAAGATGATTACCAAAATAAGGCTGGTAAACACCTCCATAGTTACCTCGTATAATTACCATTTTTTTGTGTGTGGTGAAAACATTTAAGATCTACTCTCTTAGCAACTTTCAAGTATATAGTAATACAATATTAACTGTAATCACCATGTTATACCTTACATCATCAGAACTTTTTACTCTTACACCTGGAAGTTTGTACCACAGACAAATATTTTTCCATTTACCCCAACCTCCAGACCCTGGCAACCACTATTCTATCATCTATTTTGATGTGTTCAACTTTTTAAGACCAAATATATGAGAGCATAGTGTTTGCCTTTTTGGTTTGATTTATTCATTTAGCATAATACCTTCAGATTTCATCTATGTTGCTGCAAATACTAGAATTTTCTTCTTTTTTTATGACTGACTTATATATATGTATCATCTTCTCCTTATCCATTCATCCAACAAAGAACATTTATGTTATTTCCACACCTTGGCTATTGGAAATAATGCTGCAAAAAACACAAGGGTGAGGTAGTGAGATCAATTTCTTCAAAAATACCCCAAAAATGGGATTGCCAGATCATATAGTGGTTCTATTTTTTTCATCTTTTGAGGAAACTCCATATTGTTTTCCATTAGGACTATACCAATTTACATTCGCTCCCAAAAGTGCAGAGTGTTCTTTTTTCTCAGCAACACTTTTCACCAACACTTGTTATGTCTTGTCTTTTTGGTTATAGCTATTCTGACAAGTGTGAGGTGTTAACTCATTGCATGTAATGCAGTATTTTCAGTGGCATTTCCCTCATGATTAGTATGTTAAGTACGTTTCATGTACCTGCTACCTATTTGTGTATCTTTTTGGAAAATGTCTATTCAGATGCTCTACCCATTTTACTTTATTTTGGGAAATGTCTATTCAGATGCTCTACCAATTTTCTACCCTTTCAACTCCTAGAACTTGCAAATAAAATCTTTCTATTGAATGTTCATTCCTATCTATTTGACCTCATATTCTGTTAACTTGTAATACCCATTTTTAAATTGGATTATTTGTTTTTCTGCTTTGAGGTGTAGGAGTTCCTTATGTATTTTGCATATTAACCCTTTATCAGATATATGATTTGTAAATATTTTCTCCTATTCTATAGGTTGCCTTTTTATTTTGATTGTTTCTTTTGCTGTGCAGAAGCTTTTTAGCTTGATGTAGCTCCACTTATTTATTTATGGTTTTATTGCTTGTGCTTTTAGTTTAAAATTTAAGTCTTTAATCCATTTTGAGTTAATTTTTGTCATTGGCATTAGATAGGAGAACACATTCATTCTTTTGCATGTGAATATCCAATTTACTAAGCACCATTTATTGAAGAGACTATCTTTTCTTCATTGAATCTTCCTAGCCACTTGGTCGAATATTAGTTGTAGATTTATTTCTGGGTTCTCAATTCTGCTCCACCAGTTTATATGTCTGTTTTTAATGTGAGTACTGGGTTGCTCTGATTACAATAGCTTTGTAATATAGTTTAAAATCAGGAAGCATGATGCCCTAGCTTTGGTCTTCCTTCTCAGGATTACTTTAGCTATTCAGGGTCTTTTGTGTTTCTCTATGAATTTTAGATTGTTTTCTATATCTCTGTGAAAAATACCATTGCAATTTTGATAGTATTTGCATTGAATTTATAGAAAGCTTTTAGTGGTATGGACATTTTAACAATATTAATTCTGATCCATGAATACAAAATATCTTCCCATTTACTTATGCCTTCTTCAATTTCTTTCATCAGAATTTTATAAATTTCAGTTTCACCTTCTTGGGTAAATTCATACTCAAATATTTTAGTCTTTTTCATGTTATTGCAAATAGAATTGTTTTCTGTATTTCTTTCTCAGATAAGTTTGTTCTTATTAAATAGAAACCAATTGATTTTTTCATGTTAGTTTTGTATCCTGCAACTTTACTAAATTTGTTTAATCATTGTAACATCCTTGGTGGAGTCTTTTAGAATGTCTATATATATAATCATATCATCTGCAAACAGAGGCAATGTCAGATCTTCATTTCTACTTTGGATTCCTGTTGTTTCTTTTTCTCAACAATTGCTCTGGCTAAGAGTGCCAGTACAGCGTTAAGGAGAAGTGATTAGAGTGGGCTTTTCTTGTTCCTCATGTTAGAAGCAAAGCCTTCAAGCTTTCAGCATTGAGTGTGATGTTAGCTGTGGGCTTTTTGTGTACATATACTATATATATATGGCCCTTCTTTATTTTAAAGTGAATTCTTCTATACACAATTATTGACAGGTTTTTTATCATAAAAGGATTTTTAGTACTTCTTCTGCACTTATTTAGATAATAATATGATTTTAATATACATGTATACTGGGGCACCTGGGTGGCTCAGTTGGTTAAGTGCCAGCTTCGGCTCAGGTCATGATCTCACCACTCGTGGGTTCAAGTCCCATGTCGGGCTCTGTGCTGACAGTTCAGAACCTGGAGCCTGCTTCGGATTCTGTGTCTCCCTCTCTCTCTGACCCTCCCCTGCTCACACAATCTCTCTGTCTCTCAAAAATTAAAAAAAAATTTTTTTAAACATTAAAAAATGTACATTTATACTTATTGACTTGGGTTGATTATTTGCATCTCAGGGATAAATCCCACTTGCTTGTGGCATATGATACCTTTTATGTGATATTTGCTAATATTTTGTTGAGAATTTTTGCATCTATATTCATCACAGATATCAGCCTTATGTTGTTGTTGTTTTCTTTCTTATAATGTTATTATTTCATTTTGGTATCAGGATAAAGCTGGTCTGATAAAATGAGTTTGGAAGTGCTTCTTCCTCTTTAATTTTTTTGGAAGAGTTTGAGAAGACTGGAAATGAGTGCTAATAAAAGCAGAACCCCAGGCCCACAGACATGCTCTCTTTCTGTCCCTGTGACCTCACTCTGTGGCCCTAGAGGTGCTGTGTAATTTTTGGGTCCTGTAAGTAATAATCCTTCATTTTTTTTCTCTTTATTTTTTCAAAGTTTTTTGATGTTTACTACTGAAAGGCATTTTGCAATCATAATAAGACCACAAGTGCCAGTCTGATTATAACATTGATTATTGATAGGCTGATCCTGGCCCAAAACATTTGTTATGATTTCAGTGTTTTTAAATTTGCTAAGACTTGTTTCATGACCTATCATTTGATCAATCTCAATTTACTGTATTGGCTCTTAGAGAAAAATCATCTTGTGTTGAAATTTTAGGGGGATCTATGAGCTTCATGAGTTTAGATGTCCAAATATCATCCCAGATTTTGGAAACTTCTCACCTGTTATTTCTTTACATAAGCTTCTGTTCCGTTCTCTCTCCCTTCTTCTAGGTTATCAATACTGCGGAGACTGTTTTCTCTTAACGGTATCCCATAGTTCATGCAGGGGTTTTCTTTGTTTTTGTTTTTGTTTATACTCTTTCCCTTTTTTCCTCTTTTTAAATTTGTTCTCCTCTGACTGGATGATTTCAAGCGATGTTTTCTACTTAACAGATACAGGTCATGATCTTAGGTCCATGAGTTTGATCCCTGCGTTGAGTTCTGTGCTCACAGTCCAGAGCCTAGATTCTATGTCTCCCTCTCTCTCTGCCCTTCCGTCACTTTTGTTCCATCTCTCTCTCTGTGTCTCAAAAAAATAATAATAATAAAGAGTAAAATAACTATTTTCAAATCTTTATCAGACAAATCAAAGATTTCCACTTCTTTGGGGTCAGTCATTGGGAAGTTTTGGTGTTTCTGTGCTGGGGACCAGTTTCCTTGATATTTCATGTTCCTTGATGTCTTGCATTTTTGTCTTCACATTTGAAGAAGTGGTCAGTTCCTCCAGTCTTTCCTGACCGGCTTCTGGAAATCTGCTCCTTTATTCCTGTTAGGAATTCTGAGGCTTCCTCAAATCTTTGCTATAGCTATGCCTGCTTCATACTTCTTGTTCTCTCTTATGGGTGGGAGGGGACCTGTAACATTACATGCATTTTTTTTTCAGTCCTGTAAAGCCACACCAAGGGCTGACACCCTCCCATTTGCTTCTTTTTTCTGGGACGGTGCTGAAAGCTCGTGTGTTTTCTCTAATCCTGAAAAGTTGGGCTAACTTTTCTGCCTGCACTCACTAGCTGTCTGCAAACGGTCACTCTCAACACCTTCAGAGGTGTGCGGGGGAGTCAGCCACAGGGTGAGGAGATGGGTGGAGGAGCCACACAGAACACTGGGGGCGCCTGTGAGCTAGTTGGGGATCTGCAGGCCCAGCAGATTCCACCTCCGGAAGGAATCTGTAAAGCAGTTAGTAGGATCCACATCACTGATACATTCCAACCTGAGTTCCAGCTGCTGACCCCCCCCCCCAGCTGTTCACCACCCCCAGCCACGCCGTTCACAGCTCAGTATTCTGGATGAACAAGAACGAACAGGGTCCCTTCACAGCATTCCACACAGTCGGTAAAGCCGGACGCTCATTCACACATTCTCATGGTCCCTCGTGAGAGAAATCATGGGCTGAGAAGGCATCCCTTGGCACTCAGCTCTGCTGCCTTGGGAAAGAAGCCACTGTTCTCTTACTCTCTTTACTGTGTCCAATCTCGGATATTTTATCTCCAAATGTGTACTGGAACTTCTCCCCTGGATGACTGAACTTTCACAAAGGCGCTCTTGTCCATGGGTGATTGTCAAAATTAGTGTCCTTTCGGAGGAAGATGGTAGAAAACTCTTATTCTGCCATGATCATAATCATTCCTGTCTAGCAATGATGTTGTCTAGTTTTCACTGTATAAAGCTGGCAGTTCTTTCCTTAAATTTATTTTTAAGCATTCCTGTCTTCTTTTTGAAGCCATTGTCAATGGAATGATTTTCTTAAATTTATTTTTGGGTTGTTTTTGGTGGGGATATAGAAATAAAATTGATTTTTGTAGAGATATTATATATTCTGAAACTTTTCTAAACTCACTTATTAGCTCTAACAGTTTGTGTGTGTGTGGATTTCTTAGGATGCTCTAGAAACAAATCCATCTCAGAATGAAGATGCTTTTACTTCTTTCTTTCCAATCTGGAAGTCCGTTATTTTTTTTTTTTTTTGCATAGTTGCTGTTATTAGAACCTCTAGTACGATACTTAGTTTGAGTGGCAGAAATGGACATTCTTGTCTTGTTTCTGATCTTTAGGTTTTCACCATTAGGTATGATGTTGGCTGTATGTAATATACCATTTTGACTACAGACATTCAATATTTTGTAAGGTAAATTCATTGACTATTGTTCTTCAGATTTTTAAAATATACTTCCACATTTATTTTTCCAAATAAAGGGGTTTTTTGGAGGGTTTTTTTTGTTTTTCTTGGTGGTGTTGTTGTTGTTGTTGTTGGTGGTGGTGGTGGTGTGTGTGTGTGTGTGTGTGTGTGTGTGTGTGTGTGTTTAAGAGAAAGATAATGAGCTTGGGTAGGAGGGGAGCAGAGAGACAGAGAGGATCTCACTCAGGTTCTATACTCAGTGTGGAGCCTGACACAGAATTCAATCTTACGACCCTGGGATCATGACCTGAGCTGAAATCAAGAGTCGGACTCTAAAAAGACTGAGCCCCCCAGGTGCCTCTCCAAATGAAGTTTAAAATCATCATATTATCTGCCAAAATACAGGGGATTATAATTACATTTATTACATACTCAGTGATAAAAAATATTTTTTATGGTATTAGCGCTGGCTAACAGGAACATGGTATGAATTCTGACTTTTTTATTTCCTTATTACCAATTTTATATGCTTTTCATCATGTAGGTCTTATAGCTTAATAAAAATCACACACAAATCTGTATTCTCTTGTATTGAGAATTTAAGATCTTTCAAATTTATATCCCATGTACGACCAAATGTTCACCCATATCTTATCTTCCACTTATCTTTCTCATACTTTAGTCAGCCTTTCCTCTTCTCCACGGGACTCTGAACTTTTTCTTACTCCTAAATCTGAGCAGGCACAAACAACGTTGAACATGCCCATTCATCATCTCCACCTGGGAATCCTATGGCCACAGTAAGACCTTTTCCCCGATCCCATCGGTCATTTCTTTTGCTTGTTCACCTTGCCTTCCTTCCAAAGATTCTGCTTTCCTCTGCTTGCTCTCCCTTTACCCCTTTAACAGAGAATCCTTTTTGTGTTTGACTCTGAGATGCTCAGACTTCCAAGATTGGAGCATTCTTCCTATTATAATAGCCTTTCTTGCTAATTAAAGTCTATCTAGTTCCACACTTCTTTTAATTTGACATTTGTATAATACTATATAGAATGAATATATATATGTATATACATATATATGATAAAATTTTTGTATCCATGCACCATGCTGAAATTCTCATTAGAGTATTATGTTGTTTAAATTGAGTTTCTTTTTTTCCCTCTCACTGTTCAATGAAATGCTAATTATCTGATTATCTTCAAATAATTAGCATTTATCTCTTCCAATATTTATACCATGTACTTTTCTTGTGTGCCTTATCATGCTAGTGAGAACTGCCAAAACACTGTTGAATTATAATGCTGCTAACAGGCATCCTCTCTGTTTCTCAATAGGATGCAAAAGTCTATTACATTGCTCAATTTAATACATTTGTTGGGTTGGGTTAGGTTTAATTGTATTAAGAAAATTTCCTTCCTTTTCTATTTTATTTTTAAAAAGACTTTTAGCAGCACCTGGATGGCTCAGTCAGTTAAGCATCCAACTTCAGCTCAGGTCATGATCTCGTGGTTTGTGGGTTCGAGCCCTGCATCAGGCTCTGAGCTCAGAGCCTGGAGCCTGTCTTGGGATTCTGTGTCTCCCTCTCTCTCTGACCCTCCCATGCTCGCACTGTCTCTGTCTCTCAAAAATAAATAAAGGAAAACATTTAAATAATAATAAAATTAAAAGACTTTTAATTTCTTTTTTTGCAAAAGAGACAGAGAGTGAGCAGGGAAGAGGGAGACACAGAATCTGCAGCAGGCTCCAGGCTCGGAGCTGTCAGCCCAGAGCCCAACGTGGGGCTCGAACTCACAAACCATGAGATCATGACCTGAGCTGAAGTCAGATGCTCAACAGACTGAGCCCTCCAGGTGCCCCGTCATTTTACTAGAACTTCTTCATTGTAATCAGAAGTGATTCTAAAATGTTTATCAAAAGTTGTTTTGATAAAATGTTTTAATAATTTTACATTTCCAATAATTTAATATAAAAATGTTACCAAGAGAATGCTAATAATAAAACTTATTTGAATATATAAAATAAATTCTATCACTTATTTTCAATATACTGCTGGGGTTTGTTTACAAGTATCTCATTTGGAATTTTCCCATATTTATACGTAAAATTGGCCTATCATTTTCATTTTTGAACATTTTATCTTTAGCAGATTTTGGTGTAGGAAATACCCATGCCTTGAGGAGTAGACAATACCTACTGTAAAGTCATATTAAAAATTTTTTTAGATCCTTTTTCATTTATTGGTCTGCTCCAAAAAGATCTTAAGAGACCAAAATAACAGTGTTCAAATGGTTTAGGGTCTAGTATCAGAAGAGGGATTCGATCCTGAGAGTCCGTTTACTTCATCCTTTAAATAGCATCATTCCAAAGCAGGGTCTGGATTTCCAACTCATTCCTGACCAAACTACCCACACTTGATCTTCTTATACTTCAATTTGTTTCCGTATTATGTTGCTGGATCGTACTACATTGTTTTCCACACATGTGTATCATCCTCCAAAAAAGATTAGTCAGTATAATTGTATTCGCAAGGCACGATTGCTTCCAAAATATTGCCACCATATGTTCTCTAAATGCTTTGCTGAATTAAAAAAAGATGTAATTATACAAAATAATTTTGTGGTTGACATTCTATTAATATCAGACCACCTTTCCAAGCGGTATTTGTCGGCATCTTAGTTCTTTCAATATCGTTTTCGGATACATCTAATGGCACTCATGACAATGTCATATGAATGTCTATTGCCCAAATTCAAGGGTGAAGTCCAAGTCTTGTTTATCTTTGTATCCCTCACATGAATTGTACCACTGGATATGCAATGGGTGCACAATAAGTGATGGTTATATGAATTAATAAACTGTGTCTACAATCTCTGTAGTCAATTCATGCGTTGTTAATAAAGTTTAAAGAGCTAATTTGTTTGTATACAATGAAAATCATTTATTTGAAATAATGGCTCAACAACCAAAATGAGTCCGACATTCAAGACTCATCAGGAATATTGCTCAGTTTTAGCACAAAACCTCACTCTCAATAAAACAAACATTAACCAACTCAAAATAGCATTCACATAAACATTCCAGTAATATTAAGTTTATTAATTTCTCATAAAAATATGTTTGAATATAAAGAATTAAGATTAGATCGCATTGTGTTTTAGAACGCCCATGAATAGCATAATGTTCTACTTTTACAAAAAGATATGCCAACTGTCACTTGAAATGTGCTTTGCTGGAAAAACAACATAAATTTAAGACATGTAGTGATGCAGATACACTCGCTTCTTTTAACTTGAAATTTTTGTCATATAATTTTATCATCCACTCTTCCACATAGCTTTGTTGTAACAAATGTTCATTTTAAAGATGATTCTAAGGCCTCTGTTCTCTTTTTAGAGTACAATTATTTTTAAAAATTATAATTCAGTTTTTTGAGAATATTTTTTCCATTTATCTTTTTTTGTGAGAGAGAGAGAGAGAGAGGGAGAGAGCAGAGGAGGGGCAGAGAAAGTGGTGGACGGAGGATTCGAAGCTGGCTCTGCTCTGACAGCAGTGAGTCCAAACTTACCAACTGCGATATGACCTGAGCTGAAGTAGGATGCTCAACCAACTGAGCCTCCACGCACCCCAAATTATAATTCATTTTCAAGGAGAAGTTAAATTTATAGTTCTGTGTATAATCCTTCCAAAAGTGTGAATAAAGCATGAGTAGGAGCTAAAGAAAAATATTAAAAGCCACGAAGCAAAAACCAACATGTTCTGTTTATGCAAAGGACAGCAGAATCTCTAAGGATATTCTCTACAAAAAACTACACACATAGAGTATGAAGCCATGAAGCCTTTTTCTCTAGTGATATCCACTGAGAGGATGGATTCCTATATTTCTCTGACGTCTTAACAGTGATTATTATCCAGCTTTACTGGGAAGGCATAAGGCAACATGAGGCTCTTAGCAGTTAGTTGTTAACATAACATACACACTAAGGACAAAGGGCTCTAAGTGTCTTAGGACTAACAAGATACTCGAAGTACACAGAAGACACGATTTCAGTATCAGAAAGTATGGGAGTCTTTCTCTTGTCCTTAAATCTCTCCTTACCCATCTTAAATTCCAGCCATGGTCCAAGAAAGAATCACTCCCTGGAGAGCCCTTTCCCCTCCCAGCCCCCCCCCTCCCCCTTAGTCATACTGTCCAAACTTAGCCCAGGCCCGTGTGCTCCACGCGTGCACCCTACCACTGGACGTTAGTGGAGAAAAGGGACGACCATCCAGGGAGTCTCCCTTCCAGCTCAGCACCACTAACCGCCATGGTCCTCTGGCCGCCTGGCAAATACACTAACCCAGGTGCATCCCCTCTCCTCCTCTACTTTCATCATTTCTGCTCTTTGCAAGAGAACTCTCTCCTTCTCGGCTGACTTCTGCTCCCTTTCTCCTGGGAAGGATGTCCTCTATCAAGTCCCACCATCTTTGCTTCTGCCTCATATTCGGTTTCACTCCTGTTGCACAGTGTGCAGTCCCATGCCCCAGCCCACCGTCACTTCACCATCCTTCCGCACACACACAGCACAGGTTCAGCTGTCCCCTTTCTGCTGCATCAGCAATGTCCCCCTCTATTCTGTTTTCCCATCACTGCACAAATAGGCACTATTTCTCCCAGCTTAGAAAAAGAGTTCTCTTACTCCTATTTCACTCTCCTGGTGATACTCCATTTCTCAACTCCCTTCTATAGCAAAACTCCTCAAAAATGTTAGGTATGCTCGCTATCCCTAATTTACATTCTCCTATATTCTTTTGAACCTAAACTACTCTTTTGAACCTACTCTGATCATCTTGGCTGAACAACTCTGGTCAAGATCACTGAAGGTTAATTCTTAACCCTCATCGTTGATGGGAGAGCATTTGACACAGTTTGTGACTTCTTTCTTGACACCTTCTTCACTCTCCTGGACATTCTCCTATAGCACCGGCCACCTCTCTGGGTTTGGTTGGCCTCTCACTATTTCTCTGACCCTTGAACATGAGGGCCATAGAACCAACTCCCTGAACTTGCTCTGTTTTCCATCCATGATCATAGGCCCTCCTTCAAGCTCATGCCAAGGCTCCCTCATTTCTGAGGTTGTCCTTATGCTCCTCCTTGAGCTCTGGGCCCTTGTAGCCAACTGTTTACCTAATTCCACTTGAGTCCTCCCCTTAATGCACTTTTGTGCATCTCAAACTTAGCAAGTCCAATATTAAACTCTTAATTGTTCCTTCATATCTGCTCGTTATAGCTTCCCCCACAGCTGTGATAATAACACAGCTTGCCCCGGACAAACACCTTTGAGCATTCTTCATCCTTTGCTTTCTCTCCTACTCCTCTTTCAATCTTGAAAGTTTGTTGTCTCTACCAATGCATATCTCCAAAATCCTATCACTTTTCAGCACCTTTTCTGCCACGACCCCAGTCAAGCCACTGTCATCTCTCTCCTGGATTATTGCTTAGACAACACCAAGGATAAGATTATCAAATAAGGCCTCCAAATCAAGTCTCCTTCAGTACCAAGCCTCACTAATAAGAATTTCAGGGCTGTAATGAATCATAAGATGAAACAAAGAGAGACCCTGAACTGTAGTATGAATCCTTTGCCCCTTCCTTTTTGCCTTAGAAATACTTGAGGCCACCGTAGGCAATGGGTTTTAAGTGAGGATTACAATCACCTAATTTTCACAGATGGAGTGGTTTGATCATGAAAAATAACACACATGACATAGCCCCGGGAGAGGCCTGTGAAGTCCGGGCGTATTGACTACAAGGCATGCTAGGACTGGTACATCCTAGCGAAAGCACCCCGAAGATAAGAGAAATTTCATTAGCACAAACTACTGAGCATTTTTGCCAGGAGGCCTGTCATGTTAACAAAGAGAATAGGAGAATAGACTGGATCATTCATTGCCTTCTTTCTTCCTCTGAAATGTGGCCCCTCCAATCCCCACATAAAGGAAGGCAATGAATCTCAGACTTCTTGTTTTGCATAAATAAGACCTACTTATTTCCCAATGGTAATAGTATTTTTCAATGCACTCATTCTCCTGTTCTCCTCCTTGCCACCCATTCTGAGGCAGGAACCAAATTAATCTTTTTTTTTTTTTTAACATTTACTTATTTTTGAAAGACAGAGACAGAGCATGAGCAGGGGAGGGGCAGAGAGAGAGGGAGACACAGAATCCGAAACAGGCTCCAAGCTCTGAGCTGTCAGCCCAGAGCCTGGCATGGGGCTCAAACCCACAAATCGCAGGATCATGACCTGAACCAAAGTCAAATGCTTCACTGACTGAGCCATAGACGCCTCTGATCTTTTTTTTTTTTTTGCTTTTAAGTTTATTTATATTGAGAGAGAATGTGCACAAGTGAGGGAGGGGCAAAGGGAAAGAGAATCCCAAGCAGGCTCTGCCCCATCAATTCACAGCCCGATGCAGGGCTCGAACTCACAAACTGCGAGATGATGACCTGAGCGGAGATCAAGATTTGCATGCTGAACCGATGCACTACTCAGGTGCCCCCACATTGACTTTTTCAAAAGCAAGCCCAAAGATGTCACTTCTCAGGCTTTGGCACTTGCTTTCACTCCCGGGCTGCGCTGCTTCTCCCAGATGCACTGTGACCTTATCCTCGCCAGCCTCGGGTAGCTCTTCAAATGTCACCGCCCTGGCCACTCTGCCTGAATGCCATCTCTGAACACAACCTCACTGCACGGCTCATTTCTCTTTGCAAGTTTTACATCAGAGCTCTACTGTCTAACATGATATGCATTTTACTTACTTACCCTTATTTATACATATACTTGCTTGTCACATTTATTTTCTGTACTGAGGATGCGGGCTCCATGAAGTCAGTTTTTTTTTGGCCTGTCTTATTCACTTTCTATGCTCAGAACCTACCTGAAAATGTATCTAGCCTGTAGCAAGAATGTAATAAATATTTGCTGAATGAATGAATAGATTTTCCTGTTCTTATTTTTAATTTCCTTTCCATGTGTGTTTTTTATTCTTCATAAAACTTGCTAGTAGTTTCATCATGTTATTATTTCCTCAGAGAATCAGCTCTTAGTTTTATTCATTAATTCTTTTTATTTACTTTCTAATGCATGTCTTCCTATTTTGTTACTTTAAAAAAAATTTAATGTTCATTTATTTTTGAGAAAGAGATAGAGCACAAGCAGGGGAGAGGCAGAGAGAGAAAGAGAGAGACAGAGAGGCAGAGACACAGAGACATAGAATCCAAAGCAGGCTCCAGGCTCTGAGCTGTCAGCCAGCACAGAACCCGATGAGGGACTTGAACCAATGAACTGTGTGAGATCATGACCTGAACCAAAGTCAGACGCTTAACCGACTGAGCCACCCAGGGGCCCCTAAATTATTTTCTGTTTAATGAATAGTTAAGAAGTCTTTGTGAAATTTTTAGCCTTTAAAAAATTCAATGGTTTTTTTGTCCTTAATAGCACACAAAGGGCAAGTGGCCGGAGAGTGCACATACCAGCCACCAGGGGGCAGATTTCTTGGAGGAAGTAATTGGAGACAGGTGCAGAAACAAATGGGCAGAGGCCTGCTCACCTACCACACCTCAGGCCAGCAGACAAGGTCTCAAAAGGACTGGACAGGACTCTGAATGACCCACCCCAACCCTTGGATCTGGAGCTTCAAAGCTTCTCGTTAGGAAAGCACATGCTTTTTCATGTGACTGGGGGCCAGGAGACTCTAGCAATCCAAAGTGTTACAAACTGCATCTCGACATGTCCTGCCAGCTTAGCTTTTATGTCTAGAGGAATCCAGATCCTCACTCCCTGGCACGATCACAGGCTGGGGGCTCTGTGTCTTTGGTTTGCTGCCAGGTGTGCAAGAATCAGCAAGTCAGCATTCGGAGGGAAATAGCCAGCCTCTCTCCTGCCACCGTTGAGGACAGGGGTCCCCTGTCATTGCCCAGGACTGATTGCCTAAGCCCTGGGCGAAAGCCAGTTTCATGATCTTTGCTGAAGACCAGTTCTTCTTCTAGAACGTTAGGCCATAAGCAATGAGCCTTGGACGAGTTAAACCTTGCGTCTCAAGTTTTAATTCAATATCAGTAATTCAAAATTCTTGGCTAGACTTTTTCCACTCTTTGTAATTTACTTAGATTCCTTGGGGGCCTATGTTTGTTTTGTTAAAATTAAATGCATCTGAAAAGGAAATTAATTCTCTAATTTCAGGGTATGAAATTGAATAGAAGTGTGTGTGGTCAAATTTAATAATTATACTATTTGGATTCATAGTCGTATTTATTTTTTGACTACTTGATCTTTATGGGAAAAAAGAAGTCAGCTAAATATCCTAAGTATTACTATATTTTCTTTATTAAGTCCTTTGTGTATTTTCTGCAGTGTTGCAATTTCAAATGCTTTGTTATTTAGTAGGAAGAAAATAAACAGTTGCCTTTCATCTGGGTTTGCACATAGTATTTTAAGCATTCTTGGTTTGGCATTATTTTCTTTTTCAACTTTATCCTATCTCAACAGTACAACTCCTGCTGTATTTTGCTTGCCTTTGCCTGACATATTTTTACCCTTTTGAACATTCTGTGTCATTCTACTCCATTCATACCTCTTGTAGATTGCCTATGGTTCTTATCTTTTAAAACCATCCTGGGAAGTTGAACTTCTTTTTTTTTTAGTGTTTATTTATTTTTGAGACAGACAGACAGATGGAGTACGAGCGGAGGAGGGGCAGAGAGCAAGGAAGAACAGAATCCGAAGCAGCTCCAGGCTCTGAGCTGTCAGCACAGATCCCCATACGGGGCTCAAACCCACAAACCGTGAGATCATGACCTGAACTGAAGTTGAATGTTTAACCAACTGAGCCACCAAGGTGCCCCTTGAAAGTTTTTTTGTAGGTATTTGATTTATATTTATAATATAGTAATTTGGTTTCAACTCTGCCAATTTAGTTTATAATATAAATTCTTGATTATATTACTTCCTTTTCTCCCACCATATTTGCAATATCTTCAGTGTTGCTTTGTTTTCTGTATTTCTGTGTGTGGAGCTTTCATTATGATAGTTTGGAAGGCTAATAACTATTTTGGTGCTATTTGTATGATTTTGCCTTTTTTAAAAAAATAGTGGCGCTATATGAATTCTTTCTCTTTTTAGTAATTAGAAAATAACTTTAGGTAATTTACTTAGCTCTCTCCATGATGATTTGTTCATCCTAGACTGCATTTATTTATTCCCAAATACAGTATTTTTACAGGCGTTCTCAGTGTCTCCAATTCTGCTTTCAGCAATGCCCTATTTTCTTTCCTTTCCCTCTTTGCTTATGGCTTTTATTTCTACAGTAGTTTTATTACAAAATTTCAGTTCTCCCCTAAAGGTCAGCCAGCTTGCTTTTCAACTCTTTACATGGGCTTTTCTTATCTTGTTTCAGCTCCTATCTTAGCTTTAACAAACTGTTTTCCCAGTTATTCTTTCTTGATGTTTTTGGGAGTGGAGACAAAGCCCTTTTTTGCGTGTGCATTTGTGTTTTTCTACTTCCTGCAGTAATTCCTTTGATGTGCATTTTTTGTCTACTTTTCACTTAATTGCATTCCTTCCTAATGATGTTTTCCAGATAGTATCCATGCAGAACTTCAATGTAGGGATTTGTACTTACTTCTCATGTTTAAAAAAAATTTTTAGCTTCTATTTATTTTTGAGAGACAGAGTGTGAGCAGGGGAGGGGTATAGAGAGAGGGAGACACAGAATCTGAAGCAGGCTCCAGGCTCTGAGCTGTCAGCACAGATCCCCATACGGGGCTCAAACCCACAAACCGTGAGATCATGACCTGAGCTGAAGTCAGACGCTTAACAAACTGAGCCACCCAGGTGCCCCCTTACTTCTCATTTTTAAACTAAGACCTTTCCATCTAGGCCTGTTATTCTCTTAAGCCTGGAGTCAGGGGAATTTAAATGGAGGGGAGACGAAGGTGGGCAAAAAACCTGAAACTTTTAAAATTTTGATGTGCCTAAATGCATATCGCTCTATCCTCTGGCTGCATATGTCTGTCTTCAAGACTGTTATGTTGACCGGTTTGGAGTGAGCATATCATTCAGAGACATCTATGTGTCTCCTTGTACATACAGAGAGATCTATACACTTAGCAGACTTCAGTGTGTTAGTTCCTTTCTCTATTTTACTTTATCTCCAAATTATTTCTCATCATAAAGAGACTGACTCATTTGCAGAAAGTTATGAAATTATGTCATTTCTCCTTCAGAACGTCCCTCTTTGCTTTTGTGCAGTATGAAAGTCTGTCTCCCCCACTCCCGCCACCCCGAGGCGGTTCCTAGATTTTCCTTTGGCCTGTCTGCCTTCTTCAAATAGTAGCCACTACAATCTAGTTAAAACCTGGAACACACTCACTGGCTCTTGGTCCTTTCTTTCCATTTGGCCCAAGGTTCTTCACATTTGGCCATATTCTTCAAAAACTGTACTTTGGAGTTTTAGCCAATTCCTGATTTCATTGAAGATGTAAGTTTTGTAGTTCTTGTTCTCTTTGTTGATAACTGTGGGTTTCAGACAAAGAATAGAGGAAACAACAGGATATTTCTTACCAGAAGCGTTACAGTGTTGTTTTGTTTTTTAAGTTAATAAATCACTGTCATCATGCTTGACTACACTCCTAGTCTCTGGTCACATGTCCTGTGGGATGGCATCTGAGAACTCTGAGCGTGCTCATGGTTTCTTAGCAACCAGAGCTCTTTCCTTCCTTCCAACAACCAGCCCATCCCTACCCGACGTGGCCGGCCCACCCTGCCTTAAAATAGTGTGGTACCATGACTCACTTGGAAATGGTTCTCTAACCAAAGAGACACACCCATAGGTTCCAGAGAGATTTCAAGGGGGAACTTACTGAAGTGGAGGGGGAAAGATACTGATACATACAGTAGAAGTAAAACAAATGGTTAGTAAAAGATGTATATAGGTCAACAAGACCTTGGGAGAAAAGGAAAAAGAAAAGGTGGAAGAAAGAATATGAGTATGTTTTGTCATAAAGGTGAGGTGATCCAGGCGTACATTTGGAGGGCCACCAGCTGCAGAGAGGGTCCAGGTAAAAAGTCACCTACATGCGCCCATTGTATTCTTGGTTGCCTGAATAACATGGTTTTCATATGTTAAAATATTAAAAAGAAAAAGATTGCATGTAAATAAGGTAGATAGTCAACCGGAAGTGAAACATCAACTGTCTAACCAACTCCCCTTGGGGTAAGGCCTGGAGAAAGGCATGTGCCCAAACATGATACCAGGGGGAGAAAGTTTGAGCCCACGTTTAATTAAACACATCAAGTTACATTTGTGTGTACAGGGGCTTCCAGAACACTAAAACTACACAGGCCGCCTCGGGTGAGCGCAATGGTGGCAGCCTGTGGTCTGGACTCTTCTCTCTGAATCCTTTCTGAATATCCTGACCTGCTCCAGAAGGACAGAGGGAGTAGAACAGAGAGTCACCAGAAACAATTTGTACCCCAAAATGGTTACGACCAGCCAAGAACAGGAATATATGTCCTTGGATGAGAAAATTATTTTATTTTTTTAATTCTTTTTAATGTTTTATTTACTTTTGAGAGAGAGAGAAAGAGCATTAGCAGGGGACAGACAAAGAGAGAGGGACACACAGAATCCGAAGCAGATTCCAGGCTCTGAGCTGTCAGCACAAAACCCTACACGGGGCTCGAACTCATGTACAGTGAGATCATGACCTGAACCAAAGTCGGATGCCTAACTGACTGAGCCACCCAGGTGCCCAAGAAAATTATATTTTTAAAATGTAAATAATTTTAAATACAGTGTGGCATTTTTTTTTACTTCAAACTTTCTTTTTTTAATTTATTTTTTTATATAATTTATTTTTTTACCATATGCAATTATTTTCCGTCATTTACAATACAGTAGTTATAATGATACTCCAAACAGAAAAGCAAAGTAAAAAATCAAAACCCCAACTTCTATTTCACGTAATTAGACTTATACAGAAATTAGAAGGTTAGGTACCAACTAGTTAATCACCTAATTTCACAGCTATCTGAAGTGGCAATTGTAATATAGCAGCTTATCTATAATACATTCAAGATACATGATATAATTTATTACTTGCCCATAAGCTAAAACACAGTCTGCTTAATACCTTTCCTTAAATTCCACCTCTATACTACAGTATACTTGAGGTCCATGCAAAAAAGTAGCTACTTTTTACATAGAAAATGGATGATTAAGTCTTTGGTGCTGTAAAAGCAACTTCAATTAAACATAACCACCCCCACCACCATAAA
>NC_043714.1:8113572-8121767 GCF_006229205.1 Suricata suricatta | reverse complement strand
AAAATGCTGTGTTGTGACAGGTATCAACTATCCATTAGATACTGAATCAATTTTTCTTAAGCACTACTAACTGCTTGCTTTTCTTGCAGCTAGATCACTCTGAAAATTTCCTGTTAGACCTATGAGTGCGAACATATGGTTTCTGTCCTTCTCTGCCTGACTTATTTCACTTAGCATCACACCCTCAAGGTCCATCCACTTTCCTACAAATGGCCATATTTCATTCTTTCTCATTGCCATGTAGTCCTCCATTGTGTATATATACCACATCTTCTTGATCCACTCATCAGGTGATGGGCATTTAGGCTTGTTCCATGATTTGGCTATTGTTGACATTGCTGCTATGAACATAGGGGTACATGTGCTCCTATGCATCAGTATTTCTCTATCTCTTGGGCAAATCCCTAGCAATGCTATTGCTGGGTCATAAGGGAGTTCTATGGATAGTGTTTTGAGGAACCTAGTGTGGCATGTTTTACAAGCAAAAGTGACTTAGCTTTCAGGCATCAGGTAACTTCTACTTAGCATATGCCAAGGTTAAGAAATGTCATTTTTTTCTAAATTAATAAACATTTTTGTGGGACATAAAACTTATAAAATAAAAATAAAAAGCAACCAAGAATACATATGGGAGGTAACAATATATTAATAAATAGTGATATTTAACTGGAAATATTTCCTAAAAGTAGATAAGTAGCAAAAATGTCATTAATACAATTGTGTTAAAACTACTTTCAAAAATGGGACTCTGATATACTAGTAATTTTCTAAATGGCAGAAGAGTCATTGAATACAAGTTATAGGTTAAATTACCAATATCCTGCATGTTAGGTGCTATAAATCAAATTTTAATTAAGTCTATTGTGAAATTTTACAGAAAATTTTCTAAATTTATTTTTGACAGAGAGAGAGAGAGAGAGACAGTGTGATCAGAGGAGTGTCAGAGAGAGAGGGAGACACAGAATCTGAAGACAGGCTCCAGGCTCTGAGCTGTCAGCTCAGAGCACTACAGGGGGCTTGAACCCATGAACTGTGAGATCATGACCTGAGCTGAAGTCAGATGCTTAACCGACTGAGCCACCAGGCACCCCAGAAATTTTTAAAACCATTAAGATTACAAAATACTCCTCATTGATAAGCCTAAGCTAAAGACATAAATTTGGCTCATTCTGTTGACAGGCTTCCGTATCCAACTGAATGAAGTTTCCATACATCCCATCTACCCGTCACCAGGACTTCCTACAATCCCTTGGTTCATGTAATTTCATTTCTCCAATCTGAATTCATTTTAGTACAGGAAGAAAAACAAGATTACTGATGTCTACAAGCAGGCTGTATGCTTGCACGGCTTTTACACACACAGGAATGCAGACTAGTTAGGTGGGAAACTAGCGGTTCATAGGCCACGTGCAAGTGGATGTGACATTGTCATCCCCCTGAGGATGAAGCCACCAGGGCTGGAAACCAACACTGGCCGGACAACATCCTCCAACGAATGTGTTGGCGATCACGATCAGGTACTCCTTGCATTTAAAAGAGATTTACATGTTATTTTTGCTCTGCCAAAAAATAATCATAACAAGTCTTCTGTGTTTCATGGAAATGAATGTAATGGACCCTCGCCATCTTCAATGGCAAATTGCTTTGAAGCTGTGCTCAAAGAGAGATGTTATCTAGAAGCTGAAGTCCTGATCAACAGAACTAAAAAATAGTACCATCAAACATAGTTCTTCACATCTTACAATATAATTGCATCTATGTTGTCTCAGATTACTACCCTTTACATTTCTGTGGAAAAGCCGTTTTATTATCCATTGGAAAAAATATTTTTAAATCATGTTTTATTCGAGGCTAAGTTCCACCGGGTTTCTCTAGGGACCCTCTGATATTATCTTCAGGCTCCAGACTTAGACAAAGGTCCAAAGTTACAGACGTGAAAAACGTGCCTGCTAGTGTTCACGTCTTTAACAATTTTGAAAAAAATGTTTCCTCACCTGTGAGCTTGGGCATGAGATTTCCGCATGATTGTTTCTTGCTTTTTGCTCTCCACGACCAGTTACAACAATGATACTGGTTCACATGTTAAAGGATGGAGGGAGTGTCTTCTCCTTGGGCTCATCCATTCAAATTTTCTTTTTCAATTATTTTAGGCTTTTAAAAAATCCATTTGGGGCACATTAGAGGGAAAATACTTATTTAGGAAATCATAGTTTCAAATGTCCTCTGGGAAAAATGCTTATGTTATTTTGAAAGTCTATTTCCATGAGTAAACTCTAGAAATCCTAAAACACAGGCAAATGTCTGCTCCTGACATACTTTGGAAAACTAGGACAGTGAAGACCCTTCTTTAATTTTTTCCAAGAAGAATTTTCTCCAAAGGCACAGATGAATAAATGAGCCTCAACTTTTTGGCCTTTTTAAAGGAAGAAGAAACTTTTTCTTCATCTGCTTTTAAAGGAATTCAACCTGAGTTATACAGAATAAACAAGTAGGGAGAAATACATCCATTGTCAAATCTTAAAAGACAGCCAAAATTAATTATATATGTGACAAATGAGAAAGTGGGAGTATTTCGTAAGGGAAAAAAATTGAATTTAGCTTTCAATCAGAGTTAAATCTATCAGTCAGGTAGCTGTTCATGACTCGGGAGAAATGAACTGAAATGTTGTCTCAGTAAAAGTACAGCACAACAGAGAGGTATATGTAAGAGCTGTTTTAATAACCTGCTGCTCAGGCAAAATTCTCTGGTCACATGCTGTTGAGGTGAGTCGGTACAAGTGTTTTATCACCTGCCCTGAGACACAGGAAACGTTTTTCCATAGAACAGAGGGAGGTACAGTGGGGTCTAGCCCTGTCGGCCTCCACCTGGCCCAAGCGGGTCTTTGTGGCCCTGGGTATCTTTAGCTCAGCGTGCAAAATGAGGACACAGGTTACACGTGAGCACAGCTGTGTCTTGCACACCTCCCGGGCTATGCTCAACTCTCTTTGCTGGACCTAAAAGTGTAAAAGACAAGAAGTGGTGAACGTGCATTTATTAAGTACCTACGATATGCCAGACACCGAGCCGGGTGGTAACTCACCTAATCTGCACAAAATCCAATGACTCAGGTGTACTACTTCTGAGGCACGAACATTTCCCAAAGATCACGCCACTGGGAAGTAACAAAATCAAACCCCAAAAGCCTATTCTCCTTTTCCAGAAAATGAAGTCAGAGAAAATGGCAAACAGGCATGTGGGATGGCTTTTATATGCCCCAATGTTAAATAAAAGCAGCAAATATTTCTAAAATGAGAGATCTTAGGAAGGAAATCCTAGAACACAAGGCCAATATTCCACTGATTTATTTATTACGGTTTCAAGCTTAGAAAATACACTACAATACACACACACACACACACACACACACACACACACACACACCCTGCACTGTGACCACTGTTCATTCAGACAAGGGAACTTGATTTCTGGGGGGCTGAAGGTATTTTCAGTTTCAGGGGTGCGTATAATGAAATGTCCCAAGTTCCATTTCCATAGAAAGGCTGAGAAGCTTGCTCGATCATACAACTCTGCTGACTTCGTTTGTCTTTTCAATCAGGGTGTTATAGGAGAATTTGCTTTATCTTCAGATAAGATTTCATTTATCTGCCTGAGACTTACTGGAGGATTTGGCCATAAATAACGGAAAAATTACTTAATCAGATCTTCAGGCTCCTATTTGTGTGATGTGCTTACTAAACTGCTAACCATTCAAACTATTGGAATATGCCTTCTCATTATAAAGAGCTGAATCAGATCCCTAATCTTTCCTTAGGTATTCTTATTTATTCCTTTCACTTTCTCCCCGAATACATTTCAGGCTGGAGTTTTCATGACTTAGGCAGTGGTCAGTCAACCACCCTGCATTTGCTCTGAAAAAGAGAGCCATATTGGGCTCACAAGATCATAATTGATTTAAGGATTATGAAATAATACATGATATATACAAAACTATTTCTGACATATTCATAATGTATGGAACATAATAACACCATAACCACCCATGAAACCAACCCTCAGTTTATAAACTACGATATTGTAAACACCATCTTAAACGCTACCCTTACAAGATGGTGTCATTTTGTTTTCCAAAGTGGTGTACCAATGTGCGCTCCCACGGGTAGTACATAAGATTTACTGTTGTTATACATCCTCAACACTCGTGATTTACCAAAAGCCTAAAGTAATCAATTTGTGTGAAAAAGTATCTCACTATGGTTTAAATTTTAGTTTGCAAATTACTAATGAGTTAGGCATATTTTCATATATCTGTGGCCACTCATACTTTTTTAATAAAACGCTTGTTTATGTTTTTTGCCCTTTTTTCTATAAGGCTATTGATCTTTTAAATTATTTATTTGTGTATGTTCTGTATATATTCTGAATAGTGATTCTTTACTGGTTGTATGTTGAAAATATCTTCCAACCTATGTAGCTTGTTAATCTTATTATTACTATTATTGAGGAACAAAAGTCAGTAATTTTAATGCAATCAGATGTGTCAGTCTTTTATGGTTAGCAACTATTTTGTCTTAATTTAAAAATCCTTCTGACTCTGATGTCATAAAGATCTTTCTCTTGGGGCACTTGGGTGGCCCCGTCGATGAAGCATCTGACTTTGGCTCAGGTCATGATCTCACCGTTTACGGGTTGGAGCCCCACATCGTCAGGCTCTGTGCTGACAACTCAGAGCCTGGAGCCTCCTTCAGACTCTGTGTCTCCCTCTCTCCCTGCTCCTCCCCTGCTCACATGCTACCCCCCCCCAAATAAAAATCATAAACATAAAAAAAGATCTTTCTCTTTAATTTCTAAATACTTTGAACTCTCTTTTGTACAGTTAGGATATTAAAGCATCAGAAATTTATTTCTGTGTGTGATGTGAGGCGTCAAACTGATTTCCGTATAAATTAACAACGCCAGCCACCTTCAGCAGATCAGGTTCCCTTACACATGCGGGTGTGACCAGGCCTTCCATTCTGTTCTATTTTTAATCTGTTGACCTTGGTGCCAAGACAGGTTGTCCTCATTTTGGTAACTCTATAACAATTCCTGAAAACTGATAGGGAAATTCCACCATATTCTTCTTCAGCAACTGATTCTTGGCTGTTCTTGGACCCTTGCTTTTCCTTATAAAATTTCAAATCAAGCCCTATGGCAATTCTGACAGAAATTGCCTTGAAGATGTAGAAAAATGTAGAGAGATTTTATATCTTATATCTCTTTAATTTTGTCACTGTTAGTATCTTGTAATAAAGTTTATAATTTTTCCCACATAGGTATTAATGCAATTTTAGTTATATTTTTTTCAGTTTTACCTTATATTTTCTGCTGCTATTCTAAATGCTATTTTTTACTGCTAGCATATCACATTTCTAACTGATTTTTATTGATGTCTATTAATGTAATTGATTTATATAATTTTATTTCATAAGGAGACAGTTAACTTGTTATTTCTAATAATTTAAAGATTATTCTGAGATTCTAATGGATAGCGGGATGATCTCCAAATAATGACATTTATTCATTCCTTTCAGTATGCACATACATTTTGTTTTTTTCCAACCTGCCCATGCTGTTCTTCTTGAGATTATACCGGCTTCACGGAAAGAACAGGGAAATGGTCCTTTGTTATCTGTAGTCTGGGAAGTTTGGTATATTCCTTGACAATGAAACCCCAGCTCTGATGTTTTCTTCCTGGGAAGATTCCTAACTACTGATTCAAATTCTTTAACGGTTATTAACGTGGGATGCTCGGATTTTCTGTCACTTCTTGACAGAGTTTGATTACTTCTATTTCTCTAAGGATCCGTCTGTTTTGTCTAAGTTAGTGGTTCTCAACCAGAGGTGATTTTGTTCCCAGGGAACATTTGACAGTATCTGTAAGTGATTTGGGCTGTCGTAGCTGTGGGTGGGACAAGGGTGCCCTTCCAGCTGGTGGGTAGAGGTCAGGGATGTTACTTAACATCCCACAATGCACACGGCCACTCCCCCCATACACACACACACACACACACACACACACACACACACACATACCGAAAACTATTCACCTCAAATGTCAATAGGGCTTAGGTTGAGAAGCACTGGTCCACATTTCCCTGCCGAGTTCTAGGATTAGCATTGTTTTTTGTTTTTTGTTTTTTAACTTTGGCTAGGTATTTTATTCTTCCTGTCAATGTATGCCTTCTCTTCTTATTTTCCTGATTAACATCGATATTGTCAAAGTATATTTATATTTTCAAAGTACCAACCTGTGACCCTATTGGTTCTCACTATCAAATATTTATTTGTTCCTTCTACTGTCTTTATATCTATCAGGTTGTGTTATTTTTATGTCTTTCTCTTTCTCCTCTTCTTATATACAATTCAAGCCTACAAATATCCCTTTAAGTATATATTTGCTGCATTCCACATTTTTATGATAAATTACCTTTATGATTGGCTCAGTCCTAGGTATTTTAAATTTCAATTAAAACTTCTTTCAGTCACAGTTATATAAATGTATAATTTTTAATTTCAAAATATATGGAGTTTTCTACTAACCATTTGGTTCTTGATTAATCACTGAAATTTTTCTGTAGGAAAAGAACATAATGTATGGCACTGATTTTTTAAAACTCTGTTGTGATTTTCTTTGTTAATTTATTATATTGTCATTTTTATTATATGTTCATGTGTTCTTGAGAAGTCTGTGTTTTCATATTGTGAGGTGTATGGCCCTATATATGCACAATAAATTAAGGTTATGCCTTGTATTGTGCAAATAGTCCATACTTCCAGGAATACTTTAAGTATTTGATAGAACAATGGCCATGAATGAGTATTCTGATCTGTAATTTCCTGGAATAGCTGTATCAGCACTGAGATGCATTCTCCTTCACAGCAAAAAAATGCAGTGAGGTTGGCAGAAAACTCAGAATCCCTAAACTTTCAGCTTAGTTGATGTTTTCCATAGCAGTGAAGACACAAGATCTGGAAGAAAGTTCTGATTACAATTATCATTATCATAAAATTGGGCTTATCAAAACCAGTGGTATAATTGGAGTAGAGAAACGTGGAGGCAAAGAAAGAGCTGGCCTCTTCAATCCAGAACATCACTATTCCAACTAGTGTTGATGAATGATTAAGGAATGAGAAGGAAGAGTTCTTTACTTCTTTGGGATAGACAAATATTGATACCTGAGCAGTAGGCAGTAGGAGAGATGTGAAACCATTAACTTAAGGAGTACAGTAACCTGTCCTCGAAGTTGGAAAATTCGTATTTTCCTTCTGACTAGTAGCTAAAGGATGACTTACATAGACACGTAACTATGTTTGGAAGATTAAAAAGGACATTATGTTGGGGCGCCTGGGTGGCTCAGTCAGTTAGGCATCTGACTTCAGCTCAGGTCATGATCCCGTACCTCGTGGGTTTAAGCCCTGCATTGGGCTCTGTGCTGACAGTTCAGAGCCTGGAGCCTGGAGATTCTTTGTCTCCCTCTGTCTCAGCCCCTCCCCCGCTCCATTCTGTCTCTCTCTGTCTCAAAAATAAATACACGTTTAAAAAAACTTTAAAAAATGTAGTCCAATAAAATGAAAATTTGAGCCTACAAACCCTGACTTTTTAATTCTAACCTTGAGTCCCTTGTATTAACTTACAGAGCAAAGGCATTTTTCGTGTAGGCTTCCGTGACTTCATAAAGTCGCTTTAAATGACTCCATAATTTTCATTGACTATCCTGAAAATGTCCAGCATTTTCACCTCAGACTATTTCTACTTCTAATCTCAACTAATCTAATTCTAACCTCAAACTATCAACAGGAGTGAGCTATTCTAGAAATGCCCACCAATGATTGTAATTTTCCAACTCAAAATATTACCTGGAGTCTTAGGATCTAACCGTAACTCAGACATGGATCACATTTCAGGTTATTCATTTCAAGAAAGACCAATTACTACAAGAATTGTCTTCTAAGACTTAGAAATATTCTCCTTATTTGTTGTTTGTTTTTATTATTTATTTATTTATTTATTTCCATAATATTTTATTGTCAAATTGTTTTCCATACAACACCCAGTGCTCTTCCCCTTAAGTGCCCTCCACCATCACCACCACCTCTCTTCCTCCCTCCCCCTCCCCCCCAACCCTCAGTTCATTCTCAGCATTCAATAGTCTCT
>NC_043714.1:8101856-8113472 GCF_006229205.1 Suricata suricatta | reverse complement strand
AAGAGTTCTAAATATATCTATCAGTTCCATCTGTTCCAATGTGTCGTTCAGGTCCATTGTTTCCTTAGTGATTTTCTGTCTGGTTGATCTATCCATTGCTGTCAGTGGAGTATTAAAGTCCCCTGCAATTAGCACATTGTTGTTTGTTTTTAAATAGATCTGTTGTGAAAGAAAGGTTCCCTGGAAATTAAATTATTAGTTTGGTCATTATAATTAAAATGCCTAAAAGATGAACTGCATCTCTTACAAGAAGCAGAGAAGAGAAATGGGAGTTTTTAAGATGAGCTTCTGTTTTTCTGCTGTTTCTACTCAGCCACACATTTCTGGAAATGCCTGAGTCACCCCTAATATAGGTGTGGAGTGATATATAGAGAGAGCAGAGAGCCAAGTGAGAAAGCAGCGATCAATTAGAAATTTGGATTAATTAACAAATACACATAAGTGAACTCCAACTTCAAAATAATCAATATTTTTGTTAATATAGTCATCCATTACATGTGTCTGAATAGATCAAGTTACTCCATGATTGCCTAATACGTGTCTCAGGTTATAGTGGAAACATAAACAGATAAATTAACAGCTTGCATTTAGATGCTCTAAATTAAAACAATAGTATTGATAAAACTAACGGGTATGGAGATGGATGACTTGTCATGTTTCTATCACAGTTTTGTTGTTGTTGCTGTTGACCATCTGTAGAGAAGCAAAAATCCCACTTGGGTTCTCAAACTACAAAACAATAACCTTACAAAGATCTGTAAGATTGTAAACATTTGCAGAAATATGCTTATGCTGCTTTCGTTATGGAAGTTTTAGAGGAAATTGTGTTTGCTCCTTGCTCCACCATCTTTCCTTCCTTATTCTGGGAATAAAATTTCCCATTCTCCTTTAAAAGCCAACACATCTCCACCCCTGGTCCATGTAATCCTGTTTGAAACTGACAACGCTGTACCCCAGATCCACATGTGGCTGGAAATGTACGCATGGCCGGTAGTAATAGAATCAGATAATATATAGTAATTGGGTCTCTAGTCATTGAATCAAGGGTTGTCATATATTCCAAGCTAGGCTTATCAGAGTCACCAGAATCTTGACTGGAGTCATTAAGAAAGAGAAGCATACGGGGGCGCCTGGAGGGGCTCAGTCAGTTGAGCATCTGACTTCAGCTCAGGTCATGATCCCACATCTCATGGGTCAAGCATCATGTCGGGGTCTGTGCTGACAGCTCAGAGCCTGGAGCCTGCTTCAGATTGTGTCTCCCTCTCTCTCTGCCCTCTCCCTCTCAAACTCTGTTGCTCTCTTTCACAAAAATAAGTAACATTAAAAAAAATTTTTTTAAGAAAAAGATGCGTACATTTATCCGGGGTTTAACTGATGGGAAAGCACTAATACTGTAGTTACTGATGGCCTTCTTACCAGTCCACAAAAAGAGGTGGCCTCATAAAGCACCTAACATGGCAGATGTAGGAACAAAAGACAGAAAACCCGCTGCCTTGACAAGCCATCATCCTTTGAGCTTCGGATTCAAACCATGCATGAGACTAACAGAGCTACTGCTTTCTTTCAGGGGTTAACTAAGTCACAAAATAACCTTTGTCTTAAAGAAATTGCATTCAAATGATATTTCTATGACTTGTGTCAGAGCATCTTGAGAATTACTGAAGTTGGTAGCAAGGCTAAGGTATTCAAGATTCAGGTTCAAATACATGAAATTGGCCAAATCAAGATAAGAGGGGGCTTAGCAATAATTCCCTAATCCTAACACAAAGACAGAGGTCTGACTTGCAGCATTTCTTACTGTCTTTTAGCCCATTTTGGCACGGTAGGTTTCAGCTTTGAATAGTCTTATAAGGGATGACTTTCTGGCATTTTTTTAATGGTTGTATGATTATTTTCTCCATCTGCGAAGGGTAAAGAGCAATTTACCCCAAGCAAAGTTTCCGAGCACATCACAGTCCACAGGTTGAGTAAGTCATGGCACGTAGACCAGAAAGATGTTATGAATTACTCAACTAAAAAATGTGCTCAGATTTCAGTCAATCTAATGACACCATATACTCGTGCTCTGGTGGTGTTATTTTAAAGACTTTAGAATCATCATCTACTCCATCTCCTTACTCTATGGCCCTGTTAACACACATGAACCCCAGGGGCTATTCTGCTCCCAATGTAGAAGAGACATTTATAAATAGACCTACTCTTTGACTATTAAAGTAGCGTGATAAAGTTGTCTGTTCAGTGAAGTGAACTGAACACAGAGTTCTTGAAATCCTGAAATCTCTTTTGAGTAGCTTGTTTTTGACTGTAAGGAATGATTCTGCTCCTTATTCTCTTCTTTTCTTTGAATAATTTTTGTATTGGATCTGACCTTGATACTTATCTGTTGATCATTTCTCTGTGAAATTAGTTTTCCTGAACTTTAAGAGTGTGCCAATACACACATGTGTGTCTATAAATGGAAACAAAGCTTTTTGATAGTTGACAAGACCTGAAGCTAGATTATTCGCCATTACAATTTTCTGCATTCATTTCTCACAAAGGCTACTTTTTGGAAGAAGAAAACCCTGCATATCTATCCATCTCCCATGTTAGACCCAGATTTAGAAATATTCCAATAACCATAGAATGTTCTCCAATCTCTGCATTATGAACAAGAGGTGATTTGCTTTCACAGCACAGTGTAAGCACTTACTTCAAAGGGCTCAGGCTATCAGCCACCTCTTCCTGCCTTAAGTTCTTCTGCACTTGGTAATAACTGGAAAATCACTGGGCTTATTGTCATATTAAGAAATATAGAGACGCCTTTATTCCACCATCCCCAGTAGGATTGCAGCCTAAATTATTGGGAAGGAAAGATTGCTCTGAACCTGTCCTTAACTTTGGCTCTGTAATGATGCATGATTTCACATTTATTAAGTTCATAATAAATCTCTTCTAATTAGTATTTGAAAATTCAGATCAAAAACTAATCATTTTCCTCTAAGAGTAATGAATATAATTTGATAAACACAGCATTTCAAAATCTTATTTGGAAACCATTGTCTGATGTATTTACAGTAATACATCAAATTAGGTTTTCCTGAAGCAATATACACACATCTGACCAATGTTTATTAAATTAATTTAATAATATGCAGGAACAATTTATACAAAGTTCATCTAAAAGTGATGCTTAATTGTTTAAAATTCATTACATGTAGATACATAGCTTTCACAGATTGCCTTAAACCATACACTTCACTTTCTTTTTTTTAATGTTTATTTTTGAGAGAGAGAGAGAGAGACAGAGCATGAGCAAGGGAAAGGCAGAAAGAGATACACACACAGAATCTGAAGCAGGATTTAGGCTCTGAGCTGTCAGCACAGAGTCTGACATGGGGCTCAAACCCACAAACCACAAGATCATGACCTGAGCTGAAGTCAGACACTTAGCCAACTGAGCCCCCCAGGAGCCCCTAAACTTCACTTTCAAATTCAACTGCTACTTTCATTCCATTTAATAATTGCATAATATGCAATGTTTTATTTTAAAATGTCTATCATTTAGAGATAGCTATCTTGGGTAGCTCAGTTGGTTAAGCACCTTACTCTTGGTTTCAGCTCAGGGCATGGTCTCATAGTTGGTGAGATAGAGCCTCATGTCAGGTTCTGTGCTGACAGCTCAGAGCCTGCTTGGGCTTCTCTGTTTCTCTGTCTCTCTGTCTCTGTCTCTGTCTCTGTCTCTCTCTCTCTCTCTCTCTTTCCCCACTCTCACTCTCTCAAAATAAATAAATAAACTTTAAAAATGCTTATCATTTATTTTGTACAGATATTTATTCACAGATATTTTTATTGAAAAAAAGTCCCCAAAAATCTGATTATGAAAACTAACAACATGCTTAGATTTTTTAGAATTTTTCATAAATTATACTAAACATCCACATAGCATTATATATTATAAACACATAAATGCTGTATCTGTTGAAAGAATGATTAAGTAAAATATCCATCTGTGATGTTTAGCCTACCTTGGACTTCAAATTATCCAGAGGCAACGTCCTGTACTTGGTGAAAAAAAAAAAAAAAAGTCAGTTCCCTAGGAGATTTGCATTTTCCCAGCTAAGTGAATATTTTGTTTTAATCAAACTTAAGAGAAGATTTATGTTTCAAATGTAATCTAAAAGCATTTTGACAATGGCTAGATTGACCTTTATTCTGCTGTTATTCAGTAGAATATTGGGTAGTAGCATGTACGAGAGGAATTTGCATATAGACAATAAATATAGATGGACTCAGACACAGGCGTCTCCTGAGCGCCTAGCAGAGCGCCTGCATCGTGTCTGCCCATCTTCCTTCTTATTACGTTGTTCACTTTACTCATTCAGCTTACTTCCTGTTAAATCTGACACACTCGGAAGAAGAAGACCTAGCTGTACCGAGTCTAGGAAGGGTCTTTGGGACAAGAGGAATGAGCCCAAAGGCCACACAGATGAAAAAGCACGTATGTTCAAGCAGCTCCTTGGAGGGCAGTGTGAACACAGGGTAAAGGCACAGGACAGAAAATGCAGGGGTAAGTGAAAGCTGAATCATGCAGCTCATGATAGACTCAAAATGTTTGAATTTATTTTCGAGAGCAATGGAAATCCACTCCAAGATTTCACATGGAGGAGCAATATGCTGTGATTTACTTTTTTAGGTCAAAAGACTGTGTAAAGATGGCTTTGGGGACGCAAAGTGGGGAGCCGCAAGAGTCAGGATTTAGCACCCCAGGGAGTCGCCCGGAGGCCTGCATTAGGAGGTATCCATGCACCAAAAGAAGTGACCGGGGTGAGACATTTGTTACCTGTTGGTTTGGTGGAGGCATAGCAAGGAGGAGGGAAAGAGGAATCAAAGACCTCATCAAGATTTCTGGCTGGAAACACATGGTAGAGGGTGTTGTCATTTGCTGGTAGGAAGGTGGCCATCTAGAGAGGAACAGACAGGGTGACAGAGAAAGTTAAAAGATACAGTTAGTCAAATATGCCTGCAAGGCCTTAACATGTAAATGTCAAATAGTCGACTGGCTATGAGTGTCCAAAACAGGCATATTGGGACAGGTATAAAAGATAGGATTTAGAAAACATGTTTTCATCCTGATCAATTACTTACATTGATTACTTATATTACACTGATTTACTTACTTGTATTGTGGTTAAGTGATGTTTTAGTTTTCTTTTAAAGAGCTTTCAGTCAGTCCCTGGATAAATTATCACAAGTATTTTATATGAAGAGGATATCAGAGAGTGTCATCCAAGATTTCAAGATAATGTTATGAGGTAATATCCTTCATTTAATCCAATCAGATGAAGTAATCACTAAAGTAAATTAAGTTATTAGGGGCTTTTAGATGCAGATAAGAAAGAAAATAGTGCTTTTTGTTGGAATTTACCAGTTAGAACAGGTTAGGATGTTAATTGTATTCTTTGTCAATTTGTCTGTTATCTATCATTCCTGTATCTTGAAATAACTCGACAAAGAAAGGAGACAACTCTCTTTGACACTGTTATAAATAATAGATGTTTTTCAAGAAGCATTCATTTTTGACAGCTATTAATATTTCTGGAAGATTCTTTGACTTAAAAAAGGCTGACAAGTATTCACTTTTGTTTTAGGGAGAATTAAATATGACAATTGACATTAAAATTTTCTCATGACTGGACTTTAAATTTGAATAATTAAATGAACAATTCATTCTGAAATATCACTTGGCAAGTCAGGCACCAAAGACATGAATCTGATGCAATCATTTTTGTTCAATGATGACTTTAAGATTGTCGCGTCCTTTGATTTCTTGACAGTTTAATTTTATACTAATTTCAAACTATCAGAAAATACAATAATGAAAAAGTACTCTGCTATATTTGAAGAAAGTGGGGACAATCTATAAAAATTATCAAGCTCATTCTAAGAAGCTTGGAGGTAAATGCTACATAAAGGAGAAGTCAATTTTCTCTTGAAAAATAATGCTACAAGACTAATTACCTTTATTAATAAATGGTAAAATTCACATTTTTAGTAAAAGAAAAGCATGTATTGCATAACCATAAAGCAGTTGCACAAAAACAGTTACTCAAAACAGATAATAGAATATAAATCAGTTATATGTTGTATATTAAATACATATGTACACACTTATATATGCGTATACATAAAGCACTAATCATTCATTCATTCAGGAGACTTACTTACTGAGGGTTTCCTGTGTGCCAGGCACCCAGGTAGACAGTGTGTATATGATTTTAAAAATTGTAATATGCAGGTGCCTGGGTACCTCAGTCAGTTAAGCACCCAACTCTTGACCGTGTCTTAGGTCATGATCTCATGGTTTGTGAGTTTGAGCCCCACATCAGGCTCTGCACCAACAGCGTGGAGCCTGTCTGGGATCCTCTTTCTCCCTCTCTTTCTGCCCTTCCCCAGCTCATTCTGTCTGTCTCTCTCTCTCTCTCTCTCAAAAACAAATATTAAACTTAAAAAAAACTATGTAAGAGGCAAGCCCTGCCCTCAAGGAGATGAAACCCCAGGGATAAACGCAGACACAGAACAAATGATCTTCAGTCTCATAAGGGAGGGGCAAATAAAGGAGCTATAGGGAACCAGAGATTGGCAATGGTTGCTTGTTTCAGTCTGAAGACTGTTCTGTTAACAATTCCAGGGTGAGAAAGTCTGATTCGAATGTGAGAATCCTCTGGGGATGTCTTTTATCAGCCTCACCACCACTCACTCACCACTTCACCCTGCTGCTTTGGCCCTTGGAGGCTTGGTCCATGTACTGATTTTTCCACTTACTTCTGCTCTATTCCTCTCCCTTTCTCTACCATTTTATAGGGCATTGAGGTTAGTAGTGTCTGCCCAGCAGTCCCAAGATTGAAGTCCAGCTCCGTTGCAACTTAGAAGCTATGGCACCTAAAGAGTTTGCGTCAGTCTCTCCCTAACTTTTACTTTATGTATTACATCTCTCTCTCTACAGAAAGGTTGATTTTCACAAGCTAAACTAGCTCACGTTTCAGATAATCTCTACCACATAAAAATGCTCCTCCCACACGCACACTGAAAGAAACTTGAAACAGAACACACGCGCGCACACACCACATTCTGAATTAACCCAAGAAATATGTACAAAGGAAGCGTGGAAGAAAAGCCTCAACTAAACATTAAGAGTTTAGGGCCCACTTCAGAGTGATATGAATAGAAATACAACACAGTACACTTGTTGTGTTGACATTTTACCTCAGGTGCACAGGAGAGCAGAAGTCTACCAGGCTGCCTTCAGGGCCACCCAAGGTCAGGTACAAAGTGAATTCTAAATTAGTGACATTGAGCATGGCTTCTTTGAGAATTCACAGGATTTAAGTGAACATGTAGAAATGGGTGCCTTTTCCTAGTTTCTTTTGTAAATCAGCATTATTGAGGTATAATTTATTTGCGGTAAACTGCATGAGATTTGAGAAATGTGTACATGTTGAAATCATTGCCAAAATCAAGACACAGAACACTTTCATGCCCCTTCAAGCCCAGCCATGCCTTAGTCCTTGGCACTAGGCAGCCACGTATCTGCTTTTGTCACCATACATCGGTTTGCATGTTCTAGAATTTTCTACAAATGGAATCATATAATGCATACTGCATCTGCTTCTTTCACTGAGCATAATGATTTTGAGATTGCCCCATTCTGTTGCTATACCAGCAATATATTCCTTTTTATTGCTGAGTCATATTTTATTGTATGGATATCCCAACTTTGTTTATCCAATCGTCTGTTGATGGACATTTGGGTTTCCACCGTGGGGCTAATTACAATTAAAGTTGCTGTAAACCTTGGTATTCAAATTTTTGTATGGACCTGTAGTATAATTTCTCTTGCGTAAGTACATAGTTAATACATGGAAAAGCTGGGTCATATCATAAGTATATATTTAGCCTTTTTATGAAACTGCCAAATTATTTTCAAAGCGATGATAGTAGTTTAATTCCCACCAATGTCTGACTTCCAGCTATATTGCATTATCACTAACACCTGATATTTTCAATCTTTCTGTTTTTATCCATTCTGATGAAAGTGTAGTGGTATCTTATTTAGATTCCCCTCATAAGTAAAGATGCTCAGTGCTTCTTTGAGCTTATTTGCCATTTACCTTCTGTAGAATATCTGTTCAAATATCTTACACTCCTTACAGAGTTGTTGGACTTCTTGAGTTTTACCAGTACTTCAGAAAGTCTGGATGTGAACCCTTTGTTCGATATATCTACTGCGAATATTTCCTCCAGTCGGTGGCTTACTCTTTCCCTTAAAAAATGTTTTTGATTTTGATAAAATCTGATTTATCGGTTTCCTTAAAAGCTTGTGCTTCTTGTATCCTCAGAGATATTTGCCTATCAGAAGATTACAAATATTATTATTGATTTCTTTTACAAGTTTTATGGTTTTGACATTTACATGTAAGTCTGTAAGACCTTTTGAGTTAATTTGGAGGTATGATAGATGATAAAGGTTAATATTCATCTTTCTTTCATATCTAAATCCAGTTGTTATGGTACTATTTATTTTTCCCATTGGACTGAATTGGTCAATTTTTCAAAAATTATTTGATCGTGTATATGTTGTTCTATTTTCTGGACCCCATTCATTCAGTTGATCTGTGCTGATACTTTTAATCATCACCACACTGTCTTGATTAGAGTAGACTCCCCCAAACCCAGTCAAGCTTTCAGGTGACCGAAGCCTTGGCCAGTCTTGACTATTACTACCTTCTGAGAGACCCAGAGCCCTGACTGCTGAGCTAAACCACTCCCAAGTCTCCTGCCCGTAGAGTGAGGGTAATTACGGTAGAAAAGATGCCTTAGGAGTCACTGGGACGGCCTCTGCCTACCTAAATGAACCAAAAGTGATACCACATTCCAAAAGGGATTGCAGAGATTAATGTCACCATCAAGGACTTCAGAGATGTCAGAGTGGTGACCATACCCCCACTCATTTACCTTTTGGGCCTGCGCAGGCAGAAGGCATGAAATTCAGAAGATCATAATAATTACCATAAACCTAAGTTATGACTCCAATCTTGGCTGCTTTTCCAAATGCGGTTTCATTGCTGAAGGGAATCAACACAACCTCTGGCACTCGCTATGCAGCTATTAATCTGACAAATACAGGACGTGCCCAGGGAGCCCTGTAAGAGTCCCACGTCCTGTGACTTAAACTCCAGCAATCCAGTACAGGAGGGACTCAATGTCTCAGAAAGAAGTTCTGAGTTTGCCCACAGGAGAGAAACAAGAGCTTGCTGAAGGCAAAGGAGACACGGGTTGGGCGGTTGAGGAAGGCAGTTGTACGTACCAGCCACGAGCACATGATTCGCTGCAGAAATGAGAACTGTAATAGTTATAAGCTTTTTCTCATTTTAATATTAATAATGTTTGTAGATATCAACAAACTTTTTTCATCTGCTCTTCAGTTTGCCTACCATCTATCATAAATTGTGTTAAAAATAGTTAGACTTTCTTTTTCAGTATTACTGGATATCAAAGGGTATGAGTTAGAAAAATGAGTAATAAAGAGGCTTTGCATCCTTCCTTGGGGAAAAGATCAGCATGTTTTCTACTGTGCAGGGGACACTTGTTGTCTGTTAGGGGGAAGTCTAACTCTACTATTTGGAGTTTAAGTCTGGTTAAAGAGTGTGGGCGGGTGCCAAATTGACAAGGTGTAGACTGTGTTGTCTTTGCAACATATCAACCTAACTAGACCACTTTTCCAGAATTCCCTTCCCAGTGCCTTCACCATTAGGGCAGAATGAAAAAGACATTTTGGGCAAGCTTTGGAAGGTGACACTGAAGCAGTAACCACATGTGCACTGGAGGTCTCTGGCTCACACAAGTTTTTGCTGCTCTGCTGGCTCATCTCACTAGACTGGAGCACAGCTGGGCCCGCAGGTGCTCCATCTGGCCATGGGTCCTCCCTGAGCTTTCCCAAGCCCTGGCCCAGGTATACATGTTAGTTCTGTGAGGCAGAGTGCCAACTTTTCCTGCAGAACATCCACAGTGTGGAAGATGGAGCTGTTGAGAGGCCAACTTGGGGTCCAGCTTACACTCAAAGGTTCCACTCATTCACAGAAGTCAAGTTTTGTCTCCTCTTTTTTCCACTTTATATACATCTTTCCTTCCCAATTGCCTGCCCTGCAAAAGCCAACTCCAGCATCAGATACAGTATGAAGATAATAACTTTACACAACTGGTTGACTAGCACTCAGTATTGTGTGAGGTCAAATCCTTGCACAGAATCCCTTTGTATAATATACCTGTATATTTTACAGCATATTTGTGTATAATATATAACATATTAAGGTAATATAATTATTATCATAATATTATAACAATTATATTACTATTCTATAATTATTCTATCATTCTATAACTATAATTAAATATAATATAATAATAATGCATTATATAACTATAGAATAATAATGTTGATATGTTATATATTACATATAATAAATATTTATATGTAAGATTTACATTATACACTCTATAGAATTATGCATAATTCTATAGAATTATAGAATATAATATACATGTATACGTGATATAATATATACATTATATATTATATAATATACATATTATATATTACATAGAATTATTTTTATTTACATATTATATATCATATGGTACATGTTATATATCATATTTTATACTATTAAGTGTTATATGATTAATAATGAATGTATCAATATATCATATATATCTTAGTGGTTCTGCTTCTCTGATCAAACTTTAGTTGATATACTACTTGACATAAAAAAGAAATTACATTTCTCTAAACTACAATTTCAAGGAAGAATTTGTGAATCTCTGGCCTCAGAAGTGTTTTTGCTAATGTTTCAGTAGCAAACAAGTTAGTACAACTGCTCTTCATTTTTTATAGCATAAATTAGCTTTAAAGCATAGTTTCTATTTCAAATTGTCATCTGCATAATTTATATTCCTATGTGTTACACTGATCTTTAAGCATTTTCTGTGTACAGAGATGTCAACTCAACATTATCATTAATCCAGCCAATCGATGTTGACGTTGGATTGCTTGAACGTGGGACTTGTTGGTAAACTTGAAGAAGCAAGGTAATTATTTTCAGATATGGAATTGCAGATTCTGGGACATGGGACCTCATTATGCCATATCTTCTTTTCTTTGTGCATAAATGAGCTCCATGTTCCCACTGATTATATAGAGCAAACCACATGCACATGGAAATCTGAATATGGGAATGTGTCTGGTCTCATAATATTTTCTTTGAAACTTAGACATTGTCACCCTACTGCTAACTACCCACAACTATCCTCCATAACCACCCCAACTACCCTCCATAACCACCCCCAACTACCCTCCATAACCACCCCCAACTACCCTCCATAACCACCCCCAACTACCCTCCATAACCACCCACAACTACCCTCCATAACCACCTGCCACTACCCTCTATAACCACCCTCATCTACCCTCTATAACCACCCTAACTACCTTCCATCACCACCCCCAACTACCCCATATAACCACCGCCAACTACCCTCCACAATCACCCCCAACTACCCTCCATAACCACCTCAACT
>NC_043714.1:7947628-8101756 GCF_006229205.1 Suricata suricatta | reverse complement strand
GCTCCTCTCCATAACCACACCCAGCTCCCCTCCATAACCATCCCCCCCAACTGCCCTCCATCACCACCCCCAACTACCCTCTCTAACCACCCACAACTACCCTCTATAATGACCTGCAACTACCTTTTCTAAAGGAACACAGAGCAGAAAAGCCAACTACTGTATATACTTTTTTAAAGTTTATTTATTTATTTATTTTGAGAGAGAGAGAGAGAGAAAGTGTAAGTGGAGGAGTTGCAGAAAGAGAGGAAGAGTGAGAGAAAGACAGAGAGAGAATCTCAGGTGGGCCCTGCACTGTCAGCACAGAACCTGACGTGGGGCTTGAACTCACAAACCATGAAATCATGACCTGAGCTGAAGTCAGACTCCTAACCAACTGAGCCACCCAGCGACTCCAAAGCCATATACTTTTACAGAGCTTTCAACACAATCAGTACAAGAATTGTTTTAAAACAAATGGGCATATTATTGCTTCTGGACATGACAGAGTCTTTGGCGCATATTTCTCCTGACTTGTTTCCCTCCCTGGTGATAGGGAATAAAACAGCAGCTGGAGTTAAACAAGAGAACATGTCGGACAAGCTTATCACCCAGATATTGAGACCCTGAATACAGAGAGTCCTCAGACAATACTCAGACTTCTACTAAATTATCTATAGATATGTTTCTTTTCTACATGGGGGCAGTTTCGATGGGCTGTATATTGTAGTTTTAAGAATAGCATCAACTGGCACTGCTCTTGTAGAAGGCTTCAATAAACGGTACTCGAATAAATGCCAAGAATGCTTCAAATGAGCATTTAATTACCAAAAATGATCCAAGCATTGTTACTTAATGGCACAATTATATTGCTGCTAGTTAGCTCTTTAAAAATCTCAAGTATGAAGTATGAGGTCATGTGGATCAATGCACATGAATTTTTAGTTCTAAGGAGAATAAGTCCCTCGGATCTAAGATACAGTAGAGTAATGATAGTTAATAGTATGCTGTATACTTAAAACCTGCCAAGAGTAGACCTTAAGTGTTCTCACCACACACACACACACACACACACACACACACACACACACAGAGGAAGAGCTGACCATGTGAAGCGACAGATATGTTAATTATCTACTTATCTGATCTTGGTAATCTTACCACAGCGTGTATGTGTGTCAAATCATCACATGGACCACTTTGAATATATCCAACTATATATGCCAGTTATTCCCAAGTATTCCTCAATAAAGTAAAAGTTTTAGATATATTTTCTAATGGAAAAGGGACAATGGAATTGTTGCATGCACAAAAGGGTGTGAACATATGCAATACTTCACCTACAGAAGTTGCCTTACATATTCATATGTAGTAGGCAGCAAGCTGGAGTGGCCCTCCGCCTCTGCTATGGGGATGTCTTCTTGGCCAACACTGTCTCCACTGCTACCACCCCCAGTCCCCAGAAACTCTGTCTGGCAAGATGCTGAGTTTAAAATCCTTGAATCTTGCCATTCTGAACTTTTATTATTTACCGCTGCTCCCTTCTCAAAATAGTTAAACCTCAGATTCCAGGATACAGAGTTGCATGATTCACTTTCCTCTCTGAACCTTCATTATTCTCTACTGTGGGGAAGTTCTCATCACCTCTCTCTCACTCACACCCAGGCCCCAGGGCCCACTCAGTTCAAGTGCTTTGTTCAAGAACAAGAACAAACGTCATCCATCTCCACAGGTCAGCTACCGTTGGCATTCAAATTACACCCTATGTCTTCTACTCCTAACTGTTTGCTCCCTAGCCTTATTTAACATCTAATGCTCTATTGTTTAAATTAAAATATTAACACTCTCTAAATGCTTTTTAGAAGACCTACCCTGAACAGGTCATAGCAACCTTCAGATTTATCCAAAGGATCACATGGGCTTATAAAGTGATTCTCAAACTAACAGAAATATGCTTTCCAATCTGCCCTCCAGAAGAACCATGATATGCTGCCATTACACAGATCTCTTCTTTGCCAACTTGTCTTCTTCCTGCTTCATCAAAACCAAAACCAACTCGCAATTTACAACTATTTTTACTTCTTAGGGGTCCTAACTCATCTGAATACTTACTTCATACTTTTACTTTGCCTGCCTTTACACACCCCCAAAGTAAGGTCAGCCTCAAATAAATTTATGAGGTTAGAAGTCAAGACAATGCTTATGGAGGGGAAGGAGGTAGTGGTTAAAAAAGGGGCTAAAATGGGGAAGTGGAAGAGGGTTCTGCTGTGCTGATTTAATTTATGGATATGGGTGCTAACTGGATGGGTATTTTATGTTTGTGAAAATTTATCTAGATGTTTGAGCATAATTTATCGACTTCTTTTTACAACTTAAAACTTGTACGTGTTAAAAGCCAGTATACTTAAATCACTCCAAAATATGCCTTGACTCTCGTTTTCTGCTCTCAGATTATCTTAACATCTTACTCACAAATTGAGCAAATAAAAAACATACTGAGTCCATTATAAAAGATGTAAAGCAATGATGACTTTTATCTTTAATTTACTCCATCACTACCAGCACAAATAGGTCTCTAGCCAGAGAAGCAATATATTAATATTCTTTGAGCCCAAGTAATTTATCCTAGAGCTCTTCCCATTGATCAACTTCTCCACATGCGTCCATATCACATACCTCTGAGCAAGCATCTGATGAGGCTGCATCTGAAGTTGCATTGTGGGAGACAAATAGCAGAGCTCTTGCGCTGGAGCAGAGCAATGAGTCCTGTAATGAATACAATTCAAACAACTCACATGGGTAGTGTCGTGTCCTTTCTAGCAACATGATTAATGGACCTCCGCCACTAGAGCATACTCATCCTGGGGCATCTTGAGATCAGAAAGAAATGGAAAAGTAATTAAAGATAAGATTTGTCATGAGGCCTTTTACAAACCCAAGTTTACCTGCTATAACTCTTATGTATGTACACACACACACACACACACACACACACACACAAGTACAGACACCCAATGTCTATTTTGGAAAGAGTCACAATATTGCAAGTAGTTGGAATAGCCCGTGTGAAAAGCAGAAAACAGAATTAGAAATGGAGAAAAGAATTAGAATGAGTAAACATTTCCATCTTAAATAGCTACTTTTTGTTGGACATCTTCTATCACTTCAGTCATCTTCAGATTAAGAGGAAATATCCAGGCCAAGATTAACTTTTGCACAATCAGCTAAAATAGAACACATGAGCAGCAGAAAAGAATCCCATCATATACTTCTGTCACAGTACAGATGGACTCAATTCAACAAAGATTAATGTTTATCAAATGCTTACTACACACCAGGCCCTGTGCAAGGCTCACCCAAAAGAAACCAAAAGGAGCAAAACATAGTCTGTGCACTTCAGGACATGGCAAACATATGATTAAGTCTAAGACGTTATGAAAAGGAGATTATCCTGGATTATCTAGGAGGGCAACAAATGCAACTATCTATATCTTGAGAAAATGGTCATATGGCGGAGAAGACACCCAGAGAAGGCAATGTGAACACAAAATAGACAGATGAGGCCAGGCCAGCAGTTCTGGTGGGTATCTGAAGCTCGCAGGAAAGACATTCTTCCCCGAAGCCCAAAAGGGGGTTTCATTTCATTTCAGTCCAATGACACTGACTCCTAACTCAGGCTTCCGGAACGGTCAGAGAAGAAATTTCTGTCTTTTAAGCCACACAGTTGTGGTAAGTTGTTATAATAATGATGGCGAACTCATCCATGTTTTGGTTACAACTTGAAGAGTAAATATCTAACTACTTTGTTGAAATCTACCCATTCAGAAAGCATCAAAACAAAACAACAAAAAACACTGAAACAGTCAACACAATGTTCCAAGGATTAGTTACATAAGAGAATTTTAATTCCAAAACCATGGACCAGAGCGCCTTCCACATCCAATGGTCACCCAGAAAAGTGGTCTAGAGCCTGCAGCAATAATTTGTAACAACTTATTTAACCTTTCTTTTAAAAAAATGTTTAATGTTTATTTTTGAGAAACAGACAGACTGCAAGCAGGGGAGGGCAAAGAAAGAGCGGGAGACACAGAATCTGAGGCAGGTTCCAGGCTCTGAGCTGTCAGCACAGAACCTAATGTGGGGCTGGAACTCACAAATCGCAAGATCATGACCTGAGCCAAAGCTGGATGCTTAACTGAATGAGCCACCTAGGCGTTCCTAATGTTTATTTATTTTTGAGAGAGAGAACTAAACTTTCACAGCCACAGTTTCTTCATCTGTATAATAAAGGTAATAATAGTTTCTATTGCAGGAATTGAACAAATAAATATATATAAAGCACTTGGTAATGTGATGTTTCCATGTGTTAGACACTCTTATTCTTTATAAATATTTTTATTATTAGTCTTCACTCTCCTCACCCTTTGCAGCAAATATCTTCCAAGAAAACAGCTGCTGTTTCCAGGGAGCTATATCTATTAATAAATATTTAATGGTTAACAAAATTATATTGCAGATATCTTTAAAAGGGCAGTTAATACTGCAGTATGGATGCTTACTGAGAGCAGATGGAGGACAGATGTCAGATGGGCCTGAGGACATGGCGCGCTTTGCACAGTTTGTTACTTTCGATTTCAGTTGTGGAAAATATACTTCCCAATGGCAACTTGCCTTAACCAGAGATGGGCACAAAAATATATTCAAAGACCCTTTATCATTTTTATTTTATTTTTATTTTTCCTTAGCTTGATTGAGATACAACTGACATCTACTATTGTATTCATTTAAGATACACATATAAAGACTTAATGAATGTATTAATTGAAAAATGATCACCATCATAAATTTTGTTAACATGCATCATTCAAGGATACTTTAAATGATATAAAAAGTTAGATAGGAAATAAGCCAACTAGGATATATCTGCAATTTCCTTGACTAGTAGTTTGTAGATGAAGATGATTTGGTCAAGCAGTAAAACACTGCTCACTATGAGTTCAACATATAAATTGACCTTACATTGTAAGAATCTAATCCAAAACTTTGTAGAGCTCCCAGAATATGGTCTTCTGTCTTTTCTTTGATATCTTTGAATCTAAAACACCTATCTGCCCAGGCATGGTTTATTTTTGCCCAGTTAATGTGATCTCCATGACATGGTCGCTCCCTTCAAGGCCACCTGATCATCATAATCATAATCATAATTGTAAGAGTCATTATGGTATAATTCCCTCCATATAAATCAAGGATATAAATGTCACCAAGGCAACCAAGAATCCATCATACATTCTGCTACTTCTAGATGATATCTGAGTGGAGTTTCCTTGTACTGGTTTGTTTTATCTCTGCCAACTATGAGACTATTATGTATTAAGAAAGAACATTCATCTGGCTTGTGAGATGGGAGTTTCTAGAAGTTAAAATTTCTGCCCCCTCAGGGATCTTTCGTATACCTCTCCTCAATAACACTTGTCTGTTCTCTACAGTCAAGTGTGCTCAAATACCAGACACTATGTTCTCTCTTGAAAATCATGGCTCTCATCAGGAGTGTGCCTTCTGGATTATTATGTGGGAGCAGATCAGGGACTCCAAAACTTACCAATTTATGACCTTGGAAAACCTGCTCCTCTCATCTTTTTTCTTCATCATTAAAATGCAAATTATGATGCTTCTTTAGTTTCCTTTAAAACGTATTGAAGATGAAATGTGATGATAATTATGTAAAAGATGTTTGAATATAAAAAAAAAACTCTACCAGCATAATCTGATGCTTGTTTTCCTTATTATTTCCAGATTCTACCCAAGCATCATACTTAGGTCTCAATGACAACTAAGCTAATATATTGAATTACGTGTTTATCACCTGTACTTTGTACATCAGCCTAATGATCTGAGCTCAATGAATAGTCGGCCTAATCTTCTTCCTTTTTACTTCTGATTTGCTAGAACATCCTCTGCTGTGGTTGTTTGGCTGGATCATTTATTTTAATTCACACAGATTTTCTGGGCATTTGTAACTCTGACCTGGATAATAGCCCTCTTGATCCAGTGCAAATTCCTGCCAGATTCTGCTTAATATGAGTGAGTCCAATATGCATATTGTTATATAAAGTTTGGTCTGTGCCCTTTAGAAACATTAAGCCAAATAGAAAAACAAGAGGAACTCCCTCCTCCCCAAGGAATTTCTAAAATAGTTTTCCCAACATTAAGCTTTCTAAAAGATATTCTGTTCTTGGTTTTTCCCAAATAGATAGTTAGCCAATTCCATGGATGATGGTAGAGATCTGCCATGGAAGAGAAGTTCCTGGTGTCACACCTGTTGGCATTCTACAAGAGTCCAGCAGGGCCAGGTCCGAGGGACTTCAACCCATTTTATAAATAGATTTTATTTTATTTTTTAGAGATATTTTAGAAACTTTACATTAGGGTTTTTACTCTTGGCAGTGTACACTCTATGGGTTTGGACAAAACCATTTGTGAAGAGCAGAGAACAGAGAGATTCAATATCAATTTTCAACTAACCTTCCCTGAATGCTTCCAAACCCGACCTTCTCCTTCAGACCATTAGAAAACTTTGAAAATGAGCACAAAAGCACTGTTCCCATTTATTTCTCAGCTATGTAAACATGTTTACTTGATAACATGTAAGATTCTAGAAGGATGGAGCTTAATTACTTACAGGTAGCTCATACACCTTCTACATTTCACTTTAAATTGAGGGAATGATTCTTGCAATAAAGGGAAGATTTCCATGAAAAACTAAAACAAGAGTGACATTCATTGCGTTGTGTGGAAATGTTGGGGACCAGTAGGCCAAAAACCTCCCGCATAGCACACATGTGGCTTCTGTTCATCCTGTCTATGATTTTCTCTTTGCTTTGCAGACATATACTTTTAGGCTTTGAATCAACTTGGGTCAGTCAGTAACTCCAGCCTTCCCTTACTTTGTCTGCCAAAGATTTGCTTATTAATGGATGAGCATCTTACCCTTGAATAACTGATGAAGGGCCTTAAGAAATGTAAATCTCCTTATAGAATTCTTCACGCTCATCTTCTGCTTGGAGCCAGACTATTATTAGGGAATCCCTCTCTTGTAATGACTTGATTGTTCCTGTTATTTACTACTGTCTTGATAAAAATGATCTTTTCCAGAGCATGTCTTTATTTCAGGGACCTTGAACTATTTAATCATTAAAGAAATGATGTAATCACCCATGGTATATAAGACCCTGGCTATCTTAATAAAGTGTGGCTTTACCACCACCAACGTTGTCTTTCTTGTCTGTCTTGTCTGTCTTGTCTGTCTTGTTTGTTTTGTCTGTCTTGTCTATCTTCTTTCTTAGAGATATTGCGCTGACACCAACCCCCTACTCGGGACCTTTTGACTGGGGTACATGGGTTGGTCCCCCGCATGGAAAATGTAACTTTCACTTTGCTCTCCTTTGCAAAAGTTTGAAGCTATAAATTAAATAATACAAATTAAAATCCTGTCATTTATAATTTATTCAGATGTAATTCAGCCATGAAGTCACTTATTTATGCTACAGTAAGTTCCAACTTGAGCTATTTTAGTTAATTGATTGTAGTTATATCAATTATATAGTGCTTTAAAAATACATTTTCATTCATTTATCTCAGATTATTTTTAGTAGATAGTCAAATTATTTTAGTTTCTTGGGGATATATATCTCATGAAGTTGTATCACTTGAGTATTATTTTACATAACTGTCATTACTTATAATTACTTGTTCTAGAATGAATTGACTTTGAAAATGAATGCATGAACAATGTATATATGCTATATTTTCTAACTCTATATATTGGCAAATATATATTAAGCATTTCACCAAATAATAATTTTACTTATTTAAATAATCTCTACACCCTATGTGGAACTGAAACGCACACCCCCAAGATCATGAGTCACATGCTCTTCAAACTGAGCCATCCAGGTGCCCCGTTGAATTAATCATTTTAATCAGTAAAGAAACTATACTTGTTTCTCCAATGGAATAAGAGAGTCTGGTCATTGGTGCTGAGAATTCAGATGCCTTTGAAAAATGAATGAAAGTGAATTTCCATTTGTTTTAAAAACAAAGTAACAGATGTTTTCTCAGTGTGTTTTGCTTTGTGATAGAAAAAACGGATACTAAACTCTTATGACGGTATTTGAATTCTTTATGATCTACTAAATCTTGCAAATGATGTTGGATTAGAGATGTGGAGGAATTCTCCTAAGAATGAAAGTAAGATAATATATTTTATTAATATTCACAGTCTTTCTACTCTTTTCTGTACTGCAAAATTATTTAATGCATAACTGAGTTATTTCTAGATTCCATGTTAAATAAAATACATGAAGTCAATCAATACTAAATGACAATTCCTAATGCACTAATAATGTTAAAGACAACCAGAGGATAATTCTGCCACAGGTCAGCTCAGCGTGCAACCAGAGAGTCTGAAATGCATACAAGTGAAGATTACTACAGCCGCATCAAAAACAGAGTTTACAGATTTAGCAAGATCTGTAGCCTGAAATCGTGGTCATTGAAAGAATACTAGCCATGACTTCCAAGGCTGTAGATGATCAACCTCAATCCATATTCAGTCAAAATGCAGGGTTTTTTGTAGCCCCTTGAAAAAACGATTTTAGGCTCTTTTATGTTGAACTATGGCAAAATCATGAGATGTGGGAAAGAGGTTGTGAAAACTCAATTCTATTCAAGCAAGATCAGGTGGGACCTAAAACATACTCAATGGGGCCAGCTTCTACCTTACCTCTCAGGGACTATCAATATTTGGACCCATAAATATTTGGTTTGCTTCAGAAGATGGGGTAGCAAAGCAAGAAAGGGTAAAATGATGTACATAAACAGATCAGAATGATTTCCAGCTGATCTACTTGAACAGTTTAGATTTTTATGGGCCTGACAGATTATTATCTGACTTCGTTTCATACAATATGGTGTAATCGTCTAGCAGAGGGCTTTTCTATGATTTCACAGAAGCAGATTCAAGTTCTACTTTTCCAGAAAGAAGAAATTCTACTTTCTTTGTAAGAACATAGATCTGAACCTAACAGATTCCATAACAGGCCTCAGGATCCCCCTCTAAACTAGAAGGTCTAAGGTTCAGTTTCTCCTGAACTATTAGGTGGTTACACATTACCCGAGGCAGGAGAGACCACCTTGCAGTATCCAGTCAGGAAAGGCCAGCTACCTCTCCCCACATTCCTAAAGGTGAAGCCTAGAGATAGAAACTTTAGATAGGACCCTGTTACCTAATGTTAAAGTTAACCCAATAGTCACCGAATAAGACCCTGAACTCGCTCTGTAATTGGTTAATTTCAAAGATACCCTAAATGTTGTAATTGGGTCCTGCCAAAAGTAACAAACGCTCTGAACAATGTGTATGGTTAAAGTTGTTGTCAATACTGTTGTACCATTATGATTGGGTCACTGTACCTATGTCGCAATTTCTTGTAACTCCCCCTTCCCAAACCCCATAAAAACCCTACTCAGCCCTTGTTTGGGGCTCTCAGCACAGATCCACTGCGTTAGTAAAGGCTGTGAGACCGAACTTAGCCCCTGCAAGCCTAAGCCGTAATAAAACTGCCCTTTGCTTTTGCATGCGTGACTCAGTCTCCCTGGGGGTCTCTGGTTTTGAAGGGTGATATTGAAATCTTGGGCATTACATCTTCTGTTTTGATATTTTTCTTCTGTTTTTTATATTTCTTCTGGTTGTGGTATAATAAATGTCTCTAGGTAAAAGAGAGAACATTTCCCATAATAAGTATATAATTTGATGATAATGGAAATATGGATATGATATTAGAAGTATCGTTTTAAGGGGCCTGTTCGACACATGTCACAGGACTTAATGGTAATATTCAATTGGATGTCAAAAATGACAGATTTGGCCAGGGCCATTTGTACATACAGCCCAAGTCAGGGGATTCAACCATCTCTACAATTATTTATATATCTGTATGTTTCTGTTTAGCATTTTCTACTATAAAAATTCTAGAAATGGAGTTCAATTTGATCTATGGAAAGATGGAGCTGAATACAGGTAACTTAATGAATTCAGAGGAGAATAATATCTTTTATCTTCCATTAGATTTAGAGAAATCTGAGAAAGTCTACCCACAAATTCAACAGAAGAAAATGAGTACTAATATAATTGTGCCTGTTAAACTGAAAGAAATCATGACCAAAATCATGTAGGAAATCCAACTTTAAAAAGCTAATTGGATCTTACACTGTCAAGAAAACTAATGATTAATGGAGTAGATACCAATATGACCAAATCTTTAAAATGTTTTAAATCTTTCTTTGTGAGATTTTTTTTTGGTAAAACCCAGAAAATCATCACAGTTTTATTTTACTTAAACACATTGTTCTAATAAGTATTTTCTGGGGAAACACTTTACAGGGAAAGGAAGTTTGTGCTCAAGATATCTTCTTTATCTATAACTTCCTAAATTCCTTTTCCTTCCTCTTAGACAATTTGAGTGGTTGATATATTTGTTCTCAATCCAAACCTCTTTGTTTAGATGTCTGTATCATTATAATCTTCTATTGGAGAGAACTGGAGTCAACACATGATTATACTATGTTTACCACCAGAAGGAAGGAGGGAAGGGATAAAATGGTTAATAGTATGGATATTTCAGAATTATGGTAAGAGTAAAGGAAGTGTGAGACACTTTTTAAAATGTGCCTTTGTACACTTCTCCGGCCAACTGTGATTGCCCTACAAACTTGCCTATGGAACTTCTTCAAACTATAGAATTAATTCTATAGAAATATTGTATAGAATGATTTTGATTATACAGTAGGGCTGGAGTAGAACACAGATGTGTATAACCTTTTTAAAACCTTACTGATAATAGTGACATAAAACTGTAGGTATGGTTTTTGAAGAGACCTTATGTGTCAAGTTGTCCAGAATATCAAACCCCCTCAATGACTATGAACACACTTTCCAAAGCAGCCTAATCCAACTTTAGACAGTTCAGGGTCCAAGAAAATTTTCCAAAATCAGTCTCATGATGACTTCCAGAAATGAGTCCCACGTCTTTGAGTTGGAACTATTTAAAACAAGTCCAATCTACCACCCAAAATGAATGTTCAAACTTTTCAAGTAGAATCCTTTCTGAAATATCCTTTCCCAGACCCAACACCTTCATCTCCTCAACCTTTTCCTATATGGCAACATTTCCAATCTATTTCACCAGCTCTGTCCTTGCTGTCTGAACACACTACAGTTTGTCTATATCTGCTCTTAAAAGGCACCCTTAGAAGAGATGGAATTCTTCATATGAAATCTTCTCAGAACCCGGGAGATGAAAACCAGTTTTGTCTCAATCTGGATGCTATGTTTTAATGAGTGTATTTCAATACTTTATTTGTACTACTCTTTGTGGCATCCATATCACACACAAATAGCTTACATTTAACTTGAGTGACCTAAAATTCCTAAATGAACAAACTGCTTTCACAAATTTATACTTGCTGCCAATTTTAGGCCCTGAGAAAAAGATGTTCCATTGGTCACTAGAAATGTCTATCGTGGTAGCATTGATCTACTGTTCTGACATCGCCATTTTGAATTTCACTTCTCTCATCATTTGTAGTCACTATTCCTCTCTGCCTTTATACCATCTCTGTAGTCATTTACATCACTGATGAAAAAGCTGAGGAAGGGCAAGACATGGATGGAGCTCTGGCACTGACAATAAGGATTGTCCTCCACACAATGACCTGAGTTCATTCTTTGTGAGGTTTTTGAAGATGTATACTAAACCTCTTCCAGACCTAGACATAACTCCAAGTTCATCCCTTTGTTTTAACTCCAGTTGTTGTTGTTATGGTTGTTTGCTTTTTAAATTTTTTTCACATTAACTTTAGAGGGAATTGACGAATTCTGATCTTTGTTCAGCTAAAGATACAGAAACTCTCAAGAAATAAAATGATCATCTATAAAAGTTTGCAAACATGTATTCTGTCCTTTAAAACACTCAAATACAGGGGCGCCTGGGTGGCTCAGTCAGTTAAGCCTCCGACTTCGGCTCAGGTCAGATCTCACGTTCCTGGGTTCGAGCCCCGCATCAGGCTCTGTGCTGACAGCTAGCTCAGAGCCTGGAGCCTGCTTCTGTTTCTGTGTCTCCTTCTCTCTCTGACCCTCCCCCTCTCATGCTCCGTCTCTCTCTGTATCAAAAATAAATAAAACATTAAAAAAAATTTAAAACACTCAAATACAGGTTGGGCTACAATATGAGAGCACATCATGAAGGCACAGAATATTAAAATCATTACTAATAACCTTCTATGATTAAACTTACAAAAGGAATAAGTAAAGTATAATCATACTTAAATATTGTCTCAACGTCATGTTGATCCATCCTTGGTCTTCTAAATATTTACGTGGGGTCTGCTCTTACCACTATCTCAAGCTTCTACACAGAGTATTGGAACCTAGTTATGTGGGTCCTTGCCATCCTCAAATGTTCAGACTCTGTCCTGAACAATGGAGGATTTTTACAGAGAGCAGTGATACAATCAGATACATATTTTTTTTTAAAAAACACTGGAAATACTGTGGTGAATTAATTTAAGTAGCAAAATATAGGAAAACTGTTTCATCCTCTTTTCCTACTCCCCAACTTCAATAAAAGAACTTTTTTTTAGTGCTTATATAATTTTTTTATTAAACCCTTATTGTGAAGAGCAGCAAAAGGAATTATAGATTTGTTTTCTTTTATAGTTTATTGTCAAGTTGGTTTCCATGTAACATCTAGTGCTCATTCCCACAAGGGCCTTCCTCCAAGCCACCACCCCTCTCCCTTCTCCCCCTCCATCAGGCCTCAGTTTGTTCTCAGTATTCGAGTCTCTCATGGTTTACATCCCTGCCTCTCCCCAGCTGTTTTCCCCCTTCCCTCACCATGGTGCTTTGTTAAGTTTCTTCTGTTACACTTATGAGTGAAAACATATGGTATCTGTCCTTCTCTGCCTGACTTATTTCATTTAGCATGACACCCTTGAGTTCCATCCACAATGCTATGAATGGCCAGATTAAAGATACTTGCAAATGACATATCGGTTAAAGGGCTAGCATCCAAAATCTATAAGGACCTCACCAAACTCTACACCCAAAAAATGAATGATCCAGTGAAGAAATGGGCAGAAGACATTAATAGTCATTTCTCCAAAGAGGACATCCAGATGGCCAACAGACACATGAAACGATGCTCAGCATCACTTATCATCAGGGAAATACAAATCAAAACCACACTGAGATACCACCTCACACCAGTCAGAGTGGCTAAAATGAACAAATCAGGAGACTATAGATGTGGGGAAATGGGCACCCTCCTACACTGTTGGTGGGAATGTAAACTGGTGCAGCCGCTCTGGAAAACTATCAATAGAAATCCCCTATGACCCAGCAATAGCACTGCTAGGAATTTACCCAAGGGGTACAGAAGTGCTGATGCATAAGGGCACATGTACTCCAGTGTTCATAGCAGCACTTTCAACAACAGCCAAATCGTGGAAAGAGCCTAAATGTCCATCAACTGATGAATGGATCAAGAAGATGTGGTTTATATATACAGTGGAATACTACATGGCTATGACAAAGAAAAAAAACAAAAAAACTTTTTTTTAATGCTTTATTTATTTTTGATACAGAGAGAGACAGAGCATGAAAGGGGGAAGGGCAGAGATAGAAGGAGACACAGAACCGGAAGCAGGGTCCAGGCTCTGAGCTAGCTGTCAGCACAGAGCCTGACGCAGGCCTTGAACCCACCAATGTGAGATCTGACCTGAGCCGAAGTTGAAGGCTTAACCGACTGAGCCACCCAGGCGCCCCCAAAAAAACTTTTTACACAATCGATTGATTTATTCATTAACTCAACAAATGTTTGCTGAGTACTTATTCAGATGCATTACAAAGTGGTTCCTTTCAAGAAAGTCCTGGTATTTCATAATAGTTCAATTGTCTTTTTAGAAAGAATAAAAATAAACTTGCTATTTTTGGTAGCCAATCAACACATATTTTATGGTGCTCTTGCCATGATGCCACAAACTATAAAGGACTAAATATAAACCACATCCAACAATAAATGATGAGGCTTACAGGAGGGCAGAGACAATAAAGAAGAAAGAATGTGGGCATAAGGGTTTCTCTTTGTATTCATGGAGCGCACAGGCGATAAGAGTTTTGAATCTGGTCCTTTGTGCTGAGATTTGAATCCACTGGCCTACCTGGAATATTCTGGATGAGCCAACAGCTTCAGACTCACGTGCATCCAAATGATGGGCTGAGACTAAGCTCTGCTATACCCATAGCTGTAAAGACTCTATGAGCCTGTGACTTTATCTTAATTACGATTACACTGTCTCATATAAAAAATCCGAAGAATTAGAGAATGGACCTCAGTCCCCACTAGAAGAAAGGGGGTCATTTTGCTGGTGTTCAGCTACAATTTTAAAATAGCCTTGTGACCTTGCCCGTAACAAGGAACTAAAGTGAGTGAGTGATGCCGCATGCAGAGGTTATGCAAATTTTCACTCACATTTTAGATAAATCAGAGGTAACTTTCCAACACAATCTGAAGCCTTGAAGAGAAAAGGCAATTTTATTCATGAAATTTCTTTTAACTCTGGTTATAACCTACGCGAACAATTAAAGGCAGGTGCATAGGATTTACTATTTATGGCAAGTTTTCAGATTGGCCTCTCATTACAACCCCATGTGTTTTTTTCTCAGATCCAGACCGTCCACGTGAAAGGAGCTATTGTTCCTTGATAATTACTCAGTAGTTCTGTGTATAGTATTGCGTCTATGTCCTGTGGTGGAGCAATTAAAATTTTTTTTATTTTCTTTAAATTTCTATTAAAATTTTTTTATGTTTTATTTGTTTTTGAGAGAGAGGGAGACAGCTTGAGCAGAGGAGGGTCAGAGAGAGAGAGGGAGACAGAATCTGAAGACAGGCTCCAGAATCTGAGCTAGCTGTCAGCACAGAGCCTCTCACTGGGCTCGAACCCACAAACTGCAAGATCATGACCTGAGCCGAAGCTGGACACTCAACCTACTGAGCCACCCAGGTGCCCCTAAAAAAATTTTTACAGGTGGGGGGTTACTAAATATAGTCTGTTGATTTATAACTTGTGAGTGCAATTGTATGACACATTAATATTTCCTCTTAACATAGAAGTATCACTAATTATTTTTAAAGTTTTGTTTCAGCCAAAAAATAATAAGTTGTTCTTCCCTTTAAGAGCCATGAGACCACATTCCCCCGTAGCAACACTGGGTAATGTCATAGTTAATGTGTGCTCCTCTATTTTGGAACTGGAAAACCAACTCAATAACTCAGTAGCTGAGAGAGGAGGCAAAAAGCAAGAGGAGGGCTGACAAGATAGGACTGTGGGGCTAAGGGAGCAGAGGATGCTGAAACGGATTCAGGGAAGTAAAACTATCCCCGGTCATTCGTGTGAAGAAGCTGTTACCAAGAATAGTGGTTTTATTTATCCCCCTATACAATTAGTTTGTGTTCCTTTTATCATGGTGTCCAAGGATCTTGTTTCAGATAGGAAGAATGAAGGATGGTCTTTGTTTTCAATTTGCTTTTAAATTCATGAAACAAACAAGAAGAGACCAGCTTTACAGGGGGAGGAGGGCAGTGAGAAGAGGATAACCAGCACTTTCCATTAAGTTCATAATCATTTAAAGGCTGAGTAAATCTAAATAAGATTTATAGTGGGGGGGGGACCCTCTAGCCAATAAGGACTCTCTGCAATGAAAATAACTAGATTCACAATGAGTACATACTAACTTAGTTTTTCATGTTCTCTTTTCCTCAGATGTAGTTTCAAAATGATTTGGACAGTCAGCTCTGGACCTTTAAGCCTCAATCCTCTGGAAAATGAAGACAATGTGAAAGGGCTTGTCATGGGTTAGGCTCTGCCTAGGCCAAACCCACAGAAATGTATACATACTATGGAACTAAAACAGAAGCTTAGTAGTCAGATGCCCAGGAAAACTCACTGACACGTTAAGAAAAGGTCAGCATCTGGATCAAATACCGCAGAAGAGACAATTGCATTTAGTGTTTCCAATTTTACCCCACTAGAATACAAAAGATGGTTCTAATCCCCAGTAGGTGTCAGTCCTCATGGTTGTGGCCATGGGAAGAAGCGTCCTCCACCAGTACTGACACAAAGGGGACCCCATGCCAATGACCCGCCTGGAGCTCAAATTCTACCTGGATGCTTTCTGAACCCAGACATCAGGTGAGAGAATGGATGGAGGCCACCACCTCTCATCAGTCATTGTAACTTTATCCAAGTGTCTGGAGAGCTAGAGTCTCCCCTGGAGATATTTCATCATGTAGGAAAAGGTCAAACAAATCTCCTGGAGCACAGATTTGATTTGGAGAGTTAGAGAGCAAACCACAGAGAGAGAGAGAGGGAGAGAGAGAGAGAGAGAGAGAGAGAGAGAGGAATGTTAGGGATCATGGCAGTTTCCGCACCCTTGCCAGCACTTGGTCTTGCCTCATTTTCACCCATTCTACTGGAAATGACATGGGCGTTAGCTCCAAATGAATCTTGGTTTAAATCCCAGTACAGTATTTGGTAAGGATGCAGTTCAGGATAAGTCACTCTCAGAGCTTAATTTCCCTCATCCGTAACATTGGCACAATCTCGAATCATAGTGGTTAGTATATGAAAGTACCTAGTATATATAAATGTTGGCACCACGGCACTTCGCTTCTACCTGCTGATGCTACAATTCCTACCTTAACTATCTGTCCCTGAAGCCAGGATTTGGTTGCTTGGATATGATCTCTCTTATATTTAGAACTTTATTTTCTTGAAGGAACTTTGATTAAATATAAGGCTCTTCTGTGCTTAAAATTTAGTTTTGCACAGTGAAACTTAGGTTACTTGGGTTTGCTGTGTTTGTTTGTTTATTTGTTTGGGAAGCAATCTTTGCTATAGTTTCAAGGAACCAAACCCTGACCCTGTTAAGTAGCTTCGATAAAGATAACAAAACTCAAGGGGCGCCTGGGTGGCTAAGTTGGTTAAACATCCAGCTTCGGCTCAGGTCAGATCTCACGTTCGTGGGTTCGAGCCCCGGGTCCGGCTCGTGCTGACAGCTCAGAGCCTGGAGCCTGCTTCTGATTCTGTATCTCCCCCTTTTCTGACCCTCCCCTGCTCATGCTGTCTCTCTCTTTTTCTCAAAAATAAATGAAACATTAAAAAAAAAAGATAACAAAACTCAAAATGAAATTTAATTTAAGATATTCATGGGACCCCTGGCTGGCTCAGTCAGCTGCGTCTGACTCTTCATTTCAACTCCCGTCATGATCTCACAGTTATGGGTTCGAGCCTCACATCAGGCTCTACATTGTCAGATGCTTGGGATTCTCTCTCTCTCTGTCTCTCTCAAAATAAACAAATGAACTTTAAAAAATGCTCCAAATCAGCTCAGCTTTCAGGGGAATTTCAGACTCTGAATATATTTGACAGGCTTTGTCTCAGTTCATGTAACTTTGGGGAACTTCACAAAAACGAGGAGGCTTCACTTGTTTTGATTCTATCTTTTCATCAAGCTCTGTTGCATTTATTATCTTCTCCCTGTGGTTTTACTCTCATTTTATGGGATTGGCTTCACACTTCACAGCGCTCATAGGGATAATCCCTTTTGAACACATCACCAAAGGTTCCAATTCCTGCTAGGAGAAGGAGATTAGTATTGTAGTTATGACTTCTGTAGAAGAGTTATTGGAGACTCAGAGTTTTGCACTCATTAAAATGATGAAGTGTGATAAACATGAACCGTATTACTGAACATGATTTTGAAAAGAGATTTCCTACTTATAACCTGGTACCCTTTTCACTAGTACTTCATTGTTTTGATTTTCATTCCAACCCTATATTTGTGTATTTATGTAAAGAAATTACCAGAATTTAAAATACATATATATATGCATATATGACTCTCCCTGTGGAGGGAAGGTAAAAGACAATTAGAAGTACATTTAATGAAAATAAGCAGGCTATCTCTGGCCAAGTTAAATGATCTGGTGTCTCCTGGCACACCAGTCTATCCAGGGAATTGTAAGGTGAAAGAGAAGAAAATCCATCTCTTCCCAGGTAAGCACTCACACCAGATGCCATGGGGCTCTCCCCCGGGGCTCTAACCTTGGGTAAGCACCTCCTTTCCAGCCTCCCACTCTTTGTTCCACTGCTCTATGGGGCACTGATGAGGAGAGAGCCGCCTGCTTCTCTCACCTCTCCATCTGCCTCAACCCAAGTCTTCTCCACTCATCCTTCAGCAGCTCCCCTTCCCATGTAGGGGCGTGGTGGAGTGTGTGCTGGACACCGAACTTGCAAAGTGCAGTTTACTCCTGCCTTACCACCTCCCCCTGCACCAATGTTCAGTTCAAGACTGACATTTTCTTCCTAATGCTAAATACACCATTCACATAAGAGATTTCCATGCAGTCCCTGTGCTGGGGGTCCCAGTGAAGATTAATATAGATAGGAGAAGCCAGAACAGGCATATTTCACCAATGTCTGGAATCTTGGTCCTGAACTTGGGGCGTGCTCTTGGGCCATGATGTCGAACTGAATGTTCTCAAAAGCCAGGAGCTCACCAAACAAAAGAAAGCAGAGCTCCTCTCAGGACAACTATCTCCCAGTGAAAGCGAAAGCACAAGTGGCAGGGGTGAGAAGGGAGAGGGTTTTCTCTTTCTTTAATCTTTGCTCCTTTCATTCATTGTGGGGCCGGGGAGGGGGCACTCACTCCAAAGTAGCAAACGAGAGGAGTCAACTCTGCTTGGACACATCCGGGTGCTCCTGCTTTCCTGAACTTAGGGGGCACTGTGTGGTCCAATTGGTCCATGGCGCTTCTCTCCTAACCCATGTCCTGATTTCCTCCATAACCCATGGTGCTCTTTGACAAGTTCCAGAAACAAGTGAAAGCTTTCATCACAAGAAGAAATTTTTAACAAAGAATACATAATAAAAGTCATTAAGTCACATCTCCTTGGGAGTTATTTGAGGATTTAGGGGCTACATGTTGAAGAATGCCCTGTCATTATCCAGGTACTGTTCTGGTTGAAATCATAACTAACGAAAGTGCTCCATCATAGAGTATTCTAGTCTGTTTTCATATTCCAGGAGCTATTATTTACCCTGCAGGGTCACCCTGTGGCTATAAAATCTTCACCCCTGCCCTTAGGCATATTGATTTCGGAATGTTCCCTCCTGGTCACTAGCACCTGCAGAAATGTGGAAGACTTTCACTTCTCACAAAGCAAGACGTTCCAAGACATGCTGTGAAATATTTTATTAGCTCAGGAAGATGTGCTCTTTTCCCAGACTCACAGATCATCATCCCATTTCTACGGGAGTGTGCAAACTGGGATTGTGTGTGTGCACACTGGTGCCCGCCCAGCCCTGGGTAACCTGGACTGCAGCTTGGCCCTTTCATACTGCCATTGCTTCTACAGAACCCACCTGCTCTGTCTGGCCTGGGACATAGCAGCTACTCTGGGAACTTAGTAGTCGGTCAACCTTAAAGGCCTCTATCTGGACAGGGCTTTTTTCTGTGTTTCTTTTTACAAATGACAATTTTTCACTGTTACATTTAGACATTACAAGGGGCATGCATAACACTATTAAATATTCAAATAAACCACGGCCTACTTTTTGAAGTCTGAGAAAGACTTCTCAGATTCTGGTAATAAGAATTTACATTAAAAAAAAATTTTTTTTAGTGTTTATTTATTTTTGAGAGACAGAGAGACAGAGTGCAAGCAGGGGAGGGGCAGAGAGAGAGGGAGACACAGAATCTGAAGCAAGCTCCAGGCTCTGAGCTGTCAGCACAGGGCTTGATGTGGGGCTTGAACTCATGAGACACAAGATCATGACCTGAGCCAAAGTCGATGCCCAACTGACTGAGCCACCCAGATGCCCCAAGAGTATACATCTTTTGATGTTTAATTGCTAAAAGATTAAGGAGGAGGAGGAAAGAAGGAAAGAAAGAAAGAAATTGAAGGAAGGAAGGAAGGAAGGAAAGAAAGAAAGAAAGAAAGAAAGAAAGAAAGAAAGAAAGAAAGAAAGATAAAGAAAGAAGGAAAGAAAGGAAGGAAGGAAGGAAGGAAGAAAGAAAGAAAGAAAGAAAGAAAGAAAGAAAGAAAGAAAGAAAGAAAGAAAGAAAGAAAGAAAGAAAGAAAGAAAGAAAGGGAAGGAAGGGGAAGGGAAAAAGGGAAGGAGGAGAGGGAAGGAGAGGAAGTGGTGGTAGAGGAGGAGGAAGAGGAGGAAGAGAAGTAGGGCACCTGGTGGCTCAGTCCGTTAAGTGTCCCACTCTTGGTGTTGGCTCAGGTCATGATCTCACAGTTTTCATGAGTTTGAGCCCCGCATCAGAATCTCTCTCTCTCTCTCTCTCTCTCTCTCTCTCTCTCTCTCTCTCTCTCTGTCTCTCTCTCTCTCTTTCACACACACACACACATACATACACACACACACTAAGTAAATAAATAAACTTTAAAAAAAAGAGGTAGAAAGAAAGGGAGGAGGAGAAGAAGAAAGGAAGAGAAAAAGGAGAAGTACAAGGAGAACAAGAAGGAAGGGAGGCATTGTTAGGTAATGGGAATGAAAAGCAGATAATTGAGGAATATCCTAAAGAACATTGTCTAATTTTTTAAAGTTTATGTATTTATTTTTGACCGAGACAGAGACAGTGTGAGTGGAGGAGGGGCAGAGAAGGAGAGAGAGAGAAAAAAAAGAGAGAATTCCAAGCAAGCTCTGCCCTGTTAGCACAGAGCCCGATGTGGGACTTGAACTTGTGAACCATGAGATCTCATGTGAACCATGAGATCATGACCTGAGCCAACACCAAGAGTTGGACGCTTAACCAACTGAGCCACCAGGCACCCTAAGAATTGTCTAATAATATATAAATAATAATTTAAGAGTCTTACATATTAAAAGTAGATTTGTTTTAGAAATCTAACAACAACAAAACTTGGTAAATAGCTTGGCTTTGCTTCCTGTGAACACAGAAGGTGAGGCAAGGAGTCAGGTGCACATGGTTCACACAAAGTGTGATCAGGGACCTGGAGTGGAGTGATGGAAGCAAGGAAGAAAGCCAGGAGGATCTGGTAGCGGGCACTAACACGGGCAACCACGGCTGTTTGCCCAGGGTTCTTAGAAATGCACCTCACAGCTCTCCCTTCAAAAGAAGGGAGGCCAGGGCATTTATCTACCAACTCGAATCCACTCAGAATCAGGAGTGTGAATAGCCCCATGGCACACCCTACCTGAGCTGGGTTTCCACAACTTTGGGGGGTAAACTCTGAGGCAGGCTGTGAAGAGATCAGACTGCTAGGTTCCAGGGGACCTGTCCACACAGCTACAGCTGAAATCAGAGGGGGGCTTCAGCAGGTCATGTTGGCCCCTCACTGGATTCAGGTCCTGAGCTCTTCCCTGATGTCACCTCACCATCCTTCCTCCCACCCCTCACCTACACACACATACTCCTTTTTAAATTGCAATTATATTAAATGTATAGATTAACTGGGAAGAAGCCATGTGTTGGCAGTCTTTGTTTCTGGAATATTTTTTTGCTCCATTTAGTGAAGTCTTTTTTCTATTATTATTGTGATACAATTGCCTTAAGACCCACAGCAGTGCCTAAATGCAGAGCATTCCACACATATTGGTTAAGGAATCAATGTCCCTGTGTCCCATGCACTACATTAACAATAATCCTAAAGCCCCTGATTTCTACTTCTAGGAGAATATGTGACACTCTTATAGGAAAAGGCAGAATCTTTTCAACTTCAAGGACAAGATGACCTTCCAGTTTAAAAAAGTGTGTGTTGGGGTGCCTGGGTAGCTCAGTCCCTTTAGTGTCTGACTTGGACTTGGTCATGATCTCACAGCTTGTGAGTTCAAGCCCTGTGTGGGGCTTTGTGCTGACAGCTCAGAGCCTGGAGCCCGCTTCGGATTCTGTGCCTCCCTCTCTCCTCTCTCTCTGCCCCTACCCTGCTAGTGCTCTGTCTCTCTCTCTCAAAAATAAGTACACTTTAAAAAATAGTAATAAAATAAATAAATTTAAAAGCGTGTTATGATATGGATATATAAATATTATATAGATATATAAATTAGATCATGTAGGTATAAAAATCTGTTTGCAGAGCCATATTGCAAGTAACATAAGGCAAAGAGGAGGGTGTGAGACCCCTGCAAGGCAAAGACGACCCTGAAGGACTCAGGACAGAGTGGAGTGACTAACAGAGCGTGACATCTCTCTGCCCTCGCATGATTGGGCTTGGCATGGAGGCAGCATTCAGTACAGCATGACTGACAGGAACAAAGTTTTTCACATTAATCAAATGATAAATCACAAGGCAGTGAAAAACAGTTGCTCTGCTTGCTCAAAACAAAAGGAGCTTTCTGGAAGCCCAGGGCCCTGGCGAGACAAGGGCGTGGAGCTCATGCAATAGGACAGAGGAGGTGGGCAGACAAAGGATCCTTGGGCCTAGCAGAAGCATTCAGACCTGCATGGGGCCAACAGAAATTCAATTTAAGCCATTATTTGTTCTCAAAGGTACCAGAAAAAAAAAACAAAACTCCACACGAACACAACAGAATCAGAAAAATCCTACAATCGATATGTGAAAAGTAAAGGTGACTCGAGAGAGCAGCCAAGAGCAGGAAAAAGTGATAGAAAGTCCTCAGCACGACACCTGTAATTACTTGTAGTCTTAGCTTCTTACATCCATGTCAGTCTTCCCAACTGAGACACTCGTCCCCAGCACAAGGAGCATGCCTTTGGCTTTTTGTATCTCCCCAGATCCCGCCTGGTCATGTCCATAACTGACCTCACCTCTACAGTATAGCGTCCACCCCTTAGATGGGGCCCCTGCCTCTCCCCCCCCAGGCTCAGCCCAGCCTCGACCCCACTGTGCCTGGCCACCCAAGGGCTTAATGTAGCCAGCTCTTCCCACACCCCTTTAAATGACAAAAAAGTCTAGACACCATGGTCACATCACTAAGCTAAATTTAGTGATAAGAAGGACTTATTACCTATGATTTCATATAAACATCTTGCAAAAATTTTGAGAAGACATTTTTCTTTGAGAGAGAGAATGCAACTGGGGTTGGGTAGAGGGGGAGGAAGAGAGAAATCTTAAGCAGGCTCCACACCCAGCACAGAGCCTGACTTGGGACTCGATCTTACCACCATGAGATTATGACCTGATCCCAAACCAAGAGTTGGTCACTTAACTGACTGAGCCACCCAGGCACCCTGAGAAGACATTTTTAAAAGGGAATCTGCCCTTGAAATTTATTCATTATTTCTTGCCTAGTAATTTTAGTTATAGTCAGTATCTATCCTTCTTGACTATCTACATTTGAATGCTTATTTCTCATTGCTATGGAATGTATCATTTTAACAAGAAGATAAGTTTCATCCCATCTCGAAACCCATGCTTTTGGAATCCCAGGAAGAAGAAAGGGACACTTAAGTTAGAGGCTGTTTCCTCATTTCTTCAGAATTGGGGAGGTCTCCCCACTTGAGTAGGATCAGGAGGCCCAAGCAAAAGGACTAACAATAATCCAAATATGTGTATTTATGTTCAGTTTGTATTCTAATAATTATAGAAATAAAAAAAGATGTTACCTCAACTTCCAAAGTACATGGTTAGTAAATATCAGTGATCATTCATTCATTCCAAAAATATTTATTAGGGCCCTTTTATGTTTCATGTATCATCTAATATAATAGACATAAAATCTTAAAAGGCATATTTACTTATGATTTCCCTTTGCAAACACTGAACACAGGAGTGAATATGGCCCTGGTACTGTCATAGAACACATAGAACCAAGAATAACAGAACCAGTTAGATGCTGTGTTAAAGATAGGGGCACAGCCATTAAATTGGCCAGAAATTCGCTGCCCATGCCATCTGTCCCTCTGTGGCCTCAGGCTTCCTGCCTGTCTGTACCGGTGCTGAGCTCACATCCCTGAAGTTCCCTAAAAACAGCTGGAGAGACACCCAGCCCTGTAGCCGGACTTGGAGACCTCCCCTCCCCCCCTCCCCCCACCCCCCCGAGAATTTACCTAAAACAAGTGGGGCTCTCCCGCAAAAGGCCAATACTCAAGAGAAGGAGTTTTGATTAGAAAGGAATTTGAGCTTTATTTAGGAGGCCAGCAAACCAGGGAGAAGATGGTCTGGCCCAGAGATTCTTAGAGGGGTTTAATTGGCTAGGGGAGTGCAGTGGTCTGTGACATTTCTGGATCGCGTGCAGTGACAGAGTTATCTCAGCGCTCAGGGGTTGTGAAGAAGGTCTGGCTCCTTGGGACCCGAGGACTTCCAAGAGTATTCTGTTCTTTCCGGAAAGGAAGGCAAGGCCTACAGGGCCACAAAGGGAGGTCAGTAAAGTCATTTGTGTGACCTTAAAAAAGAAGAGCATTTGGCTACAAGATTGCTAGACTAATCAGACAGTTAAGGTGGCTTCAAACAAACTTTCTGGCTTCTGTGGCCATGGGAACATTCTGGTCCTTCAATCCCCAAGGTCAGTGGTCTGCAAACTTCAAACGAAGTAAATTCATTCTATTACAGATGAAGAGCCTTAAGTCATCAAGCAAGGAATATGTTAACTGGAAGCAAATTAACCTTTAGGACCAGCTGGAATGCTGTTATAAGAGCAGCCAGGGAGCGTCATCCACGTCTATGTCCGTTCCCCTCCAGTGCCATCCTTATGATCCTACTATTTTCTTGCCCCTCCACCCTTAAGGCTTACTGACTCCATTCTCTCAAAATATAAACAAGCATATTTTTAAGGTTTATTTATTTAAGAGAGAAAGAGGAAGCCATGCACATGTAGGAAGTGGAGAGGGACAAAGAGACTGAGAGAGAGAGAGAGAGAGAGAGAGAGAGAGAGAGAGAGTGAGAGAGAGAATCCCAAGCAGGCTTCCCGCTGTGAGATCATGTCCTGAGCCAAAATCATGAGTTGGACATCCAACCAACTTGAGCTATCCAGGTGCCTCCCAACTCCATTATTATTTGTGATTTTTTTTTAAAGTCTCACAACAATACTGTGAAGTTGATGTTAATCCCATTTTACAGGTGAAGAAACATATAAGTGAGGTTCTGAAAGCACACACAGCTTTTCCACACCTGCACAAGGGACTGACCCATCATTGATGTCTAATGCCTTGGGGGAATGATGGAGACTGAGTCCTAGGCCCACATAGGGTTTGAATCCTGGATCAAGAGTTTAAGGGGAGTGACTCTAGGCCAGTTATGAGTCTCCTTAAACAGTAGTCCCTCTAGATATAATATGGAGATAGTATTTACTTTAAATAATATCTACTTTAAGGGATTAACTAAGATGATCCCACTAAAGTGTCTAACCCAGTGCTTAACACAGAGTAGCATTCAGTAGATGCTGTTGGTATCATCAGTAGTATCTTTATTTTTTTGAATGTTTATTTATTTTTGAGAGAGAGAAAGAGAGCATGCAGGGAATGGACAGAAGGAAAAGGGGACAGAGGATCCAAAGCAGGCTCTGTGCTAATATCAGAGAGTTCCATACAGGGCTTGGACTCACAAACCATGAGATCATGACCTGAGCCAAAGTATAGAGTCAGATGCTTAACTAACTGAGCCATCCAGGCTTCCCAATCATTCATATTCTTAAATCCTCTCTGCTTTAACTGTGGTTCCAGTACTGCCCTGTTACCACCCTTCTGGGAGCCATTTCTGAAATAAGACAGGTTTGCAAGGCCTCCCACTGTCAGATGGCAACCAGCATCTACACCCACTCAACCCCCACTCAATTTCTGCTTGAGCACCAACCCCCAAGGTAACTGACTGACTGATATCAGGAATGACTTGCCTTCTTATGCTAAAAATATGTGAATTGTACCTTATGAAAAAACTTGTTATAGGAGTTTCTTCTTTTGTGATTACAGGAGCAAATATTACCTTTCCTGAGAAAACCTGTTTTTCTTCCCCTCAAAAACAGGCTATTGACCCCTGCTCACAAAGAACTAACTCTTGCCTTTACTATGCTAAAAACATTGTTTTGTATATGAATGCTAAAGATACCTTCTTTCCCCATGTGATAAGCATCTAGTCACCTACTTCAAAGGTTGATAATCACGATTGATAAAGGTTATGCATCAGTCTTCTACCAATCTATGTTCTCAAAAATTTTTACATACCAAAGAATTTGTTATCAGAAATCATTGTCTAAGGCAATTGCCACTTCGGTTTTGTATCCCATACACTTGTTTAATAAAAAAGGCTAACTCTCCGGTCAGAGCAGAGATGCTGGCCAGCAGTGCAGAGATGCCCAACTGGAGAGCAGAGATGCCTGCCTGCTGATCAGAAAGAACCTCATGGTTCTCTCATTCCCTTCTCCCTTCACCGATTCCCATCTCTTTCGTGCCTTCACCGTTCAACCTTCAGGGGAACTCTGGACCTGTGGGAGCTGGACTCTGGCACCACTCAGTCTCAGTTCTGACAAATGCAACGCATCACAGACCATATGTAATCAATAAATATCCACTTGGTGCCTCAAACTCGAGCACATGGAATGATGCAGCTACAGAAGTGCAACTCACTTGGCACTGCTCCTCCCTCCAAGTACAGCTAAATATCCTGGAAATCACTCAATAGACAACAATAAAAAGATTCTGAAAGCTGGAAAGAGGAAGTTAGCCTGGCTAAGGGGATCAACCACTTGGTGAGTTTCCCTTTGTACCGGAAGCCATTTCTGAACTCACTAAGTTGAGAAAACATTGTGAGGTAAGGCAGGTTTGCAAGGCCTCTCACCATCAGATGGCAGCTGATGTCTACAACCCACACAATTATTTTTGCTTGAGAACGGACCCCCAAGATGCCTTGTTGACTGATATCAGGAGTGACTTGCCCGCTCATCCAAAAATATGCTAATTGTACCTTGTGAAGGAATTTATTGTAGGAATTTCTTCTTTTCTGATTATAGGAGCAAATATTACATTTTCTGAGAAATGTGTTTTACTTCCTCTCAAGAAAACAGGCTATTGACCCATGCTCACAAAGAAATAACTTTTGCCTTTGATAAAAACACTGTCTTGTATTTGCATGCTGAAGATACCTTCCTTCCCCATATGATAAACATCTAAATCACCTTTATCAATCACTATCGATAAAGATTAGGCATGAGTCTTCTACCAATCTATGTTCTGGGAAATTTTTATATATCAAAGAATTTGTCATCAGAAATCATTGTCTAAGGCAATTGCCACTTCTGTTTTGTACCCCATACATTTTTTCCATAAATAAAGCTGACTCTCAGGTCAGTGCAGAGATGCCTGCCTGGTGATCAGACATAAACTCGAGGCTCTCTCACTCTCTTACTGACACCGTCCATCCTTCAGGGAGCCCTGGACCTGCTGGAGCTGGACTCTGGCACCTTTGTTCTCCCAAATGCCCTCCAAACTTGGTGTCAGACTGTCCTGTGGCCCAGAACCACTGACTAGGGTAGAATAAAGAGGGAAAGAGAAAGAGAAAGAAAAAAGGTAAAAATAGAGAAATAAGGAAGGAAGAAAAGAAGGAAGGAAGGAAGGACAGAAGGAAGGACAGAAGGAAGGAAAGAAGAGGGAGAGAGATAGAGAGGGAGAGAGGAAGAAAGAAGGAAAGATGGAAAGAGGAAAGTACTGACCAATATCTCTCATAAACTTAGAATCAATAATCCCTAACAAAATTTTAACAAGTTGAATCTGACAATGCTTAAAAAGAATGCTTTACCACGATCAGGAAAGTTTATTCCAGATATGCAAGGCTGGTTCAATTCAAAAATCAATCATTGTAATTTGCCATATCAACTTGCTAAAGAAGAAAAATCATATGATCATATCAGTTGACAGAATAACTTGACAAAATTCAATATTCATCTATGATAAAAACTCCCAGAAAAATAAGATAAAGGGGAAATCTCACAGCCTGGTAAACAACATCCACAAAACAGCCTAAAGCTAACATCATAGTTAATGGTGAAAGATAGAATGGTTTTTCCCCAACATCTGGAACAAACCAGGATGTCTGCTGTCATCACCCTTACTCCACACTGCACTAGAAGTTCTAGCCATGGCATTAAGGCAAAGGAAGAAAAAGCATATTAATTGGAAAAGAAGAAATCAGTTGTCTTTTTGTATATGACATAATCAGCTATACAGAAAATCCTAATCAATCTACAAACTAACTCCTAGAATAAAAAACAAACTTAATTATGCTGTGGTATGCAATGTCAGCCCACAAAAGCCAATTTTATTTCTATTTAATGGCAGTGAACAACTGAAAACAAATAAAAAATACAATACCATTTATATTTGCTTCAAAGAAAATGAAATAATTAGTGATGAAGGATCATATGGTTGGCTGACAGGATGCAAACCGCCCCCCCGCCCCCGCAACATGTGGGATCAGTGTGACATTCCCCTTGCACTCCTGGCTGCCTAGGTAGAAAGGAAAGGGGTAAACAAATGGTTAACTGGTAAAGATCACAGTCCCGCAGGACCTAAGTCTCAGTCATCCCTCCACAGGGACGTGAGAAACAAAGGCAGAAGGAAATGGCAGATAGAACTCAATTTCCTTATAACCTGCAGCCCATTGACAAATACTTGAGGCCGGCAGAGTAAAATGTTTCTCCCGGAACTCCTTGTCTTTTTTTTTTTTAATAGTTTATTTTCAAATTGGTTTCCATATAACACCCAGTGCTTCTCCCAATGCTAATGCCCTGCTAGAGGGAAAACAACCCTAGCTTGACAATAGCTAGGCCTCAAATATCCTGAGAGTCTTCTTAAGCCTATGAAAATCTCCCTGGAAACTTCCCCTGGACTTTACCACTCCCCCAACCCCTTGGTATAAAACCAGTCTCTCCTTATGGTCACAGGGCAGTTCTTCCCATCCACAGTCCTGTCCCCATGCTTCAATAAAATCACCTTTTTGCACCAAAGACGTCTTCAAGAATTCTTTCTTGGTCATCAGCTCGGGACCCCCATGAACCCCACTGTCACCCCAAAAACCCCATCACTTAGGCATACATTTTTAAAAATATGTGCAGGATCTGCATGCCAAAAATTACAAGATGCTGATGGGGGAAAAATGAAAGAAGCCCTAAATATTTGGAAAGATATGCCACGTCCTTGGGTAGGAAATCTTAACGTTGTGAAGATGTCAAGTCTTCCCAAAGTGATCTATAGATTTAATGCAACTCCCATCAAAATATCAGCAAGGTGTTTTAAAGACATAAACAAGCTTATTCTAAAGTTTATAAGGACAGGAAAAATCCTTAGAATGGCCAAAACAAATTTTATAAAGAAGAATAAAGTGGAATGAATCACTCTTTTTGATGTTGAGGCTCATTATACAGTGACAGCAATCAAAACAATGTGTTGATGGTGACGAATTAGACACACAGTTCGGTGGAACAGAATAGAGAATTCAGAAACAGATCCACGCAAATATGTCCAACTGATTTTTGACAATGGAGTGAAAGCAATTCATTGGAAGAAGTAAAGCCTTCACAATAGGACATTCATAGGTAACAAAAAAATATTTAAAAAGAACTTTCCCTAATTTCACATTTTATATACAAAATAACTCAAAGTGGAGCATAGGCTCAAATATGAAGCATGACTCCATAAAACTTCTGGAAAGGAACATAAGAGAAAATCTTTAGAACCTAGGAGTAAGGTTCATACTGACACCAAGTGAAAACTTTATAAAAGGAAAATTTGGTGCATTGGATCTTGTCAAGATTTAAAACTTTTGCTCTGGAAAAGATTCTATTAAGAGGATGAAAAGACAGATTACAGACTGAGAGAAAATATTTGCAAATCACAGTTCCAACAAAAGACTAGTATTTAGAAAATATAAAGAACTTTTGAAGTTCAAAATTAGGAAAACAAACAATTCAATTAAAAATATATGAAAGGCCAAAAATGATATCCAGATGGCAAATAGACATGAAAAGGTGTTCAACATCATTATCCATTAATAAAACACAAATCAAAGCCACACTGAGATATCACTAAAACTCTATCGAAAGTGCTAAAATAATTTAAAAATAATATTAGAACTAAATGTTGACAAGGATATGGAGAAACAATTCTGGATCACTCAGAACTGTAGCCACTCTGGAAAAGTTCAACAGTTTCTTTACAACAAAAATGGATTTATATGATTTAATAATTATACTCTTGGGCTTATATCCCAGAGAAATGAAAACTTATTTTCATACAGAAATTCATACAGAAATATCCATAGCAGATGCTCTTCAGTGAACAAATGGATAAACAAACTGTGGTACCTCCATACTGTGGAATACTACCTTAAGAAAAGGTCTTGATGGACACAACTTGGGTGAACCTCTAAGTTATGTTGAAAAAGAAAAGTCTCAAATGGATACATACTGCATGGCTCCATGTATATAAACTTTATAAAATCATGTAATTATAAAGATAGAAAACACATTAGTGGTTGTCAGAGATTAGGAATGAGGGTGTAGGGGCCAAGTATGCTATAAAGGGGTAAAATGGAGGGGCTTTGTGCTATTGGTAGTTACTAGTCTTGTGCGTGGTGGTAGTTACCTGAAGCGACTCATGTGAATGTGATGAAATCACATAGACACATACACCCACATGCACATATAACTGGTTAAATCTGAAAAAACTCAATGGATTGTGACAATGTGAATTTCTCTGTTTTGATAGTATTGTATAGTTAGGCAAGATGCTCCCATCGGGAGAAGCTAGATGAAGTGTGTATAGGTCCCCAGCTTCCTTTGCATTTCCCTGTGAATCTGTCCATTTTTTAAATTGAAGCTACAGGTCTCAATGGAATGTTAGAATTGGCACCTTGAGTTTTATGCCCTTAAAGTCTGAAGAATGTGGCGAAAACCAAGTGTTCCTTAGCGTTATTACCTAGTGAAAACCACCTGGGATAGAAGGGAAATATGTTTTTTTTAATGTTTAAAAATTTGACAAGAGAGTCAAGAGAAAACATTTTTTAATTTAAAATTAAGTGTCTGTATCTAGGTTTGAGGGAAAATCTGCCAATTAGCTGAAGTTGTTATATAATTAATATTGGCCTGAAAACTCCAAACATCAGCTATGTTACCAAAAAGATGAGCCATTTTTTAAAGATTTTGAACCTGTAATTACCAAATTCCAAGTGATTGCACACAATAACCAAGTTGGTGTTGCACATTTTGAGTGGACAGGGCATCAGCCTAGTCGCCCACTGTGAAATCATTTTCTTTCCCTACTGTCTGCATACGACTTCATTTCCAGATGATGTGTCATGTCGACATTGCACCTCTGAGAACATAATTCATAAAATTCTCAGCAGAGGATTTTTAAAGCAGTATCTTGTGGTTAAAGGAAATAAGTAGCAATAATGTCTTTTCCCCACAGTAATTAAGTGCTAAATAAATAGAGAAAGAGAAGGGTTAGGTTTTAGAAATGTATTCATTCAACAAGCACTTGTTAAGTGATGAATTGGGAATTGGAGATTCAAAGATGAATAAAAGACAGTCTCCCACCCTTAAGGGCATTGATAGGGGTTAAAGGCAGGAGGCTATCCCAGTCAGTGAAATGGACTGAACTGTGTTCCCTCTCCCATAATTCATATGTTGAAACTCTAACTCCCAGTGTGACTGTCTTTGGAAACCAGGCTTTGGGGAAGTAATTAGGGTTAAATGAGATCATAAGGGTGGAGCCTTAATCCAAAGGGTCAGTGGCCCTACAAGAGCAGGAAAAGGAAGAGGTGCCTTTTTTTCCCCCAAGCAAGCACAAAGAAGAGGCCATGTGAGTACACAGCAAGAAGGGGGCCATGTACCAGCCAAGAGAAGAGAAACTTACCTTGTTGGTACTTTGATCTTGGCCTTCACGGCCTCCAGAACTGTAAAAAAATAAATCTCTATTGTTTAAGCCATGCAGAGAACGGTATTTTGTTATGACAGCCCAACAGAAGAATACAGTAAAGTTCCATGGTGTCGAGGTTGGAATAGAGAATACTTCACTGGAGATGACATAGATAGATACTTGGGCTGCCAAAATGTGGGTATTGAAATGAGCCCAGAAGGAAAATGATGCCTAATAAGTCAAGGAATATTTTCAAAAGGCTAACAGCAGGTGTTAAGTGCTAGGGTATGGTCATAAAGAGATAGGAGCAAAATTAGTGGATTAAGTGGCTCAACTCAAGTGGCTGAATCGAGAATAATCTGAGTATAAAGGGCCAGAAATAGGTTGAGCAATTCCCTTATGTGCCATTTCTGAGATGTGCAGACTCAATAAATTCTGAGGTCACCAGGTAGAAACCCGTTATGGACATTGGATCATTTTTTCATCAAGCAGTAGATTCCAGATGTTCTTCCCCTTCTTTAGCCTTTCTGGGGGAACCCAGGACTAGAACTGATATGGATAATGGCAAGATATCAGCATTTCTTATTCTGCAGATATCTCATTTTATGTACCATGCCAAGGACTGAGTAGATGTGGAAAGTAGGGTTCTGACTGCCAAGGCACAAGTTGAAAGCAGTCAAACATGGATAGATAAAATTTGTAGAAACTTGTCAAACATGCATGTGTGATCCATCTAGCTAGAAACAGACAAGTGGATATGAATACAGAAGCTTGTAAAGAATTCTTTCTAGAACCAGAATATAGAATTGAGACTTCAGTCACAAGTAAGGTGTCCAGAAAAGGTGTGATTACTTGATAGAATGGTAGCGTGAGACAAATGAAGACTGATGTGAAGTATGACGTTGTTATCTTGGCAAGATTATTGCTCCCACCAAAATAGTGTTGTGAGTTCCTTTTCTGATGTAATTCCAAAGCATTCTAGGTTAGAATCAGGTGTGGTTTTTTAAGCCCCTAGAGCACTTCCATAGCCTAAGCCAAAGGTATCAGTACACAAGTAGGTGTCACACATCTTTGGACGATGCCTAAACATCTATCTGGACTTGTTGAGGTGTTGGGAGCCATTTCTGAACTCACAAAGTTGAGAAAACTCCTTGTGAGGTTAGGGCGGGTTTTGCACGGTCTCCTGCCATCAGATGGTGACTGATGTCTACCCCCAACTCAATTATTTTTGAGCCCCGAACCCCCAAGGCACCTTGCTGATTGGTATTAGGAATGATTTGTCCCCTTATTCTAAAATATGCTGATTGCACCTTGTGAAGGAATTTATTATAGGAATTTCTTCTTTTGTGATTATGGGAGCAAATATTACATTTTCTGAGAAACCTCTTTTACTTCCCCTCAAGAAAACAGGCTATTGACCCCCTGCTCACAAAAAACTAACCTTTGCCTTTGCTATGCTAAAAACATTGTCTTGTATTTAAATGCTAAAGATACCTTCCTTCCCCATATGATAAGCATCTAAATCACCTACATCAATCACTATTGATAAAGATTAGGCATGAGTCTTCTACCAATCTATGTTCCTGGAAATTTTTACATGCCAAAGGAATTTGTCATCAGAAATCATTGTCTGAGGTGAATGCCACTTCTGTGCTGGCCTCATCCATTTTTTTCCATAAATAAAACTGGCTTTCAGGTCAGTGCAGAGATACCTGCCTGGTGATCAGAAAGAATCTTGGGGCTCTCTCATTCCCTCCCCCTTTTGCCAACACCATCTATCCTTCAGGGAGCCCTGGACCTGCTGGAGCTGGACTCCAGCATTGGTGCACTAACACTGAGCATGATGACAGGATTCTCCAGGAGAGCTGACAGGGCTGACTGAACCAGACTCCAAGCCCACGAAGCTTCATGCAGTGGTTGAGTGCTTGGATGCTGGAATCACATGGACTTTGGTTTTAATAGCTGCTCTGCTATGTACTTGCTAAATGACCTTGAGCAAGTGAATTAAATTGAGTACTGGTGTTCTCATCTCAATCATAATAGTGCCTATCTCAAAGAGTTTAGAGAGGACCAAATAAAATAGTGCTTGTAAAGTCTCTTCTGACAATGTCAGGCACAAAAGCACTCAGACACATTTTATCCCGGGGGTCTAGATCAATTAAAGAACAAAAGACTCTGATTAGCATTTAACCAATTTCTTCATCCTGCAAGGATATTTTCTCCTCTTTTTTCTTAACCCCAGATATCAGAGAAAAAAGCACATGAAATCTTGGCAAGGGTAATTTAATTTTGATTACTAGTTGAATACAGAAGTTGATGTTCACGGGGATTATTTTTTTCTGATACGACACAGTAAAGTTCCTTTTTAATTTGGTTGTTTTTCTGTTATTCTGTCAGTCCCCTTTCGTTCCCTTCTTTCCTCCTGGAAAGTTATGCTGTTACTAGGTCATTTACCTGAAGACATTGCTGATTTCTATAACGATTCATACAGGGAATTAAGACACTCAGAGAGATTTTTACCATGTGTTTTAGCCTCTTTAGTCTATTCTAAATTTTTAAAAACCTTTTTTTATTTTTGAGAGAGAAAGATACAGAGTGCTAGTAGGGGAGACACAGAATCCAAAGCAGGCTCCAGGTTCTGAGCTGACAGCACAGAGCCTGACATGGGGCTCGAACCCATGAGAGTTCGTGACCTGAGTCGAAGTCGGACACTTAACCGACAGAGCCACCCAGGTGTCCCAACCTCTTTAGTCTATTATGATATAAAAGTTCATTATTTTATTTTTAACAATGCATTTTAAAAGCATAAACCTCTTTGTTTACATGAACATGAAAATTAAATCTACGGGTCTCGATTTTAGTTAGAGGGACAAACGCCATTTCCCTGTCAGTCCTGGCTACAGTAATTGATTTTAGGTATGCTCTCTTCAACATGGTTTGTTGGCCTACCTGGAGCAACAAATCTTGCATTATGTGTGGCATCTAAATTGTTTCCATGACTGAAACATCAACAAGGGACTTAAATAGTTCAGAGATGCTCACTTATGGTAACAACTCCAGGACCAATCCTCTGGTCAAACAGGATTAAGGATCAAGCCCATCCCGAACAAAACAGCTTTCCCGTAAAGAGAAAACATTGTACATTAAGTAACTCAATAATACATGTGAAAATAAGTGGGGAAGGAAACAAAATTAAACATGTGTAATTTGCAACCAGAACATCTTCCTCCTATCATCAAAATTCTATATAAAATAATGTTTGTGACCCAGGGACCCTGTTTACATCCCAAATATGCAGGAAATGGTGCCCTTCTGGGCCAATATGATTACTTTCTCTTTGTGCTTCTGCCTCCCTTTGAGCCTGTACATGCAATATTCACTTTCTAAAGCACTTTCCTGGGGGCAGATCACACAAGGGGCCCACATCAGTCAGGGCATCCCTCTGGTAAGAAATTAGATTACTCTTTTGTTGGAAAGCTCAGTGCTGAAGGACTGAATCAATCATGAGAGACATACACGCTATCTCATCCTGCTCAAAAAGGTCTTCTGGGAAAGTAATTTCACAACCTCTATTGATAACCTGTCTATTATTAACCTCTTGCTGCCCAAGAGATGCTTCGGTTATAGCTAAATAGATCTGTCCTCGGGTGATAAAATGGAAACCTTCTTATTAATCCTAGACACACTACATTTACTGATTCTGAAAAACCTGAATTTGACAAGTAACTATAACACAATAAGTTTTCTTTAGGTCAAGTACTTAGTATTTAATTCGCATAATTAATAGCTTGATTCTTCAATAAAAATTTAAGATATAAACAAAAAAAGGAGAGAAAAACCTACTATTTGATTTTTAAATTTATCTTTTTTTTATTTTAAAAGTTGTCATGGTAATTCAGTGTGAAGATGTGTTACAAGCACTTTGGCACAACAAAATGAATGAATTTAATGCCACTTAAATGTATACCCAAAAATGATTAATGGGGGGCGGGGTGCATGGGTGGCTCAGTCGTTTGGTCCTCGGACTTCGGCTCAGGTCTTGATCTCACAGTACAGGGGTTCCAGCCCCATGTCGGGTTCTGTGCTAATAGCTCAGAGCCTGGAGCCTGCTTCAGATTCTGTGTCTCCCTCCCTCTCTGCCCTCCCTGCTTGTACTTTCTCTCAAAAATAAGTAAACATAAAAAAATTAAATGATTAAAATGGTAATTTTTATGTTTGCACATTTCACTACAATTTATTTTAAAATATTGAATTAGGAAAACTAAAGAAAAAATAAAAAACAAATTGACCATTGGTTTTGTGTGGGCACCAACACAATGACCCAGCTCCAGCACTAGCATCAAAGTCCTGAACCACAACCCCACTCTGATGACTCATTGGATCTGGGGAATGGGGAGGGCGTCCTATGCAAGGGCTTGGAGGACAGATAGTGGGGGGTCACTTGGAGGATCAAGACAGACGTCAATTCCCAACAGATTGAACAGTATTTGGATTTTACCAGCCTGTGTATCTGCGCTGACTGAATATGGGCACCAATGGGCTCATTATTCTTACTGTGCTTGCTAAAAGAGATATTACCTACAAAAACAGTCTTAAATGGATCTTTTAATAGTTCCTAAAGCTATCACAGAATTCAAGCTATTTTTTTCTTCACCCCATGGATCAGCTTATTGCTTTCCTACATAGGTGCATCATTATAGAAATTTATTAGGCTTAGAAAATTGACCAGGGCTCTTTATCAATGGTTTCCTAATTCTGCATTCAAGCTCAAGGGAATATATTTAAAGATTCTTTCCCAGTAGAAGTTGTGGGATCATAAGTCACCTGAAATAGATACTGTCACCTTCTTCAAAGCCAATGCCATCCTTCAGCCATCTGACGCTGAGGGAAAAGTGCTACTCCCGTAGAGGGACTGGAAGAGAGGCAGTGCCCTTGGGATGGCTTACACATAGCAGACATCACCGCGGAGGACCGGGAGGGAGACTTCAGGGGGACTCGCTCCTGCGCATGTGCTGAACACCGGGGATTCTCAGCAAACCGGAGGAGCGGAGGACCTGTGTTAGCAGGACAGGGGACAGACTGGCAAATTGTAGATTACTGACGACGGAGACCTCACTGGTGCACGCAGGCTGGTGGAGGCTGGGGAAACGTGGCTCCAAAACACACAGCTGTCACAAAACATACTCTGCTCTTTGCCTTCGGTGCTACAAATGCCCTCTCTTGGAAAATACGGCATGTCTTCTCAGACCCAGCCCGAATCCTGCTTCCTTCATGTCTTCCCCACAGACCTGAGACTGCATAGATGTCTCCTCTTCCTGACCTCTCATCGTGATTACGCGTCGTCAGTGCACGCCAGGACTTGATTCTCCGTGGGCCTGGTGTTCCTTCTCACATAAGTAGCCTCACATGAGCAGAGAGGACGGGAACCGAGCATATGCTGCCCCCACTGGGTCCAGGTGGGACTGAGCACCAAGAAAGTACTTCACAAAATGCTATCTAATTTGGATTGATACATAATAGCCTCAAAACGACATCGTGGTTGTCCAAAAAATATGGCACCATCATCATAGACTCAAAGCTGTACTAACTTTCTCAAAGAATGACGATCAGATACTATTATGAAAGCCTCTGGAAGGATAGTCAGTCTCTTGCCTTAAGAGAACAGCAAAAGCAAACCACCAACTCATTACAAATAACAAGCACATCGTCAGCCACAAAACGCCTTTCATCATATGCTTTGGAAATCTTTAAAAGACCTGTGTGGTGAAAGAAAGTCTGTGGAGAATTCTTTTTAAATTTATTCTGTCTATTGTGCTTAGAATTTACCCCAAGGAAGTCCCTTTATTTTTTTTAATGTTTATTTATTTTTGAGAGAGAGAGAGAGAAGGCACGACCAGGGGCAGAAAGAGAGGGAGACACAGAATCCAAAGCAGGCTCCAGGCTCTGAGCTGTCAGCACAGGGCCTGAATGGAGCTCAAACAGCGAACCATGAGGTCATGACCTGAGCTGAAGTCAGATGCCCAAACCACTGAGCCACCCAGGCGTCCCCCCATCCCCCACCAAGGAAGTCACCTTAAATTCAAGCACTTAAAAATTCTGAAAGCATTGTATGAGCAAATTAGCAAATTATTAAAATTTTTATTTTGACCATTTCTAATAATCAAATGTTAAATGAACTAAATTCCAAGTCCTTTAATTAGCATTAGCACACATTTTTGGATGTACTAAATAAAGAAAACTCTAGGTGGTATATCTTAGTGTAATTCAACGAACATTAATAACAATTTACTTTAATCGCTGAATATACCACCCAGTTGTCACCACAGGTTATTTAATTTTATCCTTTGTTTTTGAGTGTGCAGATTTTTCTCTGTGCTGTTTGATGAAGCCATTTTAAATACATAGATTGATTATTCCTTGATAGGTACAAGCAATATGGGCCAAATCAGGGTAAATTGGGGTCCCTCCTAGAGTTTTGTACACACTGCTGGCTGGGGCTCTTGGTGCTGGTATTGAGTTTTAGAATTCTCATTTTCTGTGCAAGAAAACAGTCTACTTTACTAATTCCCTTCCCAGAGGCATAACAACCTGCTTGTACTCTAAGGAGACACTAACTAGCAGTCTCCGGGTGACCGCGGTGTAACTTTTAAATGAACAAAAGCTTCCAGCATTTTGGAATGAGTAATACTCTTTCAAGCAAAAGAACCTCAAGTGTCTGTGACAGCCCACGAAGGAGCCTGAAATAGGGATTCTTCCCAAACATTGGGATGGAAAATTGCTTCATCATTGTCATACATGTAATCAGTACACATTTTATTTTATCACTGACTTCTCAAAATTTTCTATTATTAAGAATCTCAAAAATTGGGGCATCTGCGTGGCAGAGTCGGTTGAGTGTCCGACTTCGGCTCAGACCATGATCTTGTGGTTTGTGGGTTCGAGCCCTGTATTGGACTCTGTGCTGACAGCTAGCTCAGAGCCTGGAGCCTGTCTTCAGATTCTGTGTCTCCCTCTCTCCCTGACCCTCCCTTGCTCACACTCTCTCTCTCTCTCTCAAAAACAAAATAAAACATTAAAAAAAATTTAAAAGCTCTGTTAATGTATCAGGTGCTGCAAAATTGTGTTGTTCTAATCTCAGCATTTCTTCTTAATTTCTTGGCTGCTATGCTTCCCTAGTACTTTCGTAAAGCCAGCTTTGGGAGTTGTGGATAAAACACGAAAACAAAAACCTTTTCATTTACTGAAATGAATACTGTTCTCTGATGAGGGACTTCTTAAAGTCTAATCTGAAATTCAAGAGATGAGACTGAAATGCCGAACTCATCATCAGCCCTTCCTTCCCTGGTAATGAACCTTAACCCTGAGTCCTACACTTTATAGACCAGAAGATGTGCAGGCAGGAAACAGAACAATGACTGATGAGGGGAAACACGTTGGGTAAAATTTCAAAACTTTATCCTGTGCATTTGTATTCGATTAGAGAGATGGTAACATTTCTTTGGGCATCATAAGCACCCCAGCTCTATTTCAGCAGAAGGTCAATACTCGTCTATTGTTGACTAAGATGAGAAACGGGTCCACAGGCCAGCAAAGCATCTTTCCTCTGTTGACTGAAGGGCCTGTTTTCAGTTGTCTCCAGCTGTCCTTTTAGCTGGGATCTGACTGGAAATACAGAATTCGGTCTTGGTTCCAAAGTGAAGTGTCAGTGGGCTGAGCTGTCTGCAGAGCTGAGGCTGTGCGGGAGCCACGGGGGTTCGACAACCATCCTGAGCATCTGTGCGCCCCTCCCCGGGTAGCATCCTACCTTCCAGAGAGACCGCTGCTCCCTGTGTTTAGCTTATTAAGTCAGCAGGAGGCTCCTGGGGGAGACTAATTGCTGGCAGCTGGAGGGCCTGAGGCTGACGCCGCCATTTTTAACTTTTGCTTTGCCAACAGCCCTGGGGAAAACGAGCGAGTTTTTTTCAGAAAGGACATGCAGAAACATTACATGTTTGGGAAGAAATATAACCACAGCCTAAGCGTATGGTTCGAATATATTAGACTCAACCTCATCCCTTCAACATCTCAGCCAGGGACCCAGGGCCTTTGCCCTAGAAAATACCCCAAGAAAGGCCTATGGTCACTCTGCCCCAACACTAAAGTCACAAGTTATGCTCCAAACATTGGGACACAAGGTCTGATAAAGGATGTTTTCTCCAACATGTGAAGAAGCAGATAAGTAAGTTATATTTATCTATGGATTCATCGAATCAGCTCCATCAGTGAGAACAGAATTCAGAAATGGGAATCAGGACACAAATTCAGGAAGCAAGCACATTTGAACCACATGGAACTCGCCTCCAAGCACCTTCTGCAAAGTGCTCTGTGAGTAGATCATCCATCAACTTGTAATCAGTAAGACCCATCTATGCGCACCAGTTCTCACTTCTCACTTATTTATAGACCCGTCTGAAAAGTAAATCAACCAGCTAGTACCTTGCCCACAGGCATGACCTTATTTTGGATAATTTCTCCCAACCGCAGGGTCCTGAATGCTAGTTTCCCCACTGGTCCCCCAAGGCCTGGTCTCTACCAACTCTGGTGCAAACAGCTTAAGGCTCCCTGTCTGTGCCATTTACAGTACCTCATGAGTGGGCTTAATCACTAAGGGCAAACAGAGCCTCCACACCCTTCACAGGCACCTCATCTCAAGATTGTTCTTAGAATTTTTGTCCCCTTAGATTATCAGCTTTGGAGAAGAGAACGTGTAGTGACAGTGCCTTGCCCAAACTCAGGAGAGCATGGACAATAGAGTTATTGTTTTAGCTGGGAGCTAATGGCTTACCTCACCAGCTCCCCTCAATTTTAGTGAGGGGAACCTTGAGGCGTGGTGGTTACGACCATTTACCTGAACGGTGAATGCTAAAGAGTCTCCAAAGTGGTCACCTGTTTGTGATTCTGTTTGTTCACACACAGGTCCTCGTACACACAAGGGCAGGGAAAGGGTGGGGAAAAGGAGGCAGACCTCTCTAGGTTGGTAGGTGGCAAGTTTGATAAGCAAGTGTTGTTGAACAACACTTCCGGTGCTCTCAAAGCCCTTCTAGCTGGACTAAGAACCAAATTATTGTGAGATAGATTAACAGGAGAAAATCAAATTGAACAGTATATATACAAGAGGAATCTGCACAGATATGGAAATTCCAAGATCAGGAAAACGAAATATACCTGTCATCCTGAACTAAGGAGAAGAGGGTAGGGGTCAGGGTCTTTGGAGGAAAGAAATGCACTTTACAGGGCAGTGTGTTCTTACGGTTAAAACAATGCAAACCATCCACATGTTTCTCTCTTCTCCTGGTTTGCCTGTCTCTGGCTAGCCTTCACGGTTTCTCTTAAGTTTGCTAAATAAACACTTTCTGGTTCAAGCAGATAAATGTGATGTCTTTCCCATCTCCCTAAGCTAGATTTCCCCTAGGATCCTCACTACACATCGGATGAACTCCCTACCTCATCCCTGATGGCTCAGACCTAAAGCATCATGTACCTCATAAACTGAGGCAGCCTGATCTCAGCACTCCTTTCTGAGGTTTTGCTTGACTCCACCGTCACCACCCCTGTTGTAGGCTCCCCTTCACTGGGCCCCCACCACGCTCTCTCTACTCTTCTGTCCCCATCTTAGTGTCTTGCCCGTATCATGCTGCACCTTAATTGCTTCTTTACTCCTTCATCTCGGCCCCTTCTAGACTAGAAATTTTTGGAAGCCATCAGCTACACTTGCTTACCTACCATTTAAAAGTGTGCAGCAGTTATAAGATGCCCAGAAATATTTGTTGGAAGAAAAAGAAGGAAGAGAAAGGATGGAGGAGGGAGGAGCCCAGGCACCCAGGCCCCAGGCACAGGGCTGCTCCGGAAGACCTGCAGTGTGGACCAAATCCCTGCCCACCATCCACACCGACAGAGCCTGTGGGTGGGGGCAATAAGGAGATCTTAGAGTCATGATGGAAAAACATACAGCATCATTTATGTTGAATAGATTTAGAGAAAAATGAAAAAACATATCCTTTTTTTAAAAAAAATTTTTTTTGAGAAGAGAGTGAGAAAGAATGCACAAGCAGGAGGAGGGGCAGAGAGAGAGAGAGAGATAGAGAGAGAGAGGATCTGAAGCTGGATCTGGGGCTCAGACTCATGAACCAAACCATGAGATCATGACCTGAGCTGAAGCTGCACACTTAACTGACTAAGCCACCCAGGTGCCCCCAAAACACATTCTTAAGGCCTCTCTTCATGACAACCTGTGGTGAAAACATTGGGAAATTTCCTTCCAGATGGACCTTCTTTTCTTTTGCAATCTGACTCTGTTACACTAACTTGTCTGGGGGTTGGGAATGAATAAACAGAAAGCCATTTCTCTCTCTCTCTCTCTTGCTCTCTCTCTCTCTCTTGCTCTCTCTCTCTCTCTCTCTCTTTCTCTCTCCTCCCCCACCCCCAGACTCACAGTTTTTCCTGCGACAAAGAAATCCTTTCCTTCAGGATATCACATCCATTTTTGTCAGTGCACATAACACAGCACTCAGAGAAATGCATTTTGTAGCACACTCTGCTTTATTAGCTTTTCTTCCCCAAACTTGGGTTGCTTCAAAGGCAAACAACATTTAGCTTTCATTATTTCTTCAGTCTTTGACATGAATTGCACAAATATCTCTGTCATCAATGCCTTGTCTTTCTCATTAATATCTAAGAAAACAGCAAAAGTCATCACTGACTTTCTTAAGGACAAGCCATATTAATAATTCTGGTCAAAGTTTGCCTCCTACCCAAAAAGTTTTTAGGTATTTCTTACAGCATCTGCCTACCCCTAGTTTATTTTCTTGTTAAATATGTTGCTCAGAAAACTCATCATTTTTATTATCATGTAAATTCCAATGGACTATTTCAGTTTGCCTCTATTAAGAAACTACCCAATGCTGTTCCTTATTGACCTGAGGCCAAAGGGCAAAAGGTCCAATTTATTTTATAGATTCATGTGTCTTCTATTTGCTTATTTTAGTAATCATTTCACCACAACAAAGTAGGATAGCAGAGAAGAAAAGAGAGAGAGAGAGAGAGAGAGAGAGAGAGAGAGAGAGAGAGAGAGAGAGAGAAGGAAGGAAGGAAGGAAATAAAGAAGGAAGGAAGGAAAGGAAATAAGGAAGGAAGGAAGGAAGGAAGGAAGGAAGGAAGGAAAGAAGGAAGGAAGAGCAAGTAAATATAAAGAAAGGAAACACAGTAAAGTTCAATAAATACTACACTTGTAAAATCAAGAAAAGGTGTTTATGATTGCTGTTTATGAACAGCCACCTGAATCATGGTGACCACAGCATTCTTATTGTACTCTCTAAAGGCAAGTGAAAGATAAAAACTTCTAACCACTGGTGAACACGTCAATAACATGCCACTAAGGTCATTGAAATGGAAAGCTTTTGATAATTTATTACTGTCTTTAATTTTCTGGACAATAATTATCCGTTCCAAATGGAAACATCTTTCTAATTTTTAAATAAGCCATTGTGAGATCTGTCCGTGGTATAACGCAGCTTGTGCTCATATAAAGTAGGTCCCATATCCATGCCCTGATCGCAGGATACTCATACATCCTCAGCTACTGCCCTACTGGGCTGTGCTAATGGGACCAGATTACTAAGCCAGACTGAATATCCCCCTTTTCTGAAAGAAAGTTTTAGAGCTGAGACAAAGGCCATGAAAGGATATAAGCCATTCGCTCCACTTTCTAGAGGGTTGAACAGTAAGCAGATTTGTCAAAGAGGGATTGAACTTGAAATCACAACCTAATCATGATATGACCTGGAAATGAAGGCAAGCCCAGGAAGAGCAGCTCCCTCCGCACATGACCTTGACCAGGTCAAAAGCACATTTCAACATGATGGGGTCACTACTGTAAGTATAAAAAGGGGAAAATCGCAACCAGCATTACCATCCCTGAGTAATCTCAAAGATCCTCAGAAACTCGATCAGATCATTTGAAAACGTGTCTTTCAAGCCTTCTAAAATACCTATTGCTCAGAGCAACCAAAATATGGGGTTTTTTAAATGAGGGAAGTGAAGTAAAAAGGCAAAGTTTCCCAGAATTAGAAAAAGAAATTTAAGAGGGACTCAACATTCTCCATAGTGCTCTTGAAAATCAGAGCAGATAAGCTGCCTTTTAAACTTTAATTGTATTTTTCTCAGTGACCTTTTTTGCCTCCCAGTGTTAAGTATTATTTTTTAAGTGCCCTCAAAATTGTGACTAACCGCATACTTTTAGATTGTGCTCATATAAAGTAGGTCCCATATCCATGCCCTGATCGCAGGATACTCATACATCCTCAGATACTTTTAGATTGTAATGACAAATACCATGTTCTTGGTAATTGTCAGGAAAAATGAAAAAATGTTATGTAAAATTTTTCCTCAACTTTTACAAAAGTTTTAGAGTCTGATTCAAATGGCACTCACTTATAATGTTATTCTGCTTTTTTCTTTTATGTCTCAGTTTAGAAGCTTTCCTCCTAATGTCTTTGGACATCTTCTCCAGTTGAGGTGTCACTAGCTACATTTGGAGAAGAGCTCTCTGTGCAGGACTGGACACTCCTTGGCAGCTTGGGAGTGATTTAGGGACAATGAGAAAGAAAACTGCTTCCTTGTTGCTGAGGCATCACTGTGATGTGGATGGCTAAAAATGCATGGCATTCGTTTGATTCAAACTCCAATTCCCCTGAACGTTCCCCAATGTCTTCTGCTAAGTACCACTGATCTGTCTCCCCTAAATATCTTCAACCTTTACCATTGTAAAACACAACTCTCTATGCCTGATTCTTCCTATTGGATCCTATGCTCCCAGAGGGCTGGGACCTTGCAATTCATTTTGTATCCCCCTCCAGCATCTGTCCAGGACAAGGTTCATTCACAGTGAAAATTCAATGACCTTGGCGAGGGACAAATAACTGAATAACTGAATATATCAATGCCTTCTCTCCCAAAGTCCTTCCTTCGATGATCTTACCCCTAATTTCCTCCCATGTGTTCTTAGCTCCATTATCATGGAATACCAACTCAGATCAGTTCCAGCACCTGAGGTCTGAAGGGGCTGGGCAAATTCATTCCACTGGATGTGGAAGACTGCTGGAGAGGGCAAACTCAAGGCAAGGGCTGCATGGGATGTCCATAAAAGGGGTTATAAGTAGTGAGTGAGAGAGAAGATGAGGAAGTGATACAGGAGCTGGATTATGGGATAATGAATAGACTCAGGAGCCACACTAATTGGATGCAGGTCTCAGTCTTGTCACTCATTTGGGCACTCCCCATGACCTAGTGAGACTGAAGGGATGGAAAAGACATTTCAAGCAAATGGTAACCAAAACAAAAAGCAGGGGAAATTATACCTATCACACAAAATACGCTCAAAACTAAAAATGTTAAAAAGAGACACAGAAGGCCCTTATATAATGACAGAGGGGTCAATACATCGGGCAGATGCAATCATTGTAAATATTCATGCACTCTACCTAACACACCTAAATATATAAAGCAAAAAGTAATAGGACCAAAAGAAGAAATAACCAGTAATAGCATAGTTGAGGTCTTTAATACCCCACACTCTCAGCAGTGAATAGATCTTCCAGAGAGAGAATCAATAAGGAAACGCTGACTTGAACAATGCTCTAGACCAAAGGGACCGAACAGACATATAGAACATTCTTCTCAAGTGCACATGGGATATTTTCCAGGAGACACACTATGTTGGGCCACAAAGCAAGTCCTAATGAATCCAAAAAAATGAAATTATACCAGGTATCTTCTCTGACCACAGTGGCATGAAAATAGAAATCAATGTGAGGAAAACCGTAAAATTCCCTAACACATAGAAATTAAACAATACTCTTCTGAACAACCAATGGATCAGAGAAATTAAAGGGGATATAAAAAATTTTCTTGAGACAAATGAAGATGGAAACACAACACACCAGATCTTATGGGATGCAGCAAAAGCTGTTCTAAGACAGAAGTTCATAGCAATAACCTTCTCCAGAGCTCCAAACACTTACATCAACTTGAACTTGGGAAATTGATTTTTCTTTCTTTTTTTTTATTGAAAAAAATTTTAATAGTTTATTTTCAAATTGGTTTCCATAATACACCCAGTGCTTCTCTCCACAAGTGCCCCCCACCATGACCATCACCTCCTTCCCTCTCTCCCCCTTCCCCTTCAGTCCATGGTTCGTTTTCAGTATTCAATAGTCTTTCATGATTTGTGTCCCTCACTCTCCCCAGCTCTCTTTCCCTTTTCCTCTCCCTATGGTCCTCTGTTAGGTTTGTCCTGTTAGCCCTATGAGTGCAAACATATGGTGTCTATCCTTCTCTGCCTGACTTATTTCTCTTAGCATGACACCCTCAAGGTCCATCCACTTTCCTACAAATGGCCATATTTCATTCTTTCTCTTGCCATGAAATTGATTTTTCTAATAAATGGTAATTGAGTGTGTTTTGAAATATAACTAGCATAAAAACACAGTGTCTTTGGGGCATCTGGGTGGCTCAGTAGGTTAAGCGTTTAACTGTTGAGTTCGGCTCAGGTCATGATCTCACAGTGGTGAGATTAAGCCCCGAGTCGAGCTCCGAGCTGAGTGTGGAGCCTGCTTAAGATTCTGTCTTGGGGGCTGTCTGGCTGGCTCAGTCAGTTAAACATCTGACTTCGGCTCAGGTCATGATCTTGCAGTTCATGAGTTTGAGCTCTGCATCTGGCTCTGTGCCGACCGCTCAGAGCCTGGAGCCTGCTTCAGATTCTGTGTCTCCCTCTCTCTCTGTTCCTCCTCCACTTGCATTCTCTCTCTCTCCCTCTCTCTCTCTCTCTCTCTCTCTCTCAAAAACAAATAAAGATTTATTTAAAAATTTAAAGATTCTCTCTCTCTCTTTTCCCTCTCTCCCTCTGCCCCTCCTCTGTACATACATGTGCTCTCTCTCTCTCTCACTCTCTCTCAAACAAACAAACAAAAAACCCACTGTATCTTTTGCCTTTCTTCTCCCAAGGGTTAAATATAGTTGCAAAGCTGAGATTAGAGCTCCAGACATTCATTACCCTGGACTGTCACTGGCCAGCAAGCAAGTAGTGGGCCGGGCACCAAAATCAAAACACAGGCTTCCTGGCGAGCAGAACACAGAACACACAAGGAATGAATAGAACATTTAGAGATTATTTTCTCCTATGGAAAAAATAAAGGAAGGGAGGGAGGGAAAGGAAAGGAAAGAAGGAGAGCTCCAAGTTCCTCTTAAGCAAAATCAGAGAGAAACTGGCCTTTGCGAAGAGCTACAAAAAGTAGTAGCGGAAGGCAGAGACTGTAAGAGAGTGATTTGTACAACTGGCAGATGCAGTGGGTGTGAACTTGCTCAGAACAAATGTTTAATGAAACGTGAAGGAAAAAAAGACTCAAGGTAGCCATGAGATTCCTAAGATCAGAAAACAGACACTTTTCTATAGTTAAATGAGAACATCTCACCCTATTGGGACAATATCAGTCTTCCTTCAGATACACTGTAGAATGTAACCAAAAAAGAGTAGGTAAAAAACCAGTTGTCAATTTTTTTAAAGAAAAAAAATGAACAATTACTACAAATAATTACTACAAATATCTCTCAGAACAGCCTTGGTTTTCTAGCTACTGGGCCAAAATCATGGCTTACGTACCATCGGTAACCGCAGTCAATACTTTCGGCCTCTGCTCTGCCTGGCATGTTACTATTCACTAACTAGGGCTCCACATTATGATAGGATCGGAGCCCTGCAGGATAGGGGAGGAGGGCAATATAAATGAAATTGAGCATCAAGAATCTGAATTATGTCTATGCCGGGTACTGACTGAACTGTCTTCCTAACATGCAGTCCCTCAACAATCCTGCAAAATAAGTACCTAATTCACAAATGGGGAAACCAAGTTTCCGAGAGGTTATGGAATTTGTGCAAGTTTGCGCAGCTTATAAACAGCCCCTTCATCCCACGGCTGTCACATCACGGGAGAAATAAAACTGCCCCACGCAATGATTAATCAACCATCTAAAGCAATACCATGTTTGAATAAACAAGGAAATGATCAGATGGGGGGAATTCAGAAGACTGTGGGAATACAGGGGAGAGAAAAGTGCTTGAGGCACGTGCTTTCCAGAAGGAGTTTCCCTTAATGCGGGTCTTCTATGGAGAGAGTAGGACTTGGAGAATGGCAATTCAAGGGGCATTACTGATAAAAGGACCGTCCTGAGCAAAGGCACGGTGGCAGTGGCTAGCGCGCTAAAGAGACAGAGGTCCTGAGGTGGGTCCACGCATCCCCAGGTTTGTGCAGGGTTAGAGGACCTGTAAGTCCCGAAGAAGGTCACCACGTAATTTATCATCCGAATAGGCACAGTTTTGAGAATCAAAGGGAGCAGTGGGCATGACACCACAGTTCTAAGTGCAAAGCGGAATGGCCCAGGATAAGCTCCAGCAGCCAGCCACAAGCCCAGTGGAAGGAAGCGCATTACGCTCACCTCTGAAGCCTTTGTAATTGTAAACAAAATTTTATGTGTATCTTTGTGCATTTTTCTAGCGAGAAGTGTCACAGTTTTCATGAGTTTCTTAAAGAGATCCGGACCCCCTTTCCGCCACCCAAAATGGTCAAAAACTGCCAGACCAAATCACGTGGCCCTTGTCAAAACTGGGACCATTTCCCCGACTTGAGTGTGCCCCGTACATCGTCCTCCGGACCAGGGCCCTCCTTCAGTTTCTCAGCTCTGAGGAAGAAACTGCAAACGCAGTCTCCCTGGAGGGATCTGTGGTCTCAGAGGGCTGCGATCCAAATGCAGGAGTAACTCTGCGGAAATAGGAAATCAACCTCTAAGCCAGATGATGGCGCTGTAAATCGGCAACGCCAGCCATTCAGGAGCTGACGCTTTGTGGACGAGGGTCCTTCCTGAGGCCCCTGACCAACAGCAAGGGGGCCACCGCCTTCTCTGCCCGTTTGTGAAGCCCACTTACCAGGAGAAACTGCCTCATCTGCTCTGCTCTCTCCCGCTAAGCTCAGCTAACTAGGTGACAGTTGTGCCTAAGAAGGCACCCACCTTTACACGGCTCGTTTTCCTTACCCTTTTCTATTTTGCCTTCCATTCCCATCACTCAACATCATATCCAAAAAAAGCAGTTTTGTGGAGGTCGTCTCTTCTAAGAAGAAGAATGCTTAGGGATCACTAAATAAATACTCATGGACTAAATTGTAAGTCAGTGAGTAACCCTCAGAATTGGTCATAATTTTTTCTTGTTGAATGCTAAGTAAGTTTGACCCATTAAATAACTCCAAATTATAGGATTTCTGCTAGTCTGACACCATGAACAGAATTTGGCAAGTTTACTAAAACCTGGACCAGTTCCAAAATAAAAATGTACCCTCTCTACAAATGGTCCAAATGATATCATGATAGTTTTCTTGTTTCCTTTTTATGCTCCTCACTCTAGCTGGGCAAAGGACTAGTAAGATTACTGCTTTTCATGGCAGACTTCGTTGTTGAAAGGGAAAAAATCTTAGTTGCTTTTAAGTGGAGCAAACTGTTCAGTAATTTTATTCATCCTAAGACTTGGCATTTGGGGAACTGCTTTGGTTCTGAGTAACAGAATCGGGCTAAATCCTGGAATGCCTTGAATACCAAGCTTTCTAGGGAGTTTTTTGGCCTTCAGTACATAACACGATATGGAAATCTGTGGAGTTTCTAAATCACTTAAACATTTTTGAACACCCCAGGCATGGTTTCATACGCAGGAATATAGCCATGAACACCAACAAAATAACACTTCCTGCCTTGGTGGGTCTTCTGGTCTAGTGCACATGCTTTTGAAAGATTTATGTGGAAGGAGTGGATGGAAGGTTTGAGAGGCTGGAGGTGGGGAAACAAAAGGCATTCAACCCTGGAGTATCCAGACTGCGTAGCCATATGAAGATGAATAGAGGTGGCAAGTATGACTGAGATGTGGAGTCGGAAAAACTAGGTAACTGGTGTTAGCATTACTAGGAAGATGGAATTTTGAAAGAATTTGGGGAAAAGTTTATGCCTTTAACTTTGGATAAGTTCAGTTCATGGAAATATTTTAAAATCCAGTTGGAAATGTGCAGTGAAAGTCCTGGTTCTAAAGCTTGGGAAAGAAACATTTGAAAGCCAACTGAATAGACATGCAGGAGACATTGTAGAAGCATCCTGATGTGGCCAGAAAGAAGGTAGAAAAATGAGACTGTGGGCACTGAACTTGTCTCTGTAGTCTAAAGTTGAACAAAAAATATCCTGCATCATTTATTATTTTCTGTATTTCTATGCATGTTTACACCCACAGCCATGATGCCCATGACATATTATGATAAGGGCAGAGAGGGAGCACCTGGATGGTGCAGTCATTTGAGCATCAGACTTCAGCTCAGGTCATAATCTCACAGTCTATGAGTTCAAGCCCCACATCGGGCTCTCTGCTGTCAGCCTGTCATTGCAGAGCCCTCTCCAGATCCCTATCTCCTTCTCACTGCCAACCCCGACCCCCGCTTGTGCTTGCCCCAAAATAAATAAGTTTTTTTAAATATAAGGGCAGAGAAGAAATTTAGAGCCTTCTGTCCTCCCTACCTGAATGGAAATCAGATGGATCTACACCCTAAAAGGGTGAGGGTTGTCAGCACCTTTTCCTGGGTCAGCTCTTCACCAGAGCCTGTGATGGTCTGGAATCCCTTGGCAGGTCCCCAGCTCCTTCCCCGTTTAATTAATAATAGAGAACACGATGTTCCAGACCTAGGTTGTTTGTGAGAGAGATGGGGTTAGACAGTTGCTGAATGTATTCCAAAGAAGGAATTCATGAGAGCAGATGCCTAATCCAGACATTCAATTACCACTGCAAATCCCACAGAGGGGTAGATCTGCTGGAGTGGGGAGTGGCATTTATCAGGGCATAGAAACTGATAAACTGCCGCTGTCTCCTGGAACATGCTCCAAAATGAAGGGCAGAGCAGAAATGGAAGGTTGGTAGACACTTAGTAACCAAAACTCTATTGAAAATGGGCTCCTAAAAGAATATACTACACAGAGACCAATTCTTAACCAGCAGAATTACTGTGTTGATGTTATGAAGTGGAAGAGATTTAAATCATTTGGAAAGAAGTTTGCTCAACAACATAGTGGAACCCTCTGATTTAAAAATATTTTTAATCTTTATTTATTTTTGAGAGAGAGAGAGAGAGAGAGAGCATGGGAAGAACAAAGAGAGAGGGGGGGAGATACAGAATCTGAAACAGGCTCGAGGCTCTGAGCTGTCAGCACAGAGCCTGGTGCAAGGCTCGAACTCACCACATGCGAGATCATGAGCTGAGCTGAAGTCAATGCTCAACCAGCTAAGCCACCCAGGCACACCTAGAGGAATCCTCTGGTTTTTAAGTTTGTTTGATGAAGCATGTTTTTATGTTCCGTTTTACTACATGGGGATCACACACATAGACTTTCAATTTTTTTTTAAATGAAGTTACATAGGACATCTATTTAAACCAGTATTATGTGCATGGAAACTGGGAATACAGTGAATTTGGATAATCAAACTGTGATAGTGTTAACTGTCCTGGATTCAGTAAGGACTTAGAAATATAAAAGTAAGGGACAAAATATTTTTAATGCATCATATAAATCATGCAATGCTGTTATTAAATGCTAGAAGCATAACAAGGGGGACATGATGGTCTCATTCCCACTCCAAACTGGTCAAGGTTCACCTGGACTGTTGGTCCGTTTTGAGTGCCCCACTGGAACCTGATCCAATGAAAATGATCACAATAATATACAAACCAAAATCTATGCAGTGGAAGGAATTATTGAGAAGACTTAGATATTTATGGTCAGAAAATTAGACTTAAGAGGCGTATGGTGTTTTTCTTAAATGTTTATTTATTTATTTTTGAGACAGAGAGCAAGCAGAGGAGGGGCAGAGAGAGAGGGAGAGAGAGGGCATCCCAAGCAAGCTCTGTGCTGCCTGTGCAGAGCCTGCCTGGGGCTCAAACTCACAAACTGTGAAATCATGACCTGAGCCCAAACCAAGGGTCAGAGGCTGAACTGACTGAGCCATCCAGGCACCTCTAAGAGAAATACACTACTTCAAAAGGCTGTACTTATTCTATATAATTATAAAAAGGGAAAATTCTAAGAAATTCACTCATTTGAAAAATACTTCTTGGGACCTTGCTACGTGCTGGATATTTGGTACCTGAAGGGACCCTTTTTGGAAGATGCTGATGTGGGTTTAAGACAGAGAAAGTCAATTAAACAATCATTCAAAGAGTAGGCTATCTCATGAGGAGGTGAGCCTCTCATCACTAGATGGGTGGATGGATGAAACAGACTTGGTTGGCTGGTTGCTAGATTTATGATTTATAGCGGAAGTCACACAGTAGGAAGAGCTATGATGGATAAACTGGGGTCTCATGCAACCCTGAAGTTTGTGGAGTCTATCAACAGTGACACCAGGCAATCCCCAAGAAAGTCTTGCTAGGGGCTTTTAACATTTAAGATGGAATATTGTCCTTCGTATACAGATATATACACACATGCATATGCATTGAGACATTATATATACATATATATGCATATGTGCACATATATATGATGCATATATACACATATATAATATATAAAAACTTATAAACAAATGTTTTTAATTGTAATAAGTTAGCATAATTATTTAATCAGACCAATGCTATTACTCCCTATCTCTCACTTCACCTCTGCTTTGCCATGTGTGCCTTCTTTTCCTTTTCAGACTATTTTTTCAAGGTTTATTTGTTTATTTTGAGAGAGAGAGAGTACAGGAAGGACAGAGAGAGAAGGAGTGAGACAGAATCCTAAGCAGGCTCTGCCCTGTCAACACAGAGCCCGATGTGGGGCTCTAACTCATGAACCATGAGATCATGACCTGAGCCAAAATCAAAAGTCAGACGCCTCCCCTTTGCAAACTACTGAACAGAAATACGTTTTTGGTCCTGTTAAGACATAGAGTAAGAATTAAATGCACTTAAAAGACATCCCAAACAAGGACTGTGGCCCTAATTTTTATAAAGAACACAGCCACATTCATTCATTTACATACAGTGCAATTACAACAGAGACCTTGTGGCCTGTTAAGCCTAAAATTTACAGGTCGAAACAGAAAAGGAAGCTATCAGGTGCTTTGATAGAATCGAATTCGATTCTATCAAAGCACCTACTATATATAAATAAGTTGTAGCCTGACAAGAAATGAGAAAACCCAAATGCTACACATCTCCTGATAAGGGTGGACACCACCACCTTGTTGCAAACTAGATAGATGATTGATAGATAGATCTTATATATCTAGTGTGTATATATACATATATATATACACCTACACACACATATATATATATTATCAAGTTTCTAAATATAACTACCAATTTACATAAAATACAAGGACCTAAGCACCATGTTTAATACCATCAGGGGTATGCAATTCACAAACATATGGGGAAACTCTACAAAACAAACAACCTAGCAACCACCATAAAAAAAAAAACTTCCAAGTAAAGAAAGATGAAGAAAGGAACTTACACATTATTGAAAGAAATTAGAAAATACATCACCAATATCAGTGGATGAATGTTATTTCAATCTTGCTCAAACATATCTATCAAAACTAATCTGAAGTCTCTTGGAGAAATGTGAATATTAGGTAAATTGATGATATTAATGAATTATTCTTAATTTTTTAAATGTAATTCCTTATTTTCCAGGAATACATACAAAAGTATGTAGAGATGAAACATTATGATATATCGGCTTTACTTCAAAATAATCCTGGTGAGGGGTAGTGGGCGGAGGTGTAGATGAAAAGAACGGCCCGTGTTGACAGCAGGTGCACCGGATTTCACTGTACTACTGTCTTTATTTTTGTATACAATGGCAAACTTTCCAAATAAAATTCCATTTTTTTTTCTTCTAGATCACCTAGAAGTATAGTGACTGGAATTACGATTAGTTGGCTCTCTAGCTTTAGAAAGAAATACTGTGGAATCTGTTCTGTAGGATACAAGGTACACTGTAAGAGCAAGTCAAGATTTTATTCTCCTTTATTTCTAGAGACAATGGGGCTCTTGCAACCCCATCCTGAGCTTTTTTTCTCAGCAATATTGGACCTGGGGTGATGAGGTTGTGGGAGGGAGAATGTCAAGAAGAGGAGAATGACATGGTTGGACCAGAGCACACTTGTTTCGTGCCTGTTGACTCTCCCACGACCTCAGTGTACTTCAGCCAGCTTAAAGGGAAAGGAACCGTGATGTGAAGGGAATAAATAGTTTTTTAAAAATGCAAAGTTGTTTCTCAGAGTCTAGAAGTTCCTAATCCTGATTGCACAAACTTTTTTATTTTTATTTTATTAAAAAAATTTTTTTAAGTTTATTTCTTTTGGGGGGGGTGGAGGAGAGTGCAAGCAGGGGAGGGGCAGAGAGAGAGGAAAGAAACAATCCTAGGCAGGCTTTGTTCTGCCAGCACAGAGCTGGATGTGGGGATCGAACTCATGAACCAGGAGATCATGACCTGAGCCAACATCAAGAGTCGGAGGCTTAACCAACTGAGCCCCCTGGGCGTCCCTGATCCCACTAACTGTTCAATGAACAACTAAAGGAGTTACCCTTTTTGCTTGTTCTGTATCACATAGCAAAGTGCCTAGTAGTAAAGGAACTTGGTACCTCTCCATTCAGCAAATATTAACTGCCTGCCAGTGCCAGCACCTGTGCTAAGAACAGGAAACATTCACTGAATGGGAGTAAGGAATGGTTCTGTGTAGACCCATCTCTCTGAAAGCCCAGGAGCTTCACTTAAGAGTGCCCACACAAAAGGGCACACGGCTCAGGGCACAAGCATTCTGTGACTTTATTCATTAGTTGTCTGTTCCCATCATGCTCCTTGGAGGCAGATGGTGGGATCTCCTGTCAGTGGGAACCCACAGGACTAGGACATTGTGCTTCTGTCATCCACGGAGAGGTTCTGAACCGATTCCCATGTGTAGCCAATGTCCATCTGGACTCAAAACGGGGATGAGGGGCTGGTGCACTGTGCCTTCCTTTGTACCTCATATGAGAATGTGGTGCTGAGTGTCTTAACCGATCATCCTTTCCCACCTTCAGATCTCTGATAGGATTTATGCCAGGTTTGGCTGTGGCTCTTAAGGAAGTTAAATTAAACTCTTCCTGTTTTCTCTAGCTCTCAACTGATAAATAGGTAATAAATGCAGTATTCAAGAGCACCATACCTGAGCTTCTAAAAACAGGTAACATATGGCTTTCCCTTCCCGTCCGGTGAGGATGCTGAATTCCTAATGCTCCCCACAGGAGCCCACCCACCAGTCCCAGGTTGTCCTATGAGGACATGTCTGTATTTATCCAACAAGGTGTTCCCAGTTCATATGATCTTGACACATAAGAGGAGTCAAGAAATCTTTGTGGAATGGATTGGATGGTTGAGTAATAAATCCATGAATTTGGTACATTGGCGGTGAGCCCAGTTTATGATCTGCCCTTTCTGTAGGTACAGAATCTCCAGATAAACAAACCCTCCATGTGTTATCACAATTGCACGCAGACTTCCAGATCTGTTCTATTTCACTGGGGTCATTCAGAAGAATATGCAAAATTTGAACACAATTGAGTGACATGTCATTTAAAAGGTGTCACAAATGCTTTGGGTTACATATCAAGATGCCATGAATTTCTGTTGAGAGCTATCTGAACTCACTGGTTGGGTGAAAATTCCTGGTGAGGGTACAGCAAGTTGGCACAGTTTCTTGCCACCAGGCAGCAACCAACATCTATCTTCTTGTAACTTTCATTTCTGCTTGGGCACCAAACCTCAGAGTGCTTTGCTGGTTGGTGTCAGGAGTGGCCTGTCCCCCTGCCCTGTCCCTGAGGCATGATTGCACCTGGTCAGGGAAAAAATGAGTAAATTAGATACAGTTAATGCGAATAAGGCAAACAACATGTAATTTTCCTCCTTAGCTGAGCAATTAACTGATAACTCACTACTTTCTAGACTTGGACATCATTGCAAAAGTCACTACTGTGAAAAATGTATCATTTATCTTTGGGACTGTGAGAGCAGACAGTATGTCTCTTGGGGATCCTGTTTTCCTGGGAAATTTCTCATAAAGCTGTAAACAGCCTAATAATGACCCTTACTAATAAAAAAACTGACCCTTACTAAACAATGCTCTTTGCCTCATATTTAAAGTTCACTTCCTTAGGGCTATACCTGAGGTTTTGTATATCTTGGTCTTATGCATCCTATGGAAAAAATGTATGCTTAAAAAATACCTGCCCTTCCCATATGATAGCATGAGTGCCTGTAGCTAAGTTTTTTATGACAATCATTACTCCTAAAATTAGATTTGTAACTTCTGCAGAATCCATGTTCTGGAAAATTGTAACAATTATCTATGAGAAATTATTTACTGCTCTTTCTGCTCCTTGCCCCTTTCGCTATAAATAATGCTAGAGAATCAGACAGAGCAGAGATGCCTGCCTGGTGATCAGAAAGAAACTCGAGGCTCTCTAACTCCCCTTTCGCCAACACCGTCCATCTTTCAGGGAACCCTGGCCTGCTGGAGCTGGACTCTGGCAAATTTCAATAGGAAAAAAAATTTTTTTTTATTCTTTAAATAATGCTCGGCATTGAATTTTGTGTTCCTGCAGAATTAGGAAGAAAACAAATTTAACTAGGCACAGCCAAAATGTTGGCTGCTTTCTGGAATTAGCAAAAGCCTTACTCTATGGAGAACAATGTAATTGGGGTGTCAATCCCCTCTTTAAATAGAAAACATTAAAATGTAAAATATAGGAATTTTGAGATCAAGTATTTTCCTCAATATTTTTCAGTATTTCAAAAACGAAGTTCATAAAAGAGTACTTCTCTTCATCTTTTTAGTTGAAAAAAATTTTTTCAAATGCTTAATACAGGATGATCTGATTTTTTTTCTACTAAAGCAGTTACTATTAACCCCAAGATATAAATGAACCCAAGGGTATAAAAAGAGCAGCAAAGATTTGAGAATCTCAATTTCCAGTGATCATCCCTGGAGCGCTGTGTCCTGGGAACATTCTGGAGGGTTTTTTGGTTTTTTTTTTAAGAAAATATTACCCTGAAATCTGAGACATATTTGGACTTAAGGCTTTTTCTCCAAATTAACATGAACCAACTTCAGGGAAAACCAATTAACATATTTTTAATTACAAAATGGGGAAACTAATTAAATGTGCCTAGCAAGACCTACATAAAACTTCAAATAATTCCTTCTAGAAAATAAACTTTTAATTTTTTTTTGCTTAATTTCAAATCTATTATTAACCAAAACAAAGCTTGAGTACAACAGATTTCATAGCAATTTGATCTTACCAAACATTTATAATTTCTACAGACTGTTTATGTAAGCTAATTTGGGAATGAAACTGTAATTTATATCACTGAAATAAATGTACTTATCTAATCAAATATAGTTCTTTGTGTCTTCCAATAAGGAACTCATGCGTTTGTACATAATCCCAAAATAGTAATTTTTTTTTTACTTTAAAAGCCTCTCATTTTTATTTAAAGTTCAAATGATGTAAAGCTGATGCCTTTAGAAAAGAATTTATTTGGGTCAGGAGTTTTTCAAAGTCTATGAATTAAAAACACCAGTAAAATAGGGTCTGAGATCCAAAAGTATGCTATCTGTTTGAGGAAAGATGTTTGTCAGGCACTAGGTTTCTGGCTTCCACTTAACTTTGTTTCACTAATTTAAAACGGAAAGAGGGGCGCCTGGGTGGCTCAGCCATTAAGCCTCCGACTTCGGCTCAGGTCATGATCTCACCGTTCGTGGGTTCTAGCCCCGCATCAGGCTCTGTGCTGACAGCTAGCTCAGAGCCTGGAGCCTGCTTCCAGTTCTGTGTCTCCTCTCTCTGCCCCTCCCCCTCTCATGCTCTGTCTCTTCTGTATCAAAAATAAATAAAACATTAAAAAAATATTTAAAACGGAAAGAATTATTTCTGTCATAATTAAGAGATTTTAAGCAGCTGCATGACTTTGCTCCTTCAGTGCTTGGAGGGGTTTGTTTTTCTGTAAATATGTAAACCTAACAAAGGGAATAAATGAGCTTTATGCGCACCCCATTTCTATTAGTTCATTAGAGACAGGAATTTAGCAAATAGGACCAATAAAGGAAGTAAACAAACTGGCCCCCTGGTGCCCTGGAGCCCACACTAGCTCCAAAGGCTTTCTCTGAGGGGCTATTTTCAGCAGGGAGAAGGGATACATTGCTTGTCCTGAGGGGTAGATTCATTTCTTCACAGTAAAGCATTTGCTCCCAATTCACGGCTGAGATTAGGAACTGAAGACCCTAGAAAGCCTGGTGTAAATAAGAACCTGCTTTTGAAACTGTGAAAGAAGCAGGCATTTTGTAATTCACCTAGCAAATATGTATGAAGAAGGGGAGCCCTAAACAAAATGCGCACCTGCTCACCATCCCCTTAGCAGCCCCTGTCTCCAGCATCTTCAACATCATCTTCATCTTCAACGTCATTACTGACGCCCTCATCTATAAGTGAAGACTATGTAATAGATGGCCTCCATGCTGTTTTCAGCTCAAATACGATCTTCATTCATAATAAAATAGTAGACGCCGATAAGGGCTTATCATGTCCCCCACTCTCAACCCTGGTGGATTTTTATTTAACGAGAGCCTTAAAGCTTTGATATCTTTACCCCCAAGAATAAATCACATCCATAAAAATATAATAGAGTATAAAGAAGGCCTTTAGTGCAATCCCACAAATTATACCTTTCCCCCGCCACGTACTTCTCCTAAGCATGAAGTCTCCATTTGTAGAAGCACATGGGTGTGCATGAAAACTCTCAATTGATTATCTAATCAACTCAAAGATTCTTTCTTAACGATGGTTGACTACATGTGTATTCTTTTTCTCAATGATAGATACGTTAGAAAGTTGTAAAAATCTTGGGGATGGGGGGACGCATGGATTCTGAGCCTGTAACAACCGAGTAGAGGAGAATAGAAATAATTTTGTATGGAAATTTTGTCAAGATTCAGCACCACATTATTTTTAAATGGACAAATTATCCATGTAGAAAGCTAATACATTTAGAATCCTCTAGAGCACTTCTCATATCTTGGAAAACTTCAGGGGTGAAAATTTAAAAGGCAATATTTGCAACAACAAAATGTGGTTTCTAATGCCTAAGGCATTATTATGTAAAACAGAATTGACTATGAACTCACTTTATACAGTCTACCAATTATAATATGTCCATGACTTTGTAGTGATTAACTCCTTTGGAACTGGATATAGTCACAGTCATTGAAAAAGACAGATACTCAACCACAACGTAATAGTTGGAAGAAACAATGAATATTTTCAATTACCAAGGAATTGTTTATATTGTTTTCTTGATGGGTTCATGTGTCTCATGTATGTATTTGTCATCCTTACACCTCAGGTTTGTGGGAGTCAGGGGCTGGGAGTTCTCTTTCACTTGCATCAGTTCCTCCATGACACAAAGGCCTAGGATCCTAATGGACAGCGAGTCCCCATGACCTTGCCTGATAACTGGAGGACTGTAGGTATTCTGATGATGTCAAACACAGGGCCCCTAATTAAAGGTCACAACTCAAAGCTGCAGGCTAGCATGTGCCAAGAAGCCATTCTTGTTCCCAAATGTCATATGGACAATCATAGGAAGATCTTCAGCTCTCCTCTGGGGAGGTGAAGGACAAGAAAGAGGAAACTCCTCTGGCTCACCTACATGGAGAACGTGGTGGAAGGATTTTCTCACAGCAGATAGTATGTGTTCAGTGAAGTATATTTTCTCTGCATCTTCCTGGACCCAGATAGAGAAGGAGGAAGTGTATCAGGGCACACAGCTATTTCCAGGCACTCTTTCATCTAGAACCAGATTGTTCTTGGAGTTACCAGGAAGTGTAATTCATGGGGATGTAATATACAGGGAGAAAAAGAGAGAGGGGTGGGGGTCACCAGGGAGAAAGAAGCCTTAAATGCAACACAAGGGTCAGCCTACCAGGGGTATGAAGAAACCAGATCCATGAAAACACCTTCTGCCTTCACATCCCCTAAAAAGTGTTTTCCATTGAGTGCCTTTTTTTATTCTTATGCAGGATGGACACACACACATACGCACACACACACATTTCTGTCAATGATACACCTATCATAGCCCCAAAAGCTCAAGCAAAGTCTTGTCCCATTACCCTCAAGTATATCTTAGTTTAAATACTCCACTGAACCCACGCTGTCTCCCTTTCTCTTCTCTTACCCATTCCTGATGAAGAGCACCACTCCAGCCCCGGCAGCCAAATGCCAAATCTTCTCTTTCCTGGTGTGAGGGGACAGGGCCCTGGGAGTGGCTGCTCCTCTTTAAGTGTTATAAGATCAGTCTGCACTTTGCTGTGCCACAGGCAGCCAGAGGCTGGCCACACTGCCCCACGCCCTCCCAGCTTCCTTCCTTCCACTTTTGTAGGTCTAAGATGGGAGCCTCCTCCCTGGGGCACACAGCCCCTGTGCATAAGTTTGTTTTTCCAACAGCTTATGCCTTATGAGGATAGCCCTCCCCTCTGCCTGCTCAGAACCTCCTGGGGGCCCAGGCCCCAGGGGTGCACCCAGGCCTTCTCTGTGAGGGAACGTTGGCCTTGCCTGGCTGTCAACAGTGCACTTGTGGATGCTTGGCTACGGCTGGAAGGGCCGGCAGTGGTGATCTTTTCTTCCGCTGCTGCATCCTCTTCTGTCCAAATAACCTTTGGAACACTCACGGCTTTCCTTGCAACTTGTAAGCAAAGCTTCAGAGTTCTTGAGGCCTCCACACTCCCCTGCTACTTGTGAGGTACCAACACAAACACGGAGCATCTTGTCCAGGCCCCGCCTGAAAGCATTCTGACCGAACATGGCCTTCGTTTCTCAGGGCACACTCAGCATCAGTCTGCTTAGCACCCTCCACATGGGCTCGCCTGGGGTGTGGGGGAATTAAATTTCAGATGGGAAGCTTCTAGAAGAACGTGAGAGCCTGCAGGAAGAAAATGTGTTCCCCCCCACACACTTTTTAAAAGTACCTCAATAGATTTCAGAGAAATTTGAGAGAAATATTATCTCACAGAAATAAGAGGAAATATTTGAGTTTTTATAAATATTCCTTTTCTCTTTCTTCAAATAACAGTGTACCTTTCAGAGGAGTGGAACGAAACTCCAAGAGACCCGTGTTCTACTTCCAATTGGATCACTGCCTTCTGTTTTCATAGGCTGTGTTTTCAATCTCAACCTCTCTCTGATCTGTCCATATAATAATAATATGATAACAATAATAGCAACAATAATAAGGAAAACAAACACATAACATTATGCCTAAGCTCAAGGCCTCATAGCAACCTTAAGAAATACCATCCCCATTTTCTAGATGAGACAGGTGGGCACAGAGACATCAAGTCATGTGCCCAAGATCACACAGTTAAGAAGGAGTGAACTGGGATTCTAACCAAGTACCCAGCACCATAACCTACGGTCTTAGCCAGTACATGGAGCACTACTAAGACTGAAGGGGGTAAGAATTTGCTTGGAGATGGGGGAGAAAGTGGTAAAAATTAAGCCAAGAGTAACAGATACCTGGGTCCCTTCCTCAAAATCCATTATTAAGCTGTATTTGTAACCCAGGGGTCTGTTTCTCCTCCCTGCTGTCTCAGGATCTTAAGATCGTGGCTTGGAACCCCAAATTTCTCAGCATACAGTGTCTGAAGCACAAGCCAAGATTTTAACAAATCTCTAGGTGCTTAAAACATCATGGCATATTTTGCCTTTTGGTCTCTTGTTTCTAGACAGCACAACACTAAGTCTATTCTCACAAAATGTATATGGAGAAATAGGGTTCTAATGAAAAAGGACCTGTTCTTCGTTAGTTTTTATTTTTTATTTTAGAGATAGATAGCAAGAACATGAGCAGTGGAGGGGTAGAGAGAGACAGAGAGAGAGAAAATCCCAAGCAGGCTTCATACGCAGCCCAGAGCATGACACGGGGCTCAATCCCATGACCCCAGGATCATGACCTGAATGGAAATCAAGAGTCAGATGCTGAACCAACTGAGCCACCCAGGCACCCTCAAACTTTGTATTTATATTTGTTTGCATTTGTTATTTCCTTTTGTTAATATTTATGCCAAATGTAGTCCATAATAAAAATGTTCAAAAGCCATGGACTGAATTTTGGTTGTGTTATTATTTGGTTACCTAAAAATTCTATCGGCCTACTTCCCATGCCTTTACCCACAACAGTGATAACATTTCTGTAGGTTGAGAATACTCTGTAACATGGAATGAGAAATGTCTTTCAAAATTAAATACCACTTTATCAGAGGATGCATTCTTAATGGTCTGGTAACATGAAATTATAGTAATTTATTAGCCAATGCCCTGTTTCTATGGAATTTTGTTTCCTTCTTGAAAAACCTCTGTGTGTGTGTGTGTGTGTGTGTGTGTGTGTGTGTGTGTGTGTCTTTATGCCTCCTCTCCCTCAGAAAATATTTCTATCTACTCTTTCTCTACTACTTATAAGTTTTCTATTTCCACTCCTCTGGATATGTTTGCTCTATTCTTGCTCTGTTTGTCCTCCAGAAGACTCTACTAAACAATTCAAAGGTTTTAAGCAGGAGCGTGATCCAATTTACATTTTGGGGAGATGGACTTTGCTGCTGGGTGGAAAACGAGTTGAAGGTAGAGAAGAGAGATCAAGCTTTGGGGGAAGTGGACCTCAGAATTAAGACTGGTCTGTATTAGGCAGAAGAAATGGAAAGAAGTCAGCAAGACTTTAGAGATTGGACCACCAGGATTTGTTCACATACTGGATTAAGGGAGTGAATGTGAATTAAGTCACCTTCCCTCTATCCCTCCCCACACCACACACCACACACACACACACACACACACACACACACACGCACACAGACTAATTTCATCTTCATTCTCTTCTCTTTACATTCTGGGATTTTCTGGATTTTGACACAGTGCATCTCCTCTGTGAACATTCCTAAATAATTCCAACCCTCATTGATCTCTGCAGTCCAGACCCACATGCCTAGACCACATATAACACATCATTGTTATTTTTATCATTTAATGCCCATTTTGTTAATAAACTTTCAGTTGTAAATATCTTCTCTCTCCAATTAAACTACTTAAATGTCCACAAAATGTGACCAAATCTTATGTGTTTTCCCCAGATAGCACTTAGCATAATGCTCAATGAAAATTTGTTTTAAAAATGATGAATTAATTAACAGATTATAACTTACATCAATATTTGCCAATTGTCGTGTCCCGCCCTGGCCAGCAGGGCAGAACACGACAGCCAATCATGACATACATTTGACAAAAGTCATCTATTTAAGGTTCCTCATATTTGAAAAGTTATCTTGATAATTCTTGCTCTTTCCATGAAAAGAACATGGCTCATATCTATGACAGGACCATTGGTTAAAAAATCTCTTAAGTTAAAGAAAATGGCTAAGGTCAGTCTAAATACCTTTATCTTTCCAAGCCTTTCAGGAAGAAGGAAATCACAGCAGAAGGAAGAATGACAGAGATCTGACTTATAAGTGAGAAGATGGGAATCACATACGCATCTGTAACAAAACTCTTCCAGATGTGCTTTGATATTTATCAAAGCAAATATTTTATATTTGTACAAAGCAAGTATAAACTATGTGATGAACCTCAAACAAGACGTGAAAACTTATTCTGTGGGTCCTTGCCATACCAAGAAGAAATGGTTACAGTGGTCAGTCAGGGAGTCATGGAACTAACCCTACTCCTCATTCCCATTATTCTCATAAAATTGAACATGGTTTTGTGTTTGCTCTCTTTTTTTAAAGTTTATTTTGTTTATTTTGAGAGACGGGGGTGCAAGTGGGGAAACGACAGACGGAATGAGAGAGGCAATCTCAAGTAAGCTCCACATTGTCAACACAGACCCTGATGTGGGGCTTGAACTCACAAACCCTGACCCAAGCCAAAATCAAGAATGGGATGCTTAACCAACAGAGCCATCCCTGTGTCCCTGTGTTTGTTGTCTTAAATCAGAATTCAAGGCTTCTCTTATCTGTTTTTTTCTTCTCCAATCTTGACGTTTGCTGTCTACTTGTTGTGGCTATGCATGTGGCTCTGAAGTGAGCCAGAATGCCTGAGTCCAAGGCATCCCTCTTATCAGCTGGACATCACTTTAGTAGAGTCACTGGATATCTCTGTGTGCCTCACTTTCCTTGACTGTTGAATGGAGTCAATAATGGTAGATTCTCAGAACTGTTGTGAAAATGAAGAGATTTAATAATTGAAAAGCATGGAGAATCACATGTGGCTCTTAGCAAGTGTTCTGAAAATATCAGCTTTGATTAATAGCACATTTTTACAGATTGCTATTTGCAAAACCAAGAAGATTTCCCTGTCTCAGGCCATGAATTCCATCCTTCATGTGACCATTATTCCATTATCTACATATCTTGTCATGGCTGTCAGTGAGGAACTAAATCACCAGTGTAAAATAAAGAATTTAAATGCCTTCTGTCCTCAGGTCCTGGGAGAGAGCTTCTCCAACATTGAGAAGGAACGGCCTTGCTAATTCATGGTGGGCCCTGGAGCCACATCTGAGTTAATGAATTGATGCTAAAGACATCATTTAAGATGGATGTTCTGCTAGACAGAACAACCACACGATTAGATGTGTGGGAATTACCAAACTTGGAGAGTGAGTAGTAGTAGGAGCCCCTGATTTATAACCAGTTGGTCAGTTTGGGAGCCCCAGACTTGTGTCTGATGTCTGAAGTGAGGGCAGTCTCATGCCTTTAACTTGTGAAGAACTTCCAAATTGCACTGCAACCACCAAACTGTCCTAGGTCATGCCCAAGTTCAAGCGAAGTAGTTAGAAAGCAACAAAAAATTAATTCCAGGCTTGCCTATTGTCTAGAACATGTTTCTTTGTTATTCCACCTTAGAAATAACATTTCTTCCTTCACAGAAGCTGTCTCAGTTTACTACATTCCCTTAAGGGAGGGCTGCTTGAAGTCTATTTTCCTAACTAGGCTATAAACTCCATGAAGAAGCCTGGAACTCAATAAATATGTGCTAGATTGGTTACTGAACAAGATTAACTCACCTGAGCACTCCCCTGTCCCAATACACTTATATCCAGATTAAAAGATGCATGGCTAATGTCTACAACTGATCCTTCCAACAGTGAGAAAAGTGATTTACATCAATCACTGTGAGAATAAGTATTTCCTTAGGCACTGATCTAGGCATTGGGAATGAAGAGACAATAAGAGCTCTTAAGATACAGTTTTTATGGAAACTGAAACTACAGATCAAGGGAAATGTCACATCTGCTTTTATCAAGCAACAAATGGAGGTTTCTTTCCATGAGTTACAACTTACGGTATCCTGTGCTCCTCAACATTAGAAAGTATGTGTATCCTTGACAGCCCACTGCTTTGGGCACAACATGACCCATACAGAAGGGAGATGCTGGTTCTGTGTCTAATGCTCAATGTTCAACCACCTCAGAAGAGAAAGATTGAAGACAAAAGAGACTGAGAAGAATAAATATAAGACCCAGTCAATGAAAATGGAAGATTGAAATATCAATCAAAGCAGGCATAGGATAGTCTCATGTATTCAATAAATACTTATTAAAAGTCTATCACTTGTCAAGTATTGTGTTAAACTCCGGGACACAGAGAGGAAACGACATGATCCCTGCCCTCAGAGAGCTTATGGGCCAGTGGGAAACCCAAAAAATAAAGAAACAATTACAAATGTGTTAGACCTCAGTTGTAATGGATGGAGCCAGTAGGCCAGCCTGAGACTGAAAGAAGACATTGCAAAGAATGTAGCATCAGAGTTGCAACTTGACTAATGTGTAGGAGTTTCCCAGTGGCCAGGTGAGGAAAAGGTGTTCTGTCAGCAAAGAATCCCACAATCAAAGGTACAGGAGCACCAGGGAGAGTATATATTTGTCTAAATACAGGAAATTGTGTACTACTTAATATAAAGTGTGTGAGGGAGAAAGACACAGACAGAGGAGAGGGAGAGACAGAGAAATTTTGTTAGGCCACAATCTTCGCAGCTACTGAGAAGCTGGCTGGTAAAATACTGAAGTTATCATGTAATAAAGTTTAGATTACAATTTCTAAAAGAATTTAAAAATTAACAAATGAGTTAATGAACAAGCCAGAAAGAAAATAAACTGGATTGTTCTCAGGATAGAAGTCTCATCATCATAGTGGGAAGATTTGGATTTCACAAAGATCATTCTGAAGGCAGTGCATAGAAGTCCCAAAAAGTTTTCTAACGCAACTATATTAAAGAGCATTAGATATAGAATTCAAGGGACAGACACAAAAGATATTTAGGATCCAGTATCAGCAGACTTGCAGATGAGTGAAGGATGGAAGAAGGGGAGTCATTGAAGTTTCTGGCTTGGATTCCTAGACGGATCACAGGGCCATTACATAAGATGAGAATACAAACGGGCAGTTGGTGGACTCAGTGTGGGAACACCATGTGGAGTTGTCTCATAAGCAGCTAAAACTCAAAGGAGCCAGTTCACCAGAGAACTTGAGAACTCCCAAGTCTAATAGACAGCTGAGTTCATGGACTAAGTGAGCTTGGTTAGGGAGAACTTAAAAGTGAGAAGAGAGGAGGTAGGACAACCTGCTCTGTAGAGCTAGATGAGACATCCTGACCTTGACTGTCATCTGCAAGGAAGCTGTTCTAAGAGGGAAACTCTTAGTCATTGGTCCAGAATTTGGTTCTGAGAGTTTTCCTTTAAATTTCTTGTCCAGGTTGCCTGCTTTCTTCTGTGTATGCATATTTGATGAATAAATGCATGAAACTACCTTTTATTTAAAGACAAATAATACGTCGGTAGGCAGAGGGGAAAGGAAACAAAGGAAAAATTGAAAATATTAAAAGAGAAGCAAACTTATTATATGTATATGTGAGTGGAAGAGAAATAAATTGTATGAAATTAATCAGAGTTAGACTAATAAAAGTAACTACTAGTATTACCTTACAAGGAACCAAAAGAATAGGAATGAAAATGAAGCGAGGCAAATTTTACATAATTTCAGATACAGGAAAAAATCATGTATGATTAGTTCTATGAGTATAAATGCATCACATTATCTCTAAGAACAGTAAGCGTTCTGTCAGGTCGATGGAATGGGACAGCCAAGGGGACGATTTCTCTTTGACAAACAAATTCATATTTTTCCAGCAAAATCAGCAGTTAATTTTGAGGCATTTCAGCAGAGATCAGAACACCTGTATTCAATAAAACTAAGACAACTGTAGAAAAAAAAGAAAAGCTGCAGAGATAAATGACAACCTGTAAGACAGAGGAAATATTCAAATTAAGATAATAACCTTTCCATAAATACACATGGAGAAGTTAAATAAATTGCCATATTTTGTCCATAGCCAACTCAAGGACATCAATTTGCTAGTTAGCTCTCCAAGAAATGTTAAAGCATAGTTTGATTAATGGGGAAATCTGATTTTAATAATAAACTTCACTACCAGAATGGAGCATGTCAAGAGCTGATGACTTCACTTGGAAGAGTGGTTTCTACTGTTTAGTTTGGTTTGGTTTGACATGAACAACCCTAAAAAATTGCTTCTACTCTCTTCCTTCCCTTTAAATGGAAACATGGAGCCTGTCTTCTTATTTGAGTTTAATCTTTTGAAAATAAAACCAGGCAAGAGGATAATTAATTTATCAGACTAATTCACCTAATTAAACACAGCCCCATGTGTCTCTACAAATGAGCAGGAATCTTGAACCACCTCGGATTTTAGATTTTTACATGACCCTTTATGATTAAATAAGAGAAATTTTATTGATTTAGCTTCTGTAAGACTATACAAAATGTCAAAATAATCAGGAGAAAAGAGAAAGGTAATAGCCAAGTATGACATCAAGGGGAAAAATTGACCATGGTATCTTACAGACAAGATTGGCCTCATCACCTACAGGGTCCAGTGTAAAATAAAAATCTCAAGCTTCTTGTTCAAACATTGCAGAAAAGCACCATTAAACATGTACTAAGATATGAAGCTTTTTGCTTTCCCCTACTGTCTCTCTCAACATGTCATTGTGTCTTTTTTAAATTGCTATTTAGTGTTTAAGTAAATAAACCTTAAAAATTTTCATAATTAGCACAAATTCTACCTTCCATCTTTATATTGTGCAATGTCTGTTTTAAATGCAAATATAAGAGAATTTCATTCTTATGCAGAATCACCAAATTACACAAGTTGCATTTTATAGCTCTTACTTCCATGTGCATTGTTACCAGAAGAGTGGAAACCTACAAAAACTAACTCATCTGTTTTTATGTCACTCCTTGATATGAGCACCCTCTACCAGCTCCCGACCTCGAGCTTATTGACGAGGAAGGAGGATTGGAAGGAAAAGGAATTGCATCATCACCTGATGCCATTTTCAGTGTGTTTGGCTAATGTGAGGAAGTAACATGAGTAAAGAAGGACAAGACAGGGTTCTCTGGTCACTCATTTTTCTTAGAACACCACTGACTTCTTTCTGTGTTCAAGGTAAGTTCTGCTCCAAACAGAAAGTGTAGCCTCCTGGGGTCATGGGGTCCACAGTTACTCAGTCATGGATATAACACACTTTGTACACACTTGGAGTTTCACTAAACCCCCATGTGTCATGGGTCCACCAGATTCCTTGGCTCATGGACTGCCACATGTTTTGTGGAAATAAGGCAGCAAGAAACAGCAGTCACAGATTTCCAGGACCTCATATGCACTCCCCATTGTCCCATTGGACATCAGTCATAAAACACGAGTGCAAAGATGTCACAGACTATGAGTCTGGAGTTCTCTCTTGTCTAGCAAAACAGTGAAAGCAGAATTGAATACGAGAGAGGTTATGGTCCAGGAGAAAACAAGAGCCCTGAAAAGGGGTTTTGTCTCTGTATTTATTGAGCTCTCAAGATCTTAAACACTTGGTGAATGTGAAGAAAACAAGATTTTACACATGTGAACATGGAAAAAACAATCAGATAGTAATCATTAACTTGTGTGTATAACAAGCAAAGGGTCTGAGGGGCAAGTGGAGTTTGGGATCAAGGTATTTTGGCACCAGATGGAAAGTAGTTTCCTGCAGGTGATATCACAAGTTACTCGTGATCCCATTCTAATATCTGGCTAACTAACGTTGGGCGCTTTCACCCCATGGTGGGGGCTTTCCACCCTAAGCTTTTTTAACCCATTTGTGTAAGGAAAAAGATAAGGAATTCTTGAATCTATTTCCCCACACAATGATAAAATTATACCAAGATTTCATAACAATGAGATCAGAACATTAGACCAAACACAGGACCCTTCTGAGGGTAGGTCTTGTGTTGACTACCTACACTTTGCATATCCATGGAGCCCTCCCTGCTCATAGAGCTTTGCGCATGTTGGGGAAATCCACATAGGATAGCCAACAAGGAAGCACTCAATGACACATCATTGTGCAGCAACCATTTTCACCAACACATCCACTGAATGAATTATACTGCTCTGGTGTTCTAATGTGGCCACACTGAGATACTATTGGCCTCTTCCTCACTGATGTTTCCATCCAAAAATAAGATTAAGAAATTTAAAAAACTTTTAAATGTTTATTTATTTTTGAGAGAGAGAGAGGAAGCATGAACAGGGGAGGAGCAGAGAGAGAAGGGGACACAGAATCTGAAGCAAGCTCTAGGCTCTGAGCCATGAACATAGAGCCCAGTGTGGGTCTCGAACCCATGAACCACAAGATGATGACATGAGCTGAAATCAGATTTTAACCGAGGTTAACCACTCAGTTTCCCCGAGAACATTAATTTTTAAAAAGAAAATAAACACAAATACAATACAGGAAAATACATAATTAAACTTTAAAAGTAGCAGTAAAATGAATAAAAATTACCAAATTATCTAATATGCCAACATCTTATTTAACAACTCAGATGGTGAATTGTGTTTAAATGTTATCTAATGAGCTACTCAAAAGAGGTATTGAATGTCTGCATGTTGCAATGCGTATTTTTTCTTCTGTTCACAGCCTTACTCACTTAGTTCTTATTTATTATTTAGTTAGTTAGTTTTTATATAGGTTCCACGCCCAATGTGGGGCTTGAACTCATGACCCCAAGACCAAGAATGCTTTATTGACTGAGCTAGCCAGGCACCCTGAGCTTTCCTCATTTTAAAGTTATCCATATTCAGAGTGAAGAAAAAATTATAGTAAAATTGCTTTTACAACATCTCTGTTTGCCTCCTCATTATAATTCAAGAATTGTTAAAAATAATATAACTTGATTTAATGTAATTTGATACAACAAAGCACTACAGATTAAGAAGACAAGTTGACCATAGCAGAAATGAGAAAAAAAGTGAGACTAGCATAAGATTTGGAAAAGAAAACTCACAGTTTTTCACATCACTCAGACTTGTTCAGTCTTCCACACTGGACTCTGGATCTAGGCATCCAGGTTCAAATCTTGGGTGGGATTCCAATCCTTAGTGGGATTCATCTACTCCGAATTAGGATTTTACAACTATTTTGCAGCCCTCATGAAAACAGGGCTTTGGGAAATGAGGTTCAGGGGTTACTGAAACCTTGAGGTATGAAATGCTGATGGAAAGATGACAATGGACGGAGCAGGCTGATATGTCATCAACTCATTGACTAAGAGACACATGTCTCCTCACAGAAGTACATGCCACCACCTAGCAGATATTAACAACAACAACAAAAACGAACCTGAATCTAATCAGATGTATAACTTTAAGCAGAATTTAGAAGAATGTGCTAATTGACACCATGGGTATACACTCATCAAAGTGCAGCATGTGGGAAGCACTATGGGATATAAACAACCTAACTTCTTCCACAAATAAATTGCAGAGAACAAAGGACGTCAAAGAGTGGAAACCTATAGGTACAAAGAGATCTGAACTACAAATCAGCCACATGCAATTTGTGAACCTTGTTTGGATGCTAATTCAAACAAATCAACAGTGAAAAAAATGTAAGTGATGATATGAAGAGATTGGATAATTTGTTATTATTTAGAGGTCATCATTAATATTTTAGGTGAGATAATGATTCCATGTTATATTTTTAGAAAAAATAATTATTAAATCGTAGAGATTAGAAAAGAAACATTTACATATGCAATTATATGATGTCTGGAATTCAAAATCACTGCCTGGTGGTGGGCAGCGGGGAGGTCACATCAAAATACGGTTTGTGAGCTGGTCATGGCTGAAATCAGGTGATGGGGATGGAAGGGAGGAAGGCAGTGTTTTATGATTACACTCTCATGCTTTAAACCAGCCTCTCTGCTTATATAGATGTTTGGAATTTTCTGTATAAAAAGTTTAAAATATAAAATTTTGAAAGCCGTATTCAAGCAATGGTTTCACACCATCAGTTACAGTTTCCTTATATATTCCACCTCTCTTCATGACACCCACTTTATGCACTTTACATAGAGTGCCTTGAAGCAGCTGTTACTTCAAGGTCACAAGTGTCCAACTTTTGTGACCCCACCACCATGTCCCCTTTGCCTTCTCTCCTGTTACCTGCCTGAAAACACGTAGTCCAACACATGTTCAACCCACTGATTAGTTGCACCAGTGAACTTAAGTCTATCAGAGGTTAGTCCCCATTCATCTTGATCTTCCCCTCCAAGGTAAGCATACATGGATACCAAGTATGTAGTACTCGGTGTAAACAGACGTGAACAATATAATTATCATCTTCATCCATCTTTTTTACTTCCTCTAAAGTTTCACAAAACCCTTCAAACTCTTCCAAGCCCACTCACTTGGTCTAGTGCCAGGATCCCTTTACACTGACCTCCAAGTTTATTTCACCACTAGAAAGGGAGAGTTTTGAAGGCAGTAAATGTTCCTTATTTTTCCCCCTATGTCTAATTTAAGACACATTAAGAATTCAATAAAGCTCGTTTTCATTTGTCTGTTTGTTGGCTGGTAAGAGAAGCAAGGGAAGGGGGAGAGACCGATAAAAGGAAATGGTTAAATTGTTTAAAGTTTGTGAAGATTTCCAGTTTCACTACTTGACTCTCCTTTCTGGTAAGCCTGGGGTTTGTACCTTATATTTGAATAGTTCTTTACTGCTTACAACTTGTTCTTACAAATTCTCCAATCACAGAAAACAAAAGCTACGAAAAAATTCTTAAATATAGCAGAAATTTTAGAGTTTAGTGCCCTTTGCTTTCTAAAACATGGTCCTCTGAAGATCGGGATGTGATGTAAAGTAGGTGCCCCTCTACAGAAGGCTTTGTGGGAAATCAAAGGTCCGCATGCATAGGGCACCTTACCTCTTCAGAAAGCCCCACAGTTGGGATTCTTAAAGTTCAGAATCCCAGAGCAACTTAACAGAAAGCTATTGATCTCAAGGCAGTATTAAAGCTCAATCATTTCTTTAATCCCTGGCACCTCCCCCCATAGCAAAAACCAAAACCAAAACCCAATCTTTCAACACAGATTTATTGAGCAACTACTATTGCCCTGGCCTTGTGCTCTGAGGGTAAAAAAACAAGAACAAAGCTTCGTCTTTATCTTGTAAAATCTGTCTGGTGGAAATCTCTGCTTTTCTGTAGAAGTTGGGACTGTGAGCCTGAGAGAAATTGGAAATCTAAGAGTTGAAAACATCCTCCTTATGCCTACAAAGCCATATGAGTGCCCTTTTTAGCTGAGAGTTACTCATTCATTCATTCTGCAGCGTATCTACTGCACACTTACCACGTGCCTGGCCATGTTCCAGACAAAGGGAAGGGAGCCATGAGGGGAAGAGCCAACAGCACCGGCTCTCCGCAAACCTGTCTTCCGGGGCTGGACACTGACCCCACTCGGGACACAGGGCTGTTAATGCACTCAGACTACTATTACTTGGAGACTGTACAAGAGGCGAAATGATTGAATGATGTAACATGAAAATAGGATGAAACTACTCCCATGTAAGATTAATAACTTGATTTTTGTTTCCTTGAAGACAAAAGCAACAGAAACTAGCTGTTTGTGTTCCTGCCCGGAATCTGTCATTTGAGCTTTTCTTTCTGTTTTCTGATTCTTCTGGAGGACCCTCAGGGATTCTATCTTTCTGGAATATTTTAGGCCCTACCTTTAAGCCTCCTTGTGATTGAGCTTATTATCCCTTCACTCTTGTTTTGGAGTTCAGACCAGTCCTCTAGCAGAGGAAAATAACCTGAACACAACGCACACAAGATTCAATTACCAAGGAGGGGGAAAAAAACTCTGGATAAAAATAACACTAGTGCATATAATACATCTTGTTTGTCTTTCAGATTTCGATTCAAACCTCCCTGACCCTTACAGCAGACTCTTCCTTTAAAACATGTATAATGGAGTCTCATAATTTTAACAGCATATTTCTTTGGTGATCACTTGACATGTTTTTCTTCCATGCCGCAGGGCACACAGAGTAGGCGGTCCATGAACATGTGATAAATCAATAATATTGAACAGAGGGTTATCAGTGCCTGCATACACACTATATTGAAGAATTACAAAGTACAAAGTTAATCATTCAAAGTTAATATTTCCTAAAAAATTAGAACATAAAATTAGTGTGAAAAATACATATTCTTTTTGAAGAACAAATTCATTAAAAATAAATTTCAAAGAATTCCTACCAAAAAAAGGAGCAATTATGTATAAGATTTCAAAATTTATCAAAACATATGTTATTTAAATATAATTTGGTTTAGAAGATTCTGGGTATTAGCTTGTTTTTAATTCTGCATGCACGAAAGGAGGTGATGCATGATTTCTGGAACCCAGTAAATAAATATGCTTTACTTAACCATCATTCTACATGCCTATCAGAAACAGATCATTTTTATCAGGTCCTGTCTGTTTGAAGTCAATTTCATTCTATTCATCAAGTTGACAGTCTTAAATGAAAGTCGGTGTTCTATTTGATTTCCCACCACCATAATGTGCCTTCAGCCACAACGACCTTCAAATTGCGTTTCCTAGGAAAGATCTCAATTTGATAAACTCAAAGCCAAAAAGCCTTAATAAACCAACAGGCATAGTGTATAAAAGTGAAAAATGTACTAAAAGAGAATGTCAGATCCCATTTATTTTAAATTTTACTATTTCAGTACACATATATCATTTTTTTATGTTTCCATATTACCTCCAAGTCATCCATTCCAAAGGGCCTTTCAAATTAATTTAATTTCCATATCATATGCAAGCAAACACAATAAACAAAACCAAACTTTCAATGGCCAAACTGCATTTTTCTTTCTCAATGGGTTAACCACAGACTGCCTTAACTTCTGGAGGGGAGCCAATTCCCTGTCTCAGAACTTAAAGGTTTTGACTTGTACCAGGATAGCTGGAAGAAATTATTCTGGGGCCTCCCCCAAATTAGGGGCAGGGCTCTGTGTCAGTTAGGATCTGTTCAGCAGCAAGTAACGGCAAGTGCACACACCAGTGGTTTCAAACATCATTTTTTAACAGATTTTATTTTTAAGTAATCTCTACACCCAAGGTAGGGCTTGAACTCACAACCCTGAGATCAAGAGTCACATGCTCTGCCAACTGAGCCAGCCAGGCTCCCCAAAGCTTTGTTACTGATACCAACTCAGAGGCAATCAGACACGTGCAGGATTGATCTGGCATGCCAAAAATGCCACCTATCACTTGCACTGGTCCTGTTGACCATGACCTATGGTGTGTGGGCTGCTGTCTGTGGGCTTCTTGCTTTGTAAACATTATGTGCTCACACAACACTGTCCAAAAGAGAAGAGAAGAAGCCAAAGAAACAGTCTTCTTGCTCTACTGCCTCCCACCCTTCTACTAAGGAGACAAACCTTTCCCAGAATTCCCATTTGAGCTCAAAAGCCAGAAGTAGTCCCATGAACACCCTGGACTGCTCACTGGCAAAAAGAAATGACATTAATATGATAATATGAATCAGTTATGATTCAGCCCCTGAGACCTCAAGTTTCCCAAACAAAAGGAGACTTTCCTTTTTGTTCAACAAATGAAGGACCACAACCAAACAAAAAGGATGGATTTGTCCCTTGAGACACCCAGAATTCCATCTTTAAACATATTCAGTGAATCTTAATTCATTGGACAGGGACAATCAGTGAAATAGATAAGATCAAAGTATACAAAATTGATAAAGTATTAGCCCTGAATAGTTGAAACTTTGATGAAAAGCTGAAAGAATTTCATTCTTACTTTTAAGATGATCCTAAGTGTGTTATAGTTACAGTAAAGGCTTTGTTATTGAATATTAGAGATTTACCATTTTCCTTTGTATAATGACCTTTAACATTTACTAAATGACATTTATTAGAGTAAATGAACAAGTCCTCCAAAAAGAAACATAGAATTGTAGAGAAGTGTCTAAATGTTAATGTTGAAATCCTGTGAATAATATTTATGTCATCTCCGCGGAGCTTTTTTGTAATAAAGCATGACCAGTTCACTGCCACTGCAGAAAGGCATGCTGGGAGCACCTTCTTACCCTGCTGTCATCAACCATTATTGAGCATTTCATACAAATACTTTCCAACTACTTACTCATCAGTCTACCTAACTACATGATCACCCTACCTACATTTACGATTTTGCCCACAAAGGTATCAAAGGAGACTTACCAAGTCCCGACTTAACACACATCTATACATGTCTCTGGATTACCCGTCCACCATCATTTCCAAAATGTTCGTCCTCGAAAGATTTCTTTCCTCAGTAAGCTTGTGCTGAGTCCCAGGAGTCAGCTCTTCTTCCTCTCCTAGGTTCTCCCTAACTATTCCTTGGAGCACATGCCCACAGTGTTGCTGGGTTAAGCTCTCCAATCACTGGTTCACAGATGGCTTCCCTGTGGAAAGGGGGCACCTGCGCCCTCCTTCCCTTCTCTGGAGCAACGACTGACTTTCTCCATTGTTCTTTAAACATTACATATACAGTAACACCTGAAGACATCCCTATCTGCTTCTGTCCTCAGGTGAAATGCTTCTGAACAAGTTGTTTCAGATATTTTTGTCAATATTTGTTCCACTCTGCAATATCTTCCCGTTTGCCACAAAGCAATGGAGGCCAGATTCGGGAGGGAGCGGCTGTGGTTTCTCCCTCTGATCTCTCAGCCTGAGCCACTCGCCCACAGAATGAAACTTTACACTCCTTGTACATTTTTTTGATCCAAACATAATGTTGAAATGCACAATAATTTGTTCTCTTCTACTTAGAAAAATGAAGCATTCTGGGTAGCAGGAGCATAGAATAATATACCATTCTCTATGTTGCTGTGTTTTTGCAAATTCTCAATATAAAGAGAGTCTTTAACTTCTTTTTCCCAGTAGAACACTAATGTATTTTAGTTCCCACTATCCATTCAGCAAATATTTAAGCACCTACTACTGCTTGCCAGGTATTGGATTTAGTAAGTACCATCCCTAACCAACACCATTTGGATATTTTCTGCATTTTTTTTTTGATGAGGGAATGACTGCATAGAAATCTCAATTAACTTGCTCAAAGCCCTACAGATATTAAGTGGAGGTGTCAGAAACCTATACGACCTTCCAGGTGGTTTGGGTGTTATGTTTCCAACTAGGCACTGTTCACTTTGTGATACTTTGCCTTGCTTAGGTACCTCCCCACTATGGTGGGCACAGGTCCATTTTCCTCATGAGCTCAGGAATAGACTGTTTATAGAGTCGCTGCTTCGTGCATTAGGCACTTTCTAGTCATCATCTTCATCAGGATTATCCAGAACTCTGATGGTGGCATTTCATTTTTATTGTCTTTCAATTGCCTCCAAAGGAATAATGCTGAGCACAACCAATGCCAAATTTAGAAAGGCAGGAAGCCCAGGGGAAATGCGCAACAAATCCCAGATGAGAAGAGATGGCGTTAAATCCCCCCTCATCCCAAACACCGCTTCACCGGATGCTCCCCAATCCCCCTCCTCATTTTCCTTCCTGATGGCTTTCCCTGCTCTCTGCTCTGGGCAGTGATGGTAAACGCACTGACCCCATAGGCCCAACCGACTTTCTCTCCGTGGTTCTTGGACTTCAGTTCTGATGATTTGCAGATCTCCACTTCCTTGCTCCAGTTCCTGGGGCACCCTCCTGTTCTGTGCTCAGAACTCTCTCATCGTGTGTCTGTGCTACAAACAAAACAAAAACCATGCTCCAAAACGCGCCACCCTCCCGGATCACCGTTCCTGTCAGTGCTGGAGACAATGGTGTCACAGCTGTTTGTGGAACTCTTCACAACTTTCACTCTTAAGTTCCTCAGTCCTCATCTAATTAAGCCTGCAGTGCCCTTTCATGGCAATGCTATACTTGAAAAGGATTTAATGAGGGTAGCCAAGAGTTGTTAAAAGCTACGTTTTTGGAAGCATGAAGGTTGGATCTAGAATCCCGGGCTGAGAGTCCTTCTGTGTAATTGGGAGTAAGCCTCTGCCTGGGTTCCCACTTTACATAAAATTAGATTAAATATAGATTCTACTCATAGGGATGGTATACAGATAAAATGAGTTAGTACTTACAAAGGGCTTAGAAAAGTGTCTGGCACATGCAAAGTACTACTTAGAGTTTATCATATATTTTTCTACAAGAAAATAAAGAGATCGATTATTTCAGAACCAAAAGAATCTCAGTTAGTAATGCCAGACTGGGTGAGTGCTAGATGTTACTTTCTGTTACCTGTGAAAGAGAAAGCTTGATCCCCTGAAAACAATGGCAGGCTGTTAGGAGAAGCAAGGATAGTCACTGTTAAGTAGGTCATCATGAAAGAAGTCACAAAGACAAGATTTTGGAGAGAAAGCCCCAGGGGTCTCCTGTGGACTCAAAGCAGCCACATAAGAAAAACCTGATTATGGGGCACCTGGGGGGCTCAGTTGTTGAGCGACTTCTGCTCAGGTCATGATCTTACTGCTCACAAGTTTGAGCCCCATGTTGGGCTCTGTGCTGACAGCTCAGAGCCTAGAGCCTGCTTAGGATTCTGTGCCTCCCTTTCTCTTTGTTCCTCTCCCACTTGCTCTCTCTCTCTCAAAAATAAATAAAAACATTTTAAAAATTTTTAAGAAAAACCTGATTCAGAACAACCAGACATCAAAGCAGAATGTAAGGAAATCAGAAGCATAGACAGATCTCTTCTGATAATGGTGCATTATTAGGAAGCAGCTATGCAATGAATGCATCTCTCCAGATGGTTCATGTAAGCAGTCCTTTTCCATTTACAGCTCATGGAAAATCAAACTGTCTATTATTCATACTCTGTACCACTGCGGTTTGACGATGGGTGATGCTAGCACTTCCCTGTGTATTTTACACATATTATCTCATTTAAACACACCAAGACTTCAAGAGAGATCTTGCAGGCTGCAGTTTCCCCAGGACACCCCTGAGGCTGAGGAAGGTCCATGATCTCTGTAAAAGTCACGGGGCCAATAAGCGCAGAGCTGGAAGTCATACTCAAAACCATCCACCTCCACACTCCATGCTCCCAACTGCTCAGCTTGACTTGCCTGCCATTCAATGCCTTTTCTGAAGGTCTTAAGAAGGTAAATGGTTTGAAGTGGAAGGAATTTTAGATGGAACCTGAGAAGGCTTGCCTCTGGCTCTTGCTTTGCCATTAAATAGCAACTCAATTTTAATTTACTCACAGCAAGAAAATACTGAGGCAAGGTCTTTACTATTCAAGACACTTGAAATGCTGAGGATGATGAGCAGAGGTTTTAACTTATTTTTGTCATATTCCAGTTAACGTCTTATTTGCTCTTGTTTTAACTTATTTTGACCAAATAAGAATGAATTTAACCCAGAGACCTTTGAGTCTTAGTTACAAGGAGAATGAGGAATTCGTTCAGTCGGAAGTGAGAACGTGGTTTGGTGGACTGGTGGAGATCTGTGAGATTTTATTTCCTCCGGACTATGCAGAGAAAAAAATAGAGTCAATCAGGATGATAATTAAATGTGTGTGTGTATCCATAGAAAAGTCTTGGCGCTGTTGCCTCTGGTGTCCCCGGAACGGTCCGCTAGGGGGCACTCCTTGCTGCCCTTCCTCAGAAACAATGGGGAGCGCTCCCTGGGTATCTCTCTTCAGGGGCCTCCGGCCAGCAAAGGTCAGTCTCTCCCCGGGAAGGGAGGGCGTGCAGTGTTAGGGACTGAGTCTATCCTTAGGATACAAACGATTATCCCCTTGCCCCTTACATAAACTCCCATCTTCCCTTCCGTCCGTGCTGAGTCATAAACCCGGTGTTCTTTTTTTTATGTTTTTATTTATTTATTTTTGAGAGACAGAGAGAGACAGCGAAAACAGGGGAGGGGCAGAGCGAGAGGGAGATACAGAATCCGAAGCAGGCTGCAGGCTCTGAGCTGTCAGCACAGAGCCCAAAGCAGGGCCTGAACCCATGAACCGTTAGATCATGACCTGAGCCGAAGCCAGAAAAGCTGGTGTTCTGGTCTCTGCCTCGCTAGCAGCTTTATGTCTCTTAACTGGGTCTGAGCCCTGGAAGAGGAAGGGATGGGTAACAACAGCAACAACAATAACAATAACAAACACATAATTTATGCTAGACTGTGACCTTGACTTTACTGTATTCAAACATGTGTATTGATTTGGGTATATGTCAGCAAAATGAATTTTATTGCCTGTTTTGAATACTAAAGGCGATATGAAATGTGGCACTTTCCAATTCCCTGAACAATCTCAAGATCCAAACTCAGTCGTTCATCCACATTCGTAGTCATCTTGCCATTCGGTACTAATGAGGGTCTAGGTCTCCGTGCTCATTTTTATTTCTATACGTTTTAGAAGTCACTGTGCCCTTTCTTTTCCCCAGTACTGTGTTGGTATTCTACTGATGCCTAATTATCTTTTCAGCCTTCTTCTTTGAGAAGAACAATACCACTTTAGTTTTTCTAACAGACCACTTAAATGATAATATCTTCTAGAATTACGTGACCTTTTATTAGTCTTTTGGTTTAAGTACAACTATTTGAATATATATTCAGAAAACATCATCCCAGACTCCAAGGGCTTGTGTGTCTGTCGAGGTTGTTTGTAAATGCCAAAACAAAGCTCCCGATATAATCTCCACGCTGCTTTGGGAATGGCTACGATGGTAAGCTATTCGGGGGCTTCTCATTCCGCCTAATTCGAAATTTATGTGTATTTGACAGACACCAATTCCAACCGTTCTCAGTGTCCCCTCCCATTAAGCACATATTGGTCGAACAGGAAAACGTGATCCAGACTCCGTGAGTAAGGCGAAGGGAGGCTGAACTATCAAGAAGCATCTAGAACAAAAGATTGATTGGGTTACATTGTACATTTTTTAAAAGAAATCCCTCTGTTTCACAACAGACAAAAATAACCAAAAAAGATCAGCTAGAAAGCACAGATGTTACTGGAAAATCTGGCAAACCCTATAACCCTAAACTATTTGTGACGGTACAGGTAGTAAGCAGCTACCAAAACATGCATTTTGTTAACTACTCTAAATTTCTTTTCCATGAATAAGACTCTTCCATACTAAATTTTCTTGAGAACTAGCTCTCCCTGCCGTGTATGCAGTAAGCACGGCTTACGCAAGCCAGTTTTGCAAGATGTTTTTGTTTTCATTTTCGTTTTACGCAGAGAATACATAACCCCTGCCCCGGAAGAATGAGATGGACCTGAAGTGGGGAGAGAGGAGGTGCAGACATGGGGCAGCCAGCAGCCACCCTCAAACTTGGTGTTGGTGCGCGTCTGTGAGACATTCCTCTCCCCCCACGGAACTTCAACAAACCAAATAAACGGAAGCACTGAGATAATCTTTTAGGGTTCATTTTCTTTTATTCATTAAGATTGTGCCTTTTATTATACACAGAATTAGTTCAATGAGATTTAATTCCTTAGATGTGTTTAAACTATTAAAAAATAGGTAGCCAATTGTTAGACAGAAAGAGAAGAAAAGAGAAAAAAAGGAGAAGAAAGCCTAAGTGACTTTAGAAAATCTAATCCCTTGGTGAGTCTATTTTTACTAAATTCAAACACACCGTCCCTGTGTAGACATAGTCCTGAATAAATAATCCACTCTTGGTTTCCAGGTTGATTCAACCTAGTCAACAAAGGCAGTTATTTGCAATCAAACACCAATAAATTGACAAGGCTACTTGGGAAAAAAACTTAGGGAGAAAGGCATGTTCTACCCATGTCAGCATATTTATGTTATTTAAGTTTGTACTAGTCTTATATGTAGTTCCTTTCTAAGTCTCCACCCCTGAAGAATTTCTCCTTTTAAAACTCCTGGGAATCTGGTCAGTTACACAAGTCAATGGCCAGCGATCCCCATGTGCGGGCACTAACCTCGGGCCAGGTGCCCCTCACCACCTCCACCTTCGTAACACAACCTTCTGCTCAAGAGAAGCACGCCCAGAGAGGAAATTCTCCACCATCGCTCAGGTCGGTGCCTGGTGTACCAGGAAGAATGATGGCTTGATATTTTTATAGCCAGAAACCCCAGTTTCGTAAAATTGTTTCCTACAGGGCCCCTGCCTTCACGATTCACATCCCAAGTCCTTTGTAGGAAAAATGAATGTGGAAAAAGGCAAGAACAAGGCAGTTCAGGCTATCTTTAAGGAGAGAGGGGTAATCTCTACTTGGTATCATCCTATTCTCTTCTTCCGTAAGTCCTACCCTATATGTTCATCTATATTTCCGGAAAGATATTTCTCTGACAGAAAAGCTCTCTGTTGCTGGCTCTCTTGTTGCCACTTGGCCAGCATCCAGCTCCTACAGTGCCCAGCAGTGCCCCGAAGACAGTGTTGAAGCAGAGACCAGTGCCTCCCTCTTTTCTCCAGGGAGAAAAGATTTCCAGCAAGTTCCAGAGGACGGATTTCCAGCAAATTCCATGAGTGTATCATGACAGGGACTTGCCTGCCATCCAGTGAGGTCTGGCTCGCAGCCCTTTTCTGGATGTTTGTCTTAGCCCTGGAGGTGGCTGCCTCTTAGAGCAGATATTCCTGTATTCTCTAGAACTCTCTTTACTCCTTACCAGCCCGTCTCATTGCTCCAATCTCCTACTCCAGTTCACATTCTCTACCTTCAATTTTCCATGTTCAAATTTCTGTGTGGTTTCTCCTCCTTATCAGAACAAGACTGATACATAATTACTAATGGTCAATACTAACCTCCTATCATACTAACCTCCGTCCCCTTAAAGTTAACCAAAGGATAATGCTTACTTGTTACTTTTTTTTATTACTGTCACTGTTGTTATTTTAATTTTAACACCAAGAAATTTTAAGATTTTTTGGATAGTTTAATTCTACGTGTCAAATATGAGTTGTGTGTAAGTAATTCACAGAAACTTTCAAATGTTAAAAATGTGGTTTTGGAAGTGAGGAGACTCCTCATTTTCTCTAGGAGGGTAGGTACTGATTCACGGTCAGGGTTTGCTCCTTAGGAGTTTGAGTAGCTCTACAATAATGACCCCCAGACGGTGGTGACTCTAGTGTGTCAGAAGCTGGGGTACAGGTGTGACTGATATGACCTTATTTGATCCTCTCAAAAAATATTTCCAAGATACATATTGTTTGTGCCAATTATTCAGATGAGGTTCCTAAGCTCGAAGTTAACATGCTCAAATTCTTGTAATCCCCAGTGGTAGAGTCAAGGTTCACAGCCAGATTTTCTCAGACCGCAGAGCAGCATCTCTTCTATTAACGTGATTTAAGGGATCATGGGGCAGTCTGGAGACACAGTCATTGATTGCACAAACACAATGGCAGCTACTTGGCCCTTCCAGCCCCACGTCCACTGTTTGCCTGTCTCATCTGTTGATTTAATCTATTCTCCCTGATGTTTGTGTGACATTATATAAACTCAAGTGCACAACTATCGTAGATGACTCTCTTCTCTTTTTCCTCAGGCAAGTGGTAACTTTTATAACTAGAAATGATTCTGGGGCTCAGTCAGTTGAGCATCTGTCTGACTTCAGCTTCTTGTGGTTTGTGAGTTCAAGCCCTACATTAGGCTCTATGCTGACAGCTCAGAGCCCAAAGCCTGCTTCGAATTCTGTATCTCTCTGCCCCTCCCCCATTTGTGCTCTCAAAATTAAATAAATGTTTAAAAAATGTTTAAAGAAGAAATAATTCTCCTTCACATTTTTTTCTTTTCAAATACACATCACTGTACCAACATACTGCCTAATGATTCCTTACAATTTGATACTCAGAAATAGATTTGATATTCTCTCTTGTGCTTCTTTGTGGAAACAATCATCTCCCTTGATGACCTGTCAATAAAATACCCCCATTAGAAGAAAAAATGAGGGATATCATCTCCCGGGTTGCTAAAATGTTTCATGCATTTTATCATCTCTTACTGAGAAGATGAGTATTGAAACGTTGCTTGTTGACAAATTACAAAATCCATAAGAAATTAAAGGAAAAGATCTATAACTTGAGTTTCAAATAAAAGTGCTGGTCATGATGACTTTGAATCTAACTTAGTTCTTGGCGATTGTTAAATGCTTACTAACTTGCACAATAGCACTGTCACAATGCAACTCAGTAGGACACACAAAATTGCAACAAAATGCCATTTTAGAAGGAAAGAAAATGTTAAGCATATGTATTATCTATTAACTTTCCCTGTCCTAACAAAAGCCACAAGGCAAACCATGGGAAGGCTCAAAGAATATAAAAATCTTTACACAGAGGAGAGAGAAGTAACAAACAAAAACCCATTTGTCAAGGCCACCTCATCAAAAACAATTCAAGGCACTTAAAAGCTTACACATGCATTCAACAACATCTTCCCAACGACTGTGAGGAGGCAGAAACCCGCTGACTTAATCTACCCTCCTCCACAGAGCCTGTTCAATATCACAGAAGCTTCTTCATCATTTTGAGGTATAGTTGTAGTTTCTGACACTCAGGCATCAAAATGCCTGGCTAATGGTTTGGCCAACTGAACTGGTCACCATGATTGAGCCTAACTCCTACTTGATGCTTACTGCTAACCTTCAGCCCTAAGAAATTCTTCCCACAAAGCGATACCAAGATAGGAACAAAAATAGCCCCGTTTTAAGAAGTGATTTCTATCTTCTGTTCACCTGCTTTTTAATGACTCCGAACCGTCCAATTTAAACTGCAAACCATGGAAAACTTTGCCATGCTTTATTTTTAAGATGGAACATACCTTATGTTCTCACAGAATAATTACAGCAATAATTAGTCGTTTAAAATCAACCAAGTGTAGTCTAGGTGTTTAAAGAGAATTTTATTCACTAACAATTTACATATATTAGAGACCAAACTGCAGTCACTATAAAGTATAAAATATTTTAATTCAAGCTTCTACAATCATGCAGACATTTAAAAATGCTTACAAAGCCTGGTATCCAAAATCTATTCAGAAAATTATAATCATATGTTTGATCACTTAAAGTGCCTTATGACTTTTGATTAGAAGTGGTTTCTCTCAGGGCGCCTGGGTGGCTCAATCAGTTGAGCATTCAACTTCAGCTCAGGTCAGGATCTCATGGTTTCAAACCCCTCATCGGACTCTGTGCTGACAGCTCAGAGCCTGGAGCCTGCTTCAGATTTTGGATCTCTCTCTCTCTCTCTGACCCTCCCCTGCTCATGTGATCTCTCTCTCTCTCTCTCTCTCTCTCTCTCTCTCAAAAGTAAATAAACATTTTTAAAAAAGAGAGTAGCTTGTCTCTGAGAAAAAGTCAGTCTTTTCAAGAAATGGTGTTGGGATGGGGCACCTGGGTGGCTCAGACGATTAAGTGCCGACTTTGGCTCAGGTCATGATTTTGCCCGAGTTCCAGCAAATGTTTGTGAGTTCCAGCCCCACATCGGGCTCTATGCTGACAGCTCAGAACCTGGAGCCTACTTTGGATTCTGTATGTCTCTCTCTCTCTGCCCTTACTCTGTTCATGCTCTCTCTCTCTCTCTCAGTCAGTCTCAAAAATAAATAAACATTAAGAAAGAAAAAAAAATTTTAAAAAGAAAGGAAAAGAAATGGTGTTGGGAAAATTGGACAGTCTTATGCAAAAGAATGAAACTGGGGTACTTTCTTTCACCATACACAAAAATAAACTCAAACTGGATTAAAGATCCAGTGTGACCCGAAACCATACATATCTCGAAAAGAGGTCAGACAGTAATTACTCTGACATCAGCCATAGCAACATTTTTCTAGCTATGTCTCCTGAAGCAAGGGAAATAAAAGCAAAAATAAATCATTAAGACCGCATTATAATAAAAAGTTTTTGCACATTGAGAGAAACAATCAATAAAATCAATAACCTACAGAATGGGAGAAGATATCTGCAAATGCATATCTGATAAAATTAGTATCCAAAATATATAAAGAATTTTTAAAACTCAACACCCCCAAAAAACAAATAATCCAATTAAAAATGGGCAGAACACATGAACAGACATTTCTCCAAAGAAGACATCCAGATGGCCAACAGACACATGAAAAGATACTCAACATCATTCATCATCAGGGATATGCAAATCAAAACTATACATGAGATATCACTTCACACCTGACAGAATGGCTAAAATCAAAAGCACAAGAAGTAACAAGTCTTGGCAAGGATATGAAGAAAGGGGAGCCCTCTTGCACTATTTTTGGGAATAAGACCTAGTGCAGCCACTGTGAAAAACAGTATGGGGGTTCCTCAAAAAATTAAAAATAGAACTACTTGTGATTCAGGGATCACAGTATTTACCAAAAAATACAAAAACATTAATTCAGAGGGATATGTGCACTCTGATGTTTATGGCAGCATTATTTTCAATAGTCACACTATGGAAGCATCCCAAGTGTCCATCAATAGATGAATGGATAAGGAAGATGTGGTATATACATAATGGAATATTATTCAGCTATAAAAAATAAAATCTTGCCATTTGCAACAACATAGATGAAGCTAGAGAGTATAATGCTAAGCGAAATAAGTCAACCAATTGACTAAGACAAATACCATGTGATCTCACTCATATGTGGAATATAAGAAGCAAATGAGCAAAGAGAAAAAAGAGAGTGGCTAACCAAAAAACAGACTCTTAACTATAGAGGACAAATTGATGGTTATCAGAAGGGAGGTAAAAGGGGCAAGTGAAATAGGGGCTGGGAATTAAAGAATACACTTACCATGATGAAAACAAGTAAATATTCACTTAAAATTTATTTAAACCTTAAAAAACTAAAAGTAGCTTGTCTCCAATAAATTCCAATAAATGTATTTTTATAGGGAGTTTTATAGGGAGTTTTGGATGAAACCAAGTTCAGAGGATAATTGCATGGCATGTAAAGGCAGGTGACTATGACATAGGACTTTAGTTTGGTTCTGTGCTCCTCAAACTTTATTCTGAGAACCTAGGGATAAATAGAGCCTTCGTAACTTCAGACATGTTAAGCTTGAATGTTTCTTAATGTTTTTATTTATTTTCGAGAGAGCGTGAGAAAGAGGAACAGAGCATGAGCAGGGGAAGGGCAGAGAGAGAGGGAGACAGAATCCGAAGCAGGCTCCAGGATCTGAGCTGTCAGCACAGAGCCTGATTCGGAGCTTGAACTCAAACCATGAGATCATGAGCTGAGCCGAAGTCAGACACCCAACCAGTGAGCTACCCAGGTGCCCAAAGTTGCATGTTTTATATTAAACATTTATAAGGATTTCCCCCTCCCTGTCTCTATAAATCTGCTTTGGTAACAGAGAAAAAAATCCCTAAATATTCAAGTAAAATTGGCTCTCCAAAAAGATGCTCCGTGTTTGGGCTGTGGGTTCTCATAGACACTGGGAAAACTGAAAACACCCAGCTGGTGGAATACAGCTAATCATAACAGGAAGTCACTGATTACCTTTAAAAAAACATATCGTTCTATTGCTCTGACATGTTTCAGTAACCTATGAAGGACCAGTAGCCCTCATGGAAAGCTGTCCAGAAGAGCAGCAAGCCACAGGAAGAGAAGCCTAAGGAAAGATTGATGCATGTGTCCATCCAGAACATTTGGGTGTGGGACTCGCCAGTGCCTGACTCTTCGAGGTCTCACCTTCAGAAATCTCACTTGGCTCTGACCAGTGGGCTTGGCCAGTGCCTGCCTGCAAGCCATCTGGACAGTGAATGGAACTTCAATCTTACTACCCTCTCCCAATAAGCAAGAGTCCAGTAAGCCCCCAGGGTCTCATTATAAACGGGTCTAGTTGTATCCACCCTTTGCACACATATGGAGGGAGCACACCGGCAGGCAACACAGCACCCTTGAGCTGCCAGGAAGAGATGGAAGTTTCCAGGCTCTGCATTCCTGCATTTTCAAAGAAATTCTATCCAAGACTAAACAGGAGTCGTTTGACACTTTTCTGTTTCTGGTTGCAGAAGCCTGGTCTGTGTGTCGCCCACCTAACCCCAAGACGGCCCCAGCAGAGGGGCTGGCATATATCAGGGGCTGCTATGTGAGTAAGGAAATCTCTATCTCTACCTTCCAGAGAGCTTGGGGAAGCCACCTTACTTCCTCGAGCCCTAGAGGGCCAGGATAGTCCCAGGCAAGCCAGGAGTGTTGCTCACCCTCTCCTCCAGATAAATAGTAAGATAGACGAGATGCTGTAGAATCAGTTTCAACCACACAAGGTTGCTGATATTTGACATTTCTAAACTATCAAAATGGAAAATTGGCATAGCTCTACATAGTGATGTTTGACTCCAGAAATGGTTGATCCAGAGCCTGACCTCTTCTCCTCCTCCCAACACCAACCCAAGTTTTTGGCTCCCTCTTCAGTGATATCATTGACAACCACTAATTCCATGCACATTGCAGGTGCCATCATCTGAATTCTCTGGAAGATTCTGAGGCTGTGCATCCCCAACTGGATGGTCATTGCAAAGTATCCTTTTGTCCAGACTCCGTAGGTTTCAGACATGTTGGTTGGGAAGAAAGAGTTGTCTCTGAGCTTCCCAGGTAAACAAAAGCTGAAATAAGAGCTCTTGAAAGAAAAAGTATTTAATCAGTGAGGCAGGCAAACCCAGCCAAGTCCAGCAGGCAGAGTCAAATGATTGTTAGCTGAGGTCAATTTTCTATAGTCTACCATTTGATTTTAACCATCCACTCACATTGGATTTGGAGATACTAATGCTTCTTCTTCTGGGATATCTTTTGAAGTATGTCAGTCTGTTCATATAAATTCAGAAACCTTTGCTTGTCTATACCACACATATTAATCAGACTGATGCCAATTGGTTTTAAGTTACAAGGAATTTGGCAAAAAAGCAAATGCACCATCTATTGCAAAGTTCCCTTATGGCAAAATAAAAAAGGCATGGAGGTAGAGGGCAGTGATTAAACTTGAATTTTCAATTGCTTGTTTTCTCATGGTTTAAACAAACCTCGAGTTTATGGCATTTATCTTGTGTGAAGGGTAGTTCTTGGCTTCCCAAGAGTAGGAAGGCATTATAGTAGACTTTGAACTGTAGGATGGATTTGGGGTTTCCACGGCTCGCTCCCTGGAGGTTTTGGGTGATGGGAGTACAGCAAGAGAGTAAGAAACTGTTCCTCAAGGAGGACGTGAGGTGAGTCAGTGCCTTGCTGATCCTTCTGAGAGGTCTGTCCGCAGCATGGGAACAGGAGCATGACATTGGCAGGGATTTGGAAAAGCATGTTTAGAGAAGATTTGGGATAGAAACCCAGCCAACCTGTCAATTTTCCTTGTCATTCATGAGATGACCAAAGCCAGAGATCCTTCCTGTGCAAGAGCCTGATGGCTTATCTGCAGCCACAGTGTGAAGGTGCCGTGGTTTCCAAGTCTTCTTATAAATACAAAACTCTGGTCTCTGAAGCCAGTCCATAGTCATTTCCATCGTTGTCTTTCATTTTAGGAAACATAAGCTTTCTCTTCCACTCCCTGGATGTGTCTCTGATCCCAACCATTCTTCTCATTCGAAAAAATTCCTCTATGAAAAGATGTGGAGGTTGGATGAACTGATGATGTACGTGAAACTTGTGACAGAGCTCAGCATGGAGTGAAGTTCCCAGGGAAGTCGCTGTGTTATGATCCTTCTATTGCCAGCATTGTTTCTGCTCAGTAGTTCTAAAGTGTTTGAGAACGTGGGCTTTATTATTACTTGGGTATGCCAAGGCCAGCAGGTCAAGATATGACTGGCATTGAAAAGAGAGGGTGTCATACTCACAGATTCCAAGGAGAGGGGCACACTGCACCACGGGAGGCCCTAGGGGCAACACCAGGATCAGCAGGAAGTAGAAGGAGCAAAAAGAAAGTGGGGACAAGAACCTTTACTGTGGTTTCCTTAGGGAAAAATAGATGAAGCAGAGTAGACAGGTTATGGTTGGCTATTGTAAATAATTTCAGTGGGCTCTGGGGCACGTGGTGTCCCTTGTGGTCTGATTCCCAGCCCCGGGGTGATCAGGGCAGCGGGGAGAGCAGCCTCAGTGTAAGAGCAGTAGAGGAAATGGTGGGGTGGGGGGTTCTGGAGTGGAGGTTTGCATAAGAAAGGGTTTTTTTGTCCTCTTTACCAATTAGCAGACCTTGGGAGGGGCAACCTCAACAGTTAGCAAGACCCCAACATTTCAAAGCATGAGAGTATAGAAAATAAAATGCATGGCTAGTACATAAAGTCTCCTTCCCAATCTGTAGAAATCTACATATCCAAGTTCACATATCCTCTTCCTAGCCCAGCCTCACCCAAAATCTCAAAGCAATTACTTAGGACCCCTTGTAAACAGACAGCCTCTGAGAAACTGGAAGCCAGTCCAGGTGAAAGAAATACCCAGAGAATTTTGCCACTTTCTTCTTGTTCAAGCCCAGAGGAATCTGCCCTGCTGCTGCTCAGCCTTGTCCCTGCAGCCCTGGGTCTCCAGCAGCTAAGTCCCAGAGTGACCCAGATGACAGACGCACACAAGGAAGCTGGAGAAAGGGAGATACAGCGATCAAGTCACTCTTCAGAATGTGATCTTCTCACACCAACTGAGAGTAGGGTGTGAAAGTTCATAATGGCCCCTCTTCCTGCTTGGAGTTCAGAGCCAACTAAGAAAGACTCAGAGGCAGCCAGATGGAGATAAAAATATCAGGTCTGTTGTGAATGACGTTGACCTGGAACAAAGGCAGGGGACAAAAGAGCATCTACATCCTCCCCTGCAATCAACACACACACACACACACACACACACACTCACACACATGCATCAAGACAGAGCTGGATCTCATGCCTTTTCATAGAGAAGAGGAGCATGTGTGACCTGAGGACAGGCTGTCCTGGAAAAGAGGCGACCCCAAACATGGGAGCCGTTCAACACCAGCTCCTCGTCCCAGACTCACAGTTGATGACTTGCTCCCTGCCATTGGGAATGGTGAGTGTAGAACAAGGAAAGGAGAGAGCTAGTTTCCTCTACAATTCCAGAAATGGAGGGGTTTCCTATTTGTTTTTGTGGTTCAAGGTGGAATGATGAGGAGGGGACAGAGTGATATTTCCCATGAAGATATTCATCCCATTCTGGTTGACGTTACCTGGGACTTCGTGCGTGCCAGCTCTGTGCTGGGCCCTGGGGACACAGGCATTAGAGCACCTATCTCTATGCTCACAAGCTGCGAGGGAATGGAAGGGGCCCACAAAATACGCCGCTCGGGGCCGCGGCGCTGTGTCCTAACAGCACCAAGACTACTGATACTCTAGCAGATTTGTTTAAGCCCACCGTTGTCCAAACCTACTTCCTGAGACCTGGAACAGGAAGCGGTGTTTATCATACCACACCCACACCCACACCCACACCCACACCCACACCCACACCCACACACACACAAGCTGTGCTAGAAGCCAGGTTCTCTCAAAATCTCAGAAGGGCCATTTTATAAAGCAACCAATATTGAGCTCCTTCCTTATGCTGGTCTAGAGGCATCTAAGAAGCATAAGACACAGTGCTTACCTTTGAGACAGAAAAACATAAAACATGATGAACATTATCTCTAAGGGAACCATGGTGAAGGCAGATTTGCAGTTAATCGGTACAGAACATACAGAAAGAGGAAAGTGATTACACACAGGCATCCTGGAGAGATTGGATCTGAGATTAGACTGAAGAATGTGTCTAGACAGAGAAGGAGGAAAATTCCCAGATGAGGGAAACAGCTACTTAAAAACCTCTGATACAGGAGGGTACAAGCACATTGGGGAAGGCCATGGATTTGGGCAGATATTTCTTCAAAACATACACAACACTAGGGAGTGTCTGCGGGTCAGTCTGTGGATAGCAGCTTACTCTCTGGGCAAGTCAGGAAGTGACCTCCAACCAGCCAGCTGAAGGCCAGATCACCTCTTATCTCTAAACACAGATGATGGACAACACTGGAGAAATATTTAGCATATCCTGAGCCGAAGGGAGAGAACAGGCAGACTAATCCTTCAAAGGCCCAATAAAGCCTAGACAACACTTTGCAGCTGGATCTGTCAGCCCATTGCACTGGCCACCTGCGTTGCTTCTGTCACCGAGTCCCTCAGAGCGCAGGGAAAGTCCCATTGAGACACTCCTGCCTGAATTTGAGAACTAAAAAGGAAATAATGCCAAGCATGCTAATACTCTCAAAAGTGCTTTCTAAAGAAACACCTACAATGCCACCTGCCCTGGGAGCCCAGGAAATTGACAGGCCATCTTTCCTCTGCTCCTCTTGGTCACCTAGTCAGCCACACCAGGCCTAAGTTGAACTAGGGCTCTTTCTCAGAAGAGGTGTTCTTCTATCTTTTTTTCTTTCACATCCTCTGCTTTCTCACTGTGCACCCTCATCTCTCTGGTAAGAATCTATGTTGAGGGTTGAACAGCCTAAAGTCAATCTGGCCTCTAATGAACCACCCCAAGAAGATTGCTGGACAGCAAGTCCATTTTCACAACAGGTGTGAGGTTTCATCTCCTTGTTGTTGGAGGATGCCATGCACAGGGTGTAAGAGGCTTGGTTCCTCCATTCCACATGCTCTGTCTGAAGCATTGCAGTGTGACAGCCTTTCTTCAGAGGGGGATGAACCTTGGAGATGAGTCATTGCAACACTGCAAGTATGGGCTTTGAGCATGGAAGGCATGAGCATTTCACCTTCAGATAACACAAGCTTCTCCCAGAATTAACATGTTCTCTGCCATGGTTGTGATCTGTGCGTTTCCTGAGGGTTTTCTTTTTCTTTTTCTCTTTTTAGTTGAGGTTTTGCATGAAAGTCTAGAAAGCAAACGTACCCTGGCAGGTGCTGCTGTTAGAAGCACCCTTTACTGCTGGGATGGGAAGAGGCATGAGGCATGCCTCCCCACTACCAGCACACTCATCACCCCGTCCTCAGAAAAAGATTCTGAAGCTTCATGAAGCCCACATGTCTCAAGCTCATGGCTGTCATCTTGGCCTTTTCTGGTGGCACAAATAAACCTGCCCTAGCAGACAGATAGAAACTGGGGATCTAAAAACTGCATGCTGCTGCTGTGATCCAAGCAAATCTTTGCCAAGTATGCACCATGTGCCCAGCACTAGACTAACCCCATAACAGACATCATTCTGTTTAATCCCCACCATGATCCTGCTTATCACCCTTACACAGATGGGGGAACTGAGTAATGGTTAAGTACTTGCCTGAGGTGGTTAAGCCAGTCCGTGACTCTAGCAGGGCTCATCTGTCAGTGGAGATTTTGCCCCAGTGGAGATCTGTCGATGTCTGGGGACAACATTGAGTGAGGGAGTGGAGGCCAGTGGTACTGGCATCTAACGGGCAGAGGCTTAGGATACATCCAAACATCTTGCACTGCATAGGACAGCCCCCACAGGGAATCATCCCAGCCCAAACATCAGTGGTGTTGAGGTTGACAAGTCTTACACGGCAATGATGCAGTTGACTTCAAGCAGGTAGACAGCGATGGTGTTTTCGGCACAAGGTGTCTGATCATAACTCTGGTTTGCATGGAAAAGGAAAGAAGGAATCTATTTGTCACTGTCTATGATTTGGTCCAGATCAATTTAGAATCTTCTTGGCAGCATTTCGATATCTTGGGAGGCATCAGGACCCCCACTCCTTAGGTGCTGTCTGTATCTCTCAGGCCACCCAAGCATAGTAAGGACAAGTACTCAGAGATGGGGTCTCCTCAAGTCCAACCAGTTCCTGACTCCAAACAGCAAGGAGTTGTACGGACGTTCTTTGTCCCCTTGTCCAAGGTCCACTCCCTAAGGCTACACGCTGCTCTCGTTGAACTAAACTATCCTTGGGATGTCCTTCAAATCAGATCTTCAGTTTCTTAGTGTGAATTCTTAATCCCAAGTCAAGAGAGAAGTCTTTAATATTAAGATGGTGCCGGCAGAAGGTGAAAATACAGAAGTTACTGCACCAGTGAAAGGTTCCAGAAGTTAGCATGCCTTCACTTGCTTCATGTCTGCAGCCCACCTTGCTCAGCTCCATTCTTTCAATGGGGAAGAAGGGCAGACTCCCCAGAACCAGCTATACTCAAGTTAAATACTTGTACTCTTTTTATTTTTCTTTCTTTTTCTGATAGTTGTTCCCCATGAAAGAAGGAATCCATCAGGAAAGAGAGGTAAGTATTTAAGATAAAAATGCCAATAACACATAGAGTAATATGTAGAATCAATGGAGAACAGGTCGTCATAAAGACAGTGTTAGTGATCTTGGCAACTTGTGTTTGCCCTACTTTTATCTGATCACTCTTAATCTAGCTTCTTAATAAGTAAAATTCAACTGGACCTCAGAAAGCAAGGGCAAGAAGAAGAGCCGGTGTGTTTCTTGGACCTGGCTGAACACTCTCTGGATTTGGCAAGAGAAGAGACTATGTTTTGCCCCCTTCCCCACTTTTTCCAGAAGCTTTATACTCTACTCAGCATCATGCTCCAGTAGAGGGAAGTGCTTGGGGTATCCAAGCAGTGGCCACCAAGTGGGTTGACCTCAACCCAGTACAGCCCATCTATGTCACTTCTTTCAGGTCTCCCCAGGGGTCTAGGTTTACAAACCAGCTGTCCTCTGTGGAGTCATATCTCCAGGTTTATGTTGTAAAAGTCAGCACAGTGTAGTAGAAAAGGTCTGAAGGCAGAGTTAGCTGCCTTGAGTTGAACCCTTCTCTACCAATGACATGTTGGATGAGTGGGCAAGCCGGTTGACTGTAAGATGCTGCATTTTCTCATCACTGTTAGGATGATAATGATAATACCTGTCTGGGCAACATCACAGAGTGGGTATCAGGGGCAAGTGCAATAGAATTCAAGAAAGAGCTTCGATCACACGGAAGCCCGATTCAGATGTCACTCTCTCACGACCCGCAGGTCCCTGAGATGGGAACACCTTTCCCTTGTCCTTGCACATTCTAGTGCATGACTGGTGGGCATGTTATTCCCAGGTCACACCCAGCCTCAGGTGCCTCTTCCTGAGGTGTGGGGGTGGGAGGCTAACAAAAAACAGCATGTTCTTCCTATTATCCAGTTTGTCCTTTTACAGTTGAAGGCCAGGCTTTCTCTTCTGTTCCCAGTTCTCCGTTGCCAGTACTACTGCATGAGGTTGGTTTGCAGCAGGAAAAAAAATGAATCTCTCTTTCTCTTGTCTCTCTCTTTCTCTCCCTTTTCCTCCCTGTCTCTGCCTTTCTTTATGTCTTGCACCTTCCTACACACACACACACACACACACACACACACACACACACACAGACACACACACACCCTGCCGGCACACCCACCCCCCAGCTGCCGCTCTGAAGCAAGCATGGCCACATGCTTCAGGTGTGTGATGTCCCCATCCACAGCAGGGACACTCTGGTCCAGGAAGAGTTTGATGTTGAGGTGTCTGGCTACAGACATGGCTGTTGGCTCAAGAGCAAGTGCCTCATCTTAGAAACAGCATCTGTTTGGCCTCCTGGGGCAAAGGAGAACGACAGTACTTCTTTTCATTATGAAAACATGATGCTACGCCAGGTAAGTGACTCCAGTGCAGGGGAATGTTAAAGGCTGTGTTTTTCCTCCTTGCCTCTCACATATCGTCACTCGATGCTCCTTCCCCACTGTCCTGTGTCATTTCTCAACATGAGACGGCCCGCGTCATTTCACAACAGTAGTTGTGAGGGAGAATGAAAAGACTTCTTTTCTGTTTTTCTAATTATGTTTGGAATATTTTTTTAAATTCCTCTCAACTCTAAGAGATTGAAAAGTCAACTCTATCTCACAAGAATCCCACGGTTACCAGGTCAGCTCCTGGTAAATCAGTAATGGATTTGTCACACCTCCCCACTTCCAGCCAGGAGAATCTAGGTGTGTGCTAGTGAGTGTCTGTATGTCTAAAATAGAAAGTGTTGTGCATCGGAGCTACCTCTTCCTCTTATTTCGTGTGTAACTCTAACAGGAAACAACTTCTGCCTCAATGAGACATGTGACAGGCACCACGATATTCCTGCCAGAGCCTCCAAACCCCACCCCCATCCCTTCTGTCCACTGTTGGCCCCAGAGAGCATGGTCATCCTCTCTCCCGATCCTGACCATGACAGGGCTCAAGCCACCTGTCAGAGGGATGTTGCAAGAAAAGGAAGAAGGCAGGCTGGGTACCCACTGGGTGACTGAAATTGGACTCACTTCCGCTGAGGTGAGCAAAGAACATCTCTTATTGATTTTCCACTCTGGATCTTCATTACTTCAGTCTCCTAGCCAATCAACCCCTGCCAGATAGTGAGGAGGGATGAGGTCTTTTAAATCTGCTAGTTCCTGCAATAGTGGGGTCTCAAGGTTTCCAGCCATGTCCTTCTTTGTTACAGCTCTCCTTTCAGGAGCATGCTTCCTACCCCCACCTCCGCCCTGTGCTGCCACAGTGGCACCTGGCTGGTGGCAGATTCATGACCTTACCATATCCTTTGGTGGGCATGGCAACACGGCCTGAGGTCTGTGGGCCAGCAGGTGCAGGAACTGTTGTCTCGACCATTGCTGGCATTCACAGGAGAGGAGAGGAAATGTAGGGCTCTGGTTCCTGCTCAAGCCGCTCATGTCTGCTCCTGGTGCCCAAGTCTATGCATCTCAGGGTTGTGCTTGTCTCCATCAGGCCTGACATACTCCTCAGCTGCTGACATGACCTTGCGTTGGCTCCTACAGGCACTGGGTGTCTCTTTCTGTCTGTCCTGCAGCCCTCGACGGTGGGTTCACAACGTCCCCTATGGCATGTCCCCAGGTGCTCACCTAGTGGTTCTGATATCAGCTACACCGTCTCTCCTCTGGACGTATAAAAACTCTGTGACCTTTCCATACCACCCTGGTCAAAATAGCTTGTGGTCCCTAAAAGCAGCTTCCTCTGCCTAAACACCCCCAACTGACACGTTATTTACTCTGATGTAGTTACTGGATACTTCTAGCGCACTCCCAGATCCCAGTGGGTAAATGGGGCAAAAATCCACTTGCTTTTAGCTTTAATCTCATCTATCCAACACCACCCCTTGTGCCTGTGTTGGCATAGGATTAGTGCAGAACACAAGGGTTTTGTGACAGCCTTCCTTACACTTCCCATTTTCAATCCACTGGCCAGGAGAAGGCTGTCAAGATGACAGCTACTCATGTCATAACGTCCTCCCTGCCAAAGGGGCATCTGCCCTGGAATCATCATGCTGATAAAGTAGAGTCAGAAAACTGGCTTGCAGATAGAGAAGACCCTACATATTACCCGATGGTATTTCCTTCAAGCTTCCTACCTCTCAAAAATAATAATAAAGTAAATAAAAGTAAAAAAGCTATGAAGTTGTTAGTCATTGTTAAAGCAAAAGGAAACACTCCCATTCATCTCAGAGTTATTGAACTTTAGTAATCAAACTCTATGACAGAACAGGAAAGTTTAGGGGAAATTTCTACTGTGACAAGTTGTTAGAACTAGACATCCCAGGATTCCTGAGAGCATTTGGGACATTTCTATTGTATGGATGAGATGAGAACATTGTGAAACTCAGCAGCTTTCAATAAGTCATTCTTGGTTCTTGGTCCATGGTCCTTGGTCCAGTGGAAGAGGACCAGAAATCACAGATGCTTGACTGCCTCTGAAATTAGATATAATCAGCCCCATTATTTTCAGTGGTAAAATGTAGATAAAAGGAAAACAAAACAAGCAATCATAAAGAGAATCAGGTCAAGGCAAGGTATACACTAAGCAGAGTCCACTGAATAAGAGCAGACGCAAACTGGGGAGACTGGGAAGTGCCTGGGGTCTCCAGACAATTAGGTGCATCAAAGAAACGCACGGCCATATTGGTCCAGTCATCCAGCAAAAGCATTAATACATCTTCATCATGAACCAGACACTATGAAACGTCAGGGCAGAGAAGTAGGGAAGAGTAAAATAGCCATCTGGAACTAGAAAATACAGATACCAAGAACAAAGTGAAGGAGGAGCCCACAAGGTGAGCAAGACGTTGGATGGACGAAAGGCAGAAATAGATGAGAGAGTCTGGATCTTGCAAGATGTCTCAGCAAACCCCACCCCGTTTAGAAGGCTCCATACTGAATCAACCATCTGGCCCCGGCAAGGAGCATCTGAGTGTTTGGTGCTAAGGCAGGAATCTCTCCCAAGAAGGCACCAACAGGAATGTGCAGCAAACACCACCTGACCACAGCCATGTCCCTTCAAGCACTCTACCTCCCAGACTGCCATGACACCCATTTTCAACGTTGCTGCTTTTTCTCCTAAAAATAATCACGTGCATTTATTAAAGGCAAAGGTATATGGTTGGCTAAATGTTCACTTTTTCATAATCATTATTTGGACAAGTTCTCCTCTTTCCTTTCTCTGTTTTTTCCTCTCCCTACGCTCCTTACCCAAGCAAAGGAAACTGAGAAATAAGAACAATAAGAACCATTTTTCCACAGGATGATTCCAACAAAAATGGCTTTCTAATTACAAGAAAGCCTCCACTTGGTGATGCAAAATTCCCTACTAAACCAGATTTTGCTTTACAGAATGGAGGACAGAAATGCATCCTGTAAAACATCTGTGAAGTATTTCTGTTGGTAAAGAGTATAAGGCATCTAATTGTTATTCAGCATCTTATAACAATGCATTGCATTATAAACGTTATAGGCAGAGGTTTTTTTAAACGACTTTTTAAATTTACATCTGCCTTTTTCCAAAAAGAATTTAAGATGGAAAAAAAGTCTTCCCATTTGTATGTGGCCGATTTGCTTTGATTTCATGTTCCCCAAGTGGTCCTTAAGATGTTAGCATAGCACCAGTGTTCAGTTCCCTTTGCATTTATTTGCTGTCCTGGTTTAAGGAAGAAAATACATAGACAGCTTATAGAATTTTTATGTACTAATTTAACTCTTCCTTCTTTTGGCTCTTTCATTCATTTGCTAATGTTTCACTAATTCCATCCTTCAGAGAGGTATCAACTATGAGTATCCTGTTACATGGCAACACATGCCTTGTATATTTTTCCCAGGCTTCACATCTATTCCGATAGGAAGTTGGAGTGATTGGTGCATATTCTGCTTGAAACTGTTAGCCTAGAATCCAAGCCCTCCCTATTCCAGCCTTGGACTGTGTTTGTGGCTTCTCTACACACACTGCATGCTCTGGCTACATTAGACGGTTCTCTGGTGCCTTATTTTCCTTTGTACTCCCTGCATTCCTTACATCTTGGTATGTTTGCCCCCAAATCGTGCTTTGAAATCATCTTCTTTTTCCACTTCTCTCACACTTTCCTGGTGTCCAGTTCTCTGACAGTCCTCTATTGTAGTTATTATGTCCATGCCTCATTTACACATCTGCGTGCAAGAATTAGATCTGCCACTTCACTGCCTGCTCTACAACTCCTCACCTTTGAGTCCTGGCCAATGCCCACCAGTGTCATGCCCCGTTGACCTGAAGAGGCAAAACTCTCAGGCTATCATCCTTCACACATCCATTCATCCATCCAACAGATATTTCCCGGGTACCGAATACCTGCACGGGTTCATTATGTTGATGTAGACTTGGGAATAGCTGACCTTTTCCTTTTGACCAACTTTCTCTCTAATCTTCGCTTCTTGATTTCGAATTCATGGCCCCACACTTCAGGTCCAGTGAATGTAACTCATGATCTTGACACCGCAGAGTTGAATTCCACTGTCCTCTTCTGTTTCTCATGGAAACCACGTGCTCTTGGAATTTGTCCCACTGAGTCCAGGTCCTGAATCAATACTCAGATGTGTTCCAAACAGGGCAGCATCTCACCATCCCTGAATGCTGCCCTCACATGAAAAATTCATTGATTTCTAGATCCACATTTAGATAATGTAGGTTATCAGGCTCACAATGATGAATGTGTGCTAGATAAATGGTTTATAATCTCATCTAGATCACTACAAAAGTGAAATATTATGTGTGACTTTTACTGACAACTAACACTTGTAAACAAAATCTTAAAAGGTAATATACACAATCTACTACTTTCTTTTTTTTTTAATGTTTTATTAATTTTTGATACAAGAGAGACAGAGCATGAGAGGGGAAGGGTCAGAGAGAGAAGGAGACACAGAACTGGAAGCAGGCTCCAGGCTCTGAGCTAGCTGTCAGCACAGAGCCTGACGTGGGGCTCGAACCCACGAACGTGAGATCTGACCTGAGCCGAAGTCGGAGGCTTAACCGACTGAGCCACCCAGGCGCCCCTCTACTACTTTCTTAAATGTGATTTATATAGTATAAAATCTGTTGCTTACTATTGTGTTTCAGTGAGGTTGTAGAAAAATAGTATTTTCCGGTTGTGACTTTCATCTATTTCTGAACCAATTTGGCTCACCAATTGATTAGGCTTGAATTAAACTAAGTCCATCTCATGACGTACTGAGCTTTTTTCAAGATGCTGGAAGGGTACTTCTAAAGTAACAAAGCCTGTTCACTTTTCAGCTAATATAATCAATAAACACTGAGATGGGTGTAAGGGAGGGAAAAATCATCCTATGTCAGACTCCAGCCTGTGGTAAGACTGCTGGTGGCAGAGGGTTTTTTATGTCATGAGAAAGTCCCCTGTTGGGAAAAGTATGCTTTTCAAACTTTCCACTGATGTAGAGCTAAATTGGGATATCAGACAAAGGACAAATGCCACTGAATATTCTTGACTGACCAGTCCTCCTTGGTAGGAGTCATTGTCCCCAATGGAGGACAGAGCTCCCAATGGGAGAGCACAGGGAGGGAGCCATGGTCTGACCCAGTCTACCAACAGAACTAGCCGTGGAGGGAGGGATGACCTATTAGACCACCCCTTGTCATTCGTTATGGCGAACCACGTGATAAGTGCCAGTAATTTTCACCCGACAATCAACTCCTGCTTCCTGAAGTAGTACAAAATGTCAATCCTCTTCCACAAAATGTTCTTCCAATAGGAGAATAATAATTGTTACAGTGAGGACCAAATAAGATTATATGTGTAGGGTGTCTGGAGCAGAGTAGGCATTTGATACATGCTGGCTTTGCAACAAATATTTCAAATGATCTGGAGTATCTGACTTCGATTTTCTCCTTTTCTCTGTTATCCAAACCAAGTAAGTGGTTTCCTATGACATAGACTGTCATCTACCTCCACAAGCGTGAACTTGGTATAAAGAATCACTGTAAGAGACTGAGTTCCACTTGTGACTTATAAAATGCAGGCCTCCTGTCAGATCCCTTACTTGAAAAAAATATGATCTCTTCCAAAATTGGTCTTTAATTCCCTAGATTTTCAAGAAATAATGTCTTTTTTGAATTATAAGAATGAGTTGATGTTTCTGTTATTTACCGTTTGTAAAAGAGTCCAATGAGAACAGCTTGACTAAGGTTATATCTTCATTGATTATCATACAGAGGTCTGACTTGGGCTTTTGAGAAGACTGATATAATTTGCCATTTGTCTCTAAATGACCACAATGTCCAAAAGTTGCCAAACAATAAGAATTCAGAGTACATGGGGGGCCTGGGTAGCTCAGTCAGTTGACTCTTGGTTTCAGTTCAGGTCATAATGTCATGGTTGTTGGGATCAAGCTCCATGTGGGGCTCTCTGCTGACAGTGTGGAGCCTGCTTGGGATTCTTGGGATTCTCTCTATCCCACCCTCTATCTCTCCCTTCTCTCTCAAAATAAATAAATTTTAACAGAAAGAAGAAAGAGCACATAAGATGGCATATGAGGTATAAGCAATCATTGAAATAATTGCATTTATACTCTTAACTGAACCCTGTTAAGTAATGCATAGCAAAAAAAAAAAAAAAAAATGCAGCTACATTGTCCAAAGCCAACAGTCACAGTGTTTTTCTCAAGGATTACAGAACAGATAAAATTTTTTAAAGTATTTCTGTGACTGAATTCTCCCTTAATTCTACTTTAGTTTGTATAATGTTTTACAGTGTTTAAAGACACTACCATAGTCCCTCCAGCCTGCCAGCAATTTTACAGGTCAATACAAATCAATGGCCAACCTGATCTTTGAGCCTCGTCAGCATCTGGATTCTTGGTCCCTCAGATTCCTGCGTTGGGGAGTTTATTCCCTTCTAAGGCACATCATTCTACATGTAGGCTTTGTGCCTCAGAGCCCTCTTATAAATACTTTACCCAACAAAGCACTGCATACCTAAAAGGATTATGAGACTGATATTACCAGGTTATATTAAAAAAAAACCATCTATTTGATCCAAACCTGCACCATTTTTAGAAGATAATAAAATACCACCTCAATTTAAGCATTATTTGCCAAAGCCAGCATCGTTTTATTCTTTAACAATGAAGAAATGTGGCTTAAACCATCACTACTGATACCCAGAGTCTCTCCACAGATGAGTAACAGCTGAAACTAGAGTCCAGAGGTTCTGCTTTCTAGTAACGCTCTTCAATAATGTCTCATTGCCAACCGGGGGCTGCCAAGTCCTTCCTGAGCTGATAGACACATCAAAGGCTGACACTAGTTACAACCAGTGTATTCTTCTCCCCTGTTGATTTTGCTGGAAATTTTGACAGCAAACAAAACCTAGATTTTGGTATATTGTCTCTGATAAAGGTCAAATTTAAAAGTTTACTGGCCACTTTGATAAAACCAAGTATAGTGAGCCTGATTCAAAATTGTGTATGTCGCCAGATGCTTTCTCACCAAAGAGAATTCCAAGAATACAGTGCAAACGATACTGCTTTGGAGGGGAGTCAGGAAAGAGAGCCTCCAGAAGGTCTTGCCAATTCTTAGAGCTTCTGATTCCCTTAGCACTTTTTTATCTGAATGGCTGTCATGGAGATATAAGTTCCACTTGGTTCCCCAAAATTCCAGCTTCTAGAACTAGATTAGGTTGCTTTAAATATTACCTTGGTACTTCAATGTATATGTGGACCAGCATCATTATGAATTAGTTTCTTTGTGTCTAGAGCATCCTTCGAATAAAGCAGTGAATAAAAGTTCAGCAATTCCTGAGTTTTGTACTTAGATTTGTTCCAGAAATTTTATTCCTAAGCACTTTCATATCCCCACGTATCAAATTATTTTAAATTGGCAGTATTTTTAAAGACAGTATATTACTTTGTGTCTCCTATATCAGCAGGTCCCCACATTACTCCGAGATTTTGAGTTATGGGACACTTAATTATAATAGCCTTAATTATTACTCTGCAACTATAAAAATGGACCCTAAAAGATAGCCTTGGGGGGTAAATCCTTGACACATGGGTAAAAATAATCAGAGATTTAAAAAATTCTCTGCACTAAGTCACACAATTGGACACAAAGATCAGGTACAATTTGGTTTTGTAACTGTGTTCTCTGTGATATAATTTTTAATTATAGCAGAGAACTCAATGTTCATTGCCTGAATGTCTAAGCTGCAATTTTTCTTTTCTACCTGCAATTCCTTTATTCAGGTTTACCTCTCTTTTGACGTGGGTTGCTTGAATTCCTATCTTAACAATAGATCCATAGCTTACTCATTTTCTCTTGTGCAGGGGTAAGATGAAAAGCATATGGCTTAGAAAATACAGCATAACCTTGGAGATAAAAGGAATCATAGTTTTCTCTAATGAGGAAAATGTCTTAAGAATGGTCTATGATAGTCCCTTCCCCTCTTTCATGCTTCAAGTTAGGAGCAGCTAGCTGTCTTCGGCACTTGACACAATTATCTGTATGTAGCCCGACAGTCACCAACTCTGTACGTTCTCAAAAGGTAAATCCACACTTCGTTGCCTTCCTCTGTCTTTAATCACCTAGAAGCCCTTGGTGAGGCTGCAGGTGGCCGATTCGGCAGCCATCATCACTCTGGACTCTCGAGTTTGGTTTCTCAGCTTGACCCATCTGCAATGTATGGGGGGCTATAGAATAGCTTGCTGACAGAGCCCAATTCATAGCAGACTGACGTGGGTGAAAAAACCAACTTACAAGGGGAACCAATACTTTCTGGTAGAAATTCTGCTGGGGGGCACCTGGGTAGCTCAGTCAGTTGGGCGTCCGACTTCAGCTCAGGTCATGATCTCACAGTTTGTGAATTCAAGCCCCACATCAGGCTCTGTGCTGATCACTCAGAGCCTGGAGCCTGCTTCCGATTCTGTGTCTCCTTCTCTCCCTGCCCCTCCCCCACTTGTATTCTGTCTCTCTCTGTCTCTCAAAAATAAATAAATGTAAAAAAAAAAAAAAAGAAAAATTCTTCTGGGATGTCAACATTAAGATCTAAAGACATCTTGAGGGAAAGAAGTATTAACAGTAATAGTCATAATCGCAATAATAATAATAATAAAAGCAATAGTTAATAACAGACGCAAGGAATGAAAAGAACATTATTTGGACACACCTGTTAGGGCGGGGGTCTTACTTCTACAGTGGACCTGAGAATGTATTAATCCCAGTTTCCTTCACGTCTCCCTTTTCTAGACTTTGAGTTGCCTCACTCTCTTCTGGTACAATAATGATGCTGTTTCAAGAAGAATTGCCAAAACGGCCCTTAGGAAAGAGCAAAGCATGAGTTATAGAATTCTTAACACAGATATGCTTTACCTTTTTATTTAAAGTGGTGAAAATTGGAAGAGCCCAGTACAACGGAAAGAGGATGACCAGCTGCTGTGTCGAAGCCCTGTGCAAAATCGCACTCCCTGTTCAGCCTCTGCGCTGCCCTGTCTGCTCACCTCTAGAGCGGGGGGCATAGCAAAAGTGCTTGGAATTGTTGGAAGATCTGGGAAAATGCCCATGACATAGCTGGAGCCTGATATTTGAATGGCACTCAAGTCAATCTAGTTATTATTATCATACTATTATTATCATTGTGAGATAAAATATGCTTGAACTGACTCATTGAACCATCACAAAGCCATGAAAATAAGGCTCATCGAGGTTGTGATAAAATGGAAAGCGTAACATCCCATTGATAATGAAAAATCCTAAAATAAAATCATTTGAGCAATGCGAAATGACATAACACAGAAACAAAGACCTGGAAAACACACCCAGTCCTTACATTGGCTTATTTTGGAAAGTGGGACTTGAAATAATCTTTCTTTTCCTAGTCATAGTTTTTTTTTTAATTGCCAGAATTCTTATGTTAGTTATAGATATCTGTTTCCTAATGGGAGAAAATATACCTATTTCATTGCACTCTAAGAGGCTCCTCACCAGGTCAGCACCATTAAAAGCTAATGTTTACTGGCTGCTCTAAGTGTATGGTTTAGATCCTTTGGGCCCAAGAAAGATTTAAGCCACTCTGACAAAGGAGTATTTGGAAGATGACTTACTGGCCCACCACTCGGATTTCACAACCATATATCTGTGTACTCAAGCTCTTTGCTACATAACAAGACAGTCAAAAATGTCGGTGTTTGGAAAATAGGTTTCACCATATTTTCAAAATTACAAATGTCAATTCATTGTAAACAGTAGTAAGATATCAAAATAAGCTTAGCACAGACTCATTGTTCTAATTTAAATACAAATACAAAACTACCTTTAACATATTAGCTGATCTTTTCTAAAGCTTCAATATTTTTAACTGTGTCATTATCAGAATAACTCCATATTGCAATTATAACAGTTTAGGAAAAAGGTAAAGAACTATGTTATTTCAGAAAAGAATGAAGTTTGTCTGAGTGATAATCCTGTCATGCTTTGGAACTCTAAGCAATGTGTTTGCTGCCTTTATGTAAAAGAATAAAATGCCACTTTATTTTGAAAATTACTCAGAACTTATTAAAACAACAAAGTAAGGGGAGTGACTATTATAAAATGGATTCAACTGATAGGCTTTGGGGAGGAACGGATTATAGCTCTTCAAAAATATGTGTTTTCCAATGACATATGCATTTATATTTCACACCTACTTTTAAAATAAGCTTATATTCATCTTCTTGGGTAGAACAGAGAGAAAAAAAAGAAAGAAGATGCACATGTGTGCTTTTATTATTAATTGGATTTTTACATTAAAGCCATATTTTACTTCTGGTTGAAAAACAATTCCATGAGAAAAAAAACAACAAAAAGCAAAAATATATATATATATTAAACTTAGAACTCTCTTTATCCACTCTAGGAGATAGAGAGATTAGATATAGATATTGATGATATAGATATACATATAGATATAAATACAGATCTCCACACCTAATGTCAAAATCAAGAACAAATGGGACCAATTATTTCTCATGAGAGCAAACTTCCAAAAGATACATAAATAGCTGAAAGATACATCCTCTCTCCAACACTTAACCAAATTAGTCCATGGCTAGGGTGAAAAGAACCACAACCTCTTTGTAGCTGCTGTTCCTCTGTCTCAAATGCTTGTCCCCTGGTTCTACCCATTTCTGGGTCCTTCTTTTACTTTGTAAGCAGATCAAATCCTCGGAGAGGTCTCCCAAATCACTTTACCTAAAGTGAGTCTGAAGCAGGATTCTTCTTTCATCTAGAATCCTGCTCGTTGTCTCTATTTCCCTAATCACCACCTGCAGTCATTGTGTTATCCAGTGTCTCTTTACGTACTGTCAGCCCCCTTAGTAAGTCACAAGGTCATCCAGGACAGTAGCTGGCTCTGTCGTATTGTTCAGCACCCTCAGGCCTGGAGCAGGGTCTGGCAGAGAGCAGGCAAGCACTCAACAAAATCATGGACTCCACTAAAGGTTGTAGTCATCCCCAGAAAAGAACATCTTCGTGCCATTTTCCAAGAAGGGAGGTCTCCTGTGTTCCATTTCACACCTTGCATGTCCAACGTTCCTGCTCAACCCATTCCTCCTCTGTAGGTGGAACCCGCTGGGCAAAGAGTGCTTCTCTTAGAGCTGAAAAAACACCCGGCAAAGACCTCTCAGAAAGGGGTCACTGTTTAGGACCAAGAAGGGAGAGGCATCCTCAAAAAGGGAAGTGAAGCCTTCATACCACATCTGCAGCATGTCCCCCCCCCCCCCCCGCCCTATGCCTTTGGAAACAAAAGAGAAATCCTTGGGGAATCAGCTTGCACACAGAGCCCTCGGATTATCCCATACAGCAGCGCTGCATTATTCTTTCCCAGCCAACCATATTCCCAGCCTTTCATATTTCAAAGTCTCATAAACTTTGAACTGATACCAGATTTGTATGGAGTAAGTACTGTGGCATAGCAATTTGCAAGTGAGCTGTCATTCCCTCCTAAAGCATCAGTCCCTTAGACACCAATGATAAGTCAAGTCACCTCATCTGAACTTCACAAAGGACAGACTGTGGAACCGGAACGTATTCTCTGGGGATAGGCCATACCACCAGCACCCACCAACAGATCATCATCTTTGCTACTGAGCTTTTATTCTATGTCTGGTGTTTTGCACTTTAGGTGAAACATTTCTAAGGAAGGAGGCAAAGTTGGACCATAAATTCAATATGATTATTGTCATCTTCCCTCCAGAAAGAGGAAGAATTAGCCAAACAAGGTAGCAAAAAAGCAACTGTTCTAAGTTCTGCCTCCACAAAGAAAATAACAGGAAAACTAAGACTTGTAACAATAGCAATCCTGCAGTTTGACAAGGATGTGTAGGAGAGGTGGTGAGCAACACTGAAATTCCTTCAGGTATTTGCAGAACTTCTGAGCTAAAGTTAAAAGCTAAAATTATCATCAAAAATACAAAGTATTTTTAACCCTACATAAATTAACAATGTGCCTATGTCAATTCTGTTGTTCTTGAGATGACTATGTCCTTTGGAAATTTTTTTACGTAACTTGAGATTTCCACCATGAATTCACTATTTCAGGAATTGTGGTTGTTTTTTGGTTTTTGTTTCCTTAACTGTAAAATATCTTCTATGCCATCAGGAGTATTGTTCACCAGCTACTGGCAAAACCTGGTTGAAGTTCCCCATCATAAACTCTAAACAATTGGATTATTTGTTGGCAATCATATCCATTATCTCCCTGCTGATCCACTTATGTGGGCCAGATTTCAAAATACCTTAATATAAAATAATACAAGCAAAATATGGTTGCCTGTATCATGAGGAACTTCCAAACAGCACAGCTCAGACAGTGGGCTTTAAGGTCCTCTAAAAGCTTTGCACTACCACTCTTTTAAAATAGTCATTTTGGGGGGTGCCTGGGTGGCTCAGTCAGTTGAGTGTCCAGCTTTGGCTCAGGTCATGATTTCGTGGTGTTTGTGGGTTCAAGCCCCATGTAGGCTCTGTGCTGACAGCTAGCTCAGAGCCTAGAGTTGTCTTCAGATTGTGTCTCCCTCTCTCTCTGACCAACCCTTGTTCATGTTTTCTCTCTCTTTCTTAAAAATAAATAAAACATTAAAAAATAAATAAAATATAATAGCCATTTTTATAGAAAAATTAAGATTATAAAATTGAAGCCATTTCAGGACACTTCCCATTGTTTTGTACTAGAACAGAGATAGTAAAAAGAAAGAAGAGAGAATTTCAAGCTGAAGGAATGGAAATAGTGTTTTGCACATTGAATGTTTGTATCCCTCCCCTCCCAAATTCATATGTGGAAGCCCTAGCCCTCAATGTTAGGGAGCACTGGGAGGTAATTAGGCTTAGGTGAGGTCATGAGGTCTTACTCATAATGGGATTAGCGTCCTCATAAAAAGAGGAAGGAAGACCTGAACTCTCTGTGCATCTGCACACAAAGAAGACGTCATGTAAGCACACAGCAAGATGGCTGCCTACAGCAAGATGGTGGCCTTCAGGGAGCCTGAGAGACCTTACCAAGAACCAAATCTGCTGGCACCTTGACCTTGGACTTTTCAGCCTCCAGAACTGTGGGAAATAAATGTCTGCTGTTTAAAACACTCATTCTGTGGTGTTTTGTTATAGTAGTTGGAGCTAAGACAGGAGGCCTGCTAGGAGAGAAATAATAGTATTTGAAGAAAAATTGAAGTGCACACTGGAAAACAATAAACAGCTTCAGCATTGTCACCCACTGAAATAGAATCACCACAATAAAGCTGTCCCATGCCATGCCTCTTGGACATTGAATGTCTCCTTAGGTTAAGTGAAAGAAGCCTGTAGTGCTTTGGAATGAAGTATGGCCTCACATAGGGCCCCTGACAAGTATCAGCCCCTAGAATGCACCCACCCTTAGCAGACTTCAAAGCAGACAGAATAGCTCTAGATAATAGTCAAAACTTCTTCTAGCGCTAAATAAGAACATTAACATAGCATAGATTTTAGCAACATATAGACACTTAGAGTTCTAGGTCTTAAGTAAAGTATTTAAAACTTAAGTGCAATGTTAATTTAGTGTAAAGGAAATCAAACTGATGCAAATCTCTTCCCAGATATCTTAGCACATGTAATTAATTAATAATTAATTAATGAATACACTCATATCATCTATTAGTGATGTCTTACATATAACAGTCCCAAGGTCCACAGTCCAGACATGAAAGACAACATATCTGCAGAAAATGAAAATGGAAACATTATTATCTTCAGGAAAAGTAGAATAATTGGCAGATAGCCATTGGAATCTGTGGATAAAAATTTTATTATAGTCACATGACATCAATTTTAATTCCAAGTTTAGTCTCTGCTCGAAGTGGCCTCCTGCTAGAATTAAATTGTCATAAATGCTGGGATGTTAATGAAACTCAGAAAGACATTCTGGTGGATTTCTAAAGTAAATAAATCTTTTTAAACTAAAAAAAAAATGAAAAAAGAAAAAAGAATTTAAAAAAAAGAAAAGGGAAAAAAGTTTGAATCAAGCTACCTATTTCATTAAAGACATCCAAAAAAACTAACTTCTAACTTCTTTGTTAAAAGAATTATCATTATACCAGAAAGAGACTATGTCTAAATACTAGATATAATGTAGGCAGCTTCGCATTATTGAACCAGCCTCCCCAACAATAAAACTTAATTTTCTGCTATTTTGTGTCATATATAATTTCAGATTATCAAAGAATTTTCTAATGCTCAGTTCCTGTCTTAGATGTAATATGCTTTTTTATCCTTTATGAAATTTTGAGAAATAGTAACACTGAGAATCCAAAGTTGCTGAAAGTGTATCAAAGCAAGATGCAAATTCCTCTTCCATTTATTCCACGAACACCAATCCCAGATTTTTTATCTGCCTAAGGTTTCTAGCAATGGACTTGTTTATCAAGCAGGCACAGTAATTGTCTCTGGTATCGAAGAATTATAATCTAAAAAATAGTGCGTTGGCAAAACTAGTCTTCTAAAAAGTAATCTAATTGGGTTGTGATTAAGTCTATTGCCTTTTTTTATTCATATTGAAACCTGGTGCCAGGTAACGCTTCCAAGAGCATGCCGTATCATTTCCCTTCTAGAGAATGTGCAGTTGCTTCCTACTAACCAGTGGCTCTAGTCACTGGATTAAGATTCATGACCCTCAATAATTCGGCTGTGCTTTTTCCCGCCCACATTTATCTTCCTGTACTTTAAAAATGAATTCTAAACTCCAGCCAGGCCAAGTTCTTATTGTTTTCTCTACCTACACTTAACAATATTGTCTCTCACCTGAAATCCTTCTAAGTATACACATACACACCCCAGCGCGCACACACACACACACACACACACACACACACACACACACACCCTAGTCTTCAGAGTCATCATGACCTCAGTTTGAACTCCATTTAGTGGCTGTGGCAATAAATCTCTGATTTCATTGGCCTCCTTAAGGGAAATAATATTTGAAGTGTGCCTGGCGTAAAGGAGACCCTCAGTAATTGTCAACTCCCTCCCTTGCCATTAGAACACCAATCATCCTACCCTACCTCAATAATTCTGCTATGGGTTAAGTCGTGACTAGAATTCCTCTTCGGGAATTGTCCTCAGGACCCTGTCAGGAATCCCTTCCTCTGTACTTCATGGACAACCCAACAAGCGTATGCTTAGTAAGTCACAGGTCTGTCTTGTTCATGTAACAGGACATCCAGAGGCACAAAGTCCAGTGCAGGGATGGCCATTCTGTGGGGCTCTCCGTCTCTCACCTCCTCCTCTTGTGCCCAACCATCCTTGGGATTTTGTCGCCAAGATGCCCTCATGTTTATAAGCTGCTTAATACTCCCCCCCCCCCAGTGTCTAGCACACACAGAAGACGACAAAGGCAACAACTCTCTCCACCCAAGGCTTTTCCTTTTAAATAGAAAAAAAGAAAGCTTCCCCAGAGCTTCCACCTACATATCACTGGCAAAGGTAGCATCACCTGGCCAATCTGAGCTGTGCTCCCATGCCAGGAGATTGATTATTTCCGTTTCCTGGCCTCTGGAATAAAAGAAGGCAAAAGGACAGGGGCTGGATACATACTGAATAAGCCAGCCTCTAATATCTGCCACATTTTTAAAGTCAGTTTGTAAGACTATAAATTTACCAAAGAATTAGTCCTAAGTCCACCCACAAAAATATTAAGCTAACTGTGAATATCCCAACAAACATGGCATGGATTCTGCACGCAGTTCCTGTAAAGGAAATGTAAACCCAACTTGGACAATAGTAACAGCACTGCAATAACTACTCAGTTTCCAGAAGTAATTAAAGTGAACAGTATTCATCTAGACAAATGACTTGTCATATGTCTGGGCTTTAAACAAAGTCAGTATGTCCCTGTTAAGTGGTCTGCCTACTGTTATATTCTGAGTATCATACATGCCCATGTGTCCTCCCAACAAGGTAGAGGCTTTTTGAAGGTGACTTATGTTCTGTGCCTCTTTGAATTTTTTTCACGTATATATATATTTTTTAATGTTTATTTATTTTTGAAAGAGAGAGAGACAGAGTACACATAGGGGAGAGGCAGAGAGAGAGAGGGAGACACAGAATCCAAAGCAGGCTCCAGGCTCTGAGGTGTCAGCACAGTACCCAACACAGGGCTCAAACCCATGAAATGCAAGATCATGACCTGAGCCAAAGTCAGACGCTAACCAACTGAGCCACCCAGGCGTCCCTCTGTGCCTCTTCTTTACCTGCATTGTATGCAGCAGGGTGAACAACAGAATACACTGAAGTGTATGATTTAACCAATAGAAGATGAGCAGAGTGCTACATTATAAAAGAGATTTCCAGGGCAGGGTGATAGGCAGCTACAAATTTGTGCTAGGTACTTTAAGGCATTATAATGTCATGATTGCATTTAGCAGAGTCCTTACATGTGGTAACCACTCAATAAATCTTTGCTAAATTGGATACAGACCACTTATCTTCCATAGGGTTAAACAGGGCGGACCTCTTTTCTAGCAATCTGAGTCAGAGAAACTATTCTATTAGGCTCTTCTAAAATGTCTGAGCTTCTACCTCTTTGGTTTTAATTTCTCCCTGAGTATAGTAGGGAGCACCTATATGTAAAAATGGAAAGGGCAGCGGCATGTCACAGTTGCAGGAGGCATCATCCCACGGTGCCAATGGAACTGTGCCGGGTACTACCCTATGAGGCGCCGCATAGCAGCCCATTGGGGATATTCCATTGAACATTGGGCGCTGGTATTGCCTTGTTCATTTAACAATTGAATGATGGCTTAGAAAGAAAAGTTCTTCTGCAGAAAAAAGCAACCGTTCCAAGGAATTCATTGATATTGTTAAATAGATCCATTTTACATACCATCTGACAAGTAAGAGGTCTCCTGTTGATGAAATGGTTGGCCTGTAGAACAGGTGGGTGTTGCCATTTCTCATCGTGACCTCCAGGATTGGGGGGAGACCCAACAACATGACCCAAGGGGCTGCCATGTGCTTTGGGGGATGGAGTTTGCATGTGAATTTGGATTCCCTCAGGGTCTCCAGAAAGGCACATGGCACGCGGGACACTGGCCCAACCCCAGTGAATTCTGACATCAGTTACATGCCCCACCTGGGTCCCCTAAGTTCTAGTTTTACAGGGTGAACTTCAGCTGCTCAAGCAGCTCCAGAGGGTCGACTGTAAAACCTCCAAGGCTTTTGTACAGAGGTTCATTTCATAACGGTAGCTTGAAATTGGCCCTGATGAAACTATTCACACTGGGAATCCAGGATTGTTTCACATGGGGACTTTTTTTTTTTTTAACTGGTTGGTAGACATTTATGAACATGTATAGAATGGAAAAGATGCTGTGGCCACACAGGACACAACCAGGAGAGCCAGACGTCCCCAGCAAGGTGATGCTAATAGATAACCATGAAACTCTAGGAAAGAGTCAAATAATAAGTATTGACGATTCATAAATGTTCTACCCTGTGCTAGGTCCTCTGCGTATAAAACAGGAAGCTTAAGGCCAGTTCCCTGACTTTCGAGGAGCTCCCAACTCACTTTCAAACTTAGTAGTATCAATAACAATAAACACTCCATCTCATTGTGCACCAGGCAACGATTACCTCCCGCAGTCCTCAAAAGCTATAGCCTGGGCCTTATAAGCCTCAGCCTACAGATGAAGAGATATGCAAGGCTCAGCATATGGCTCATTCTGACACGAGGTGGGTAGAGCCGGGCAGTAGCCTTGAGCAGGAAGGCCCCCCATGATAACACCCACAAAACATAATCACGACACAGTGAGGGCCGGCTGTGGGCAGCAACTTCCACACCAGGGCCATGCAGGAAAGGTCACTGCAAGGACACACGCCAGAGACACAGCAGAGGGACAGGCGGTGCAGGTGGTGGATGTGGCAGGGACAGAAGCAGGGGAGGGAGCAGGAGAGTCAGAGCTGGCACAGCCTAGGGGGGGACATCTTGAGCCTGAGATTTGGGCCTGACAAGGGCTCACGGTGTCCCCTGCCCCAGTGACGTCTCTTCCAAACGGGCCTCGAGGCTGGCACTGCACACATCTCCCCAACCTAAGCCTCCAGGAGACAACACGTGAGCAACTCACCCGTCTGCACTGGAGGGCAGGACTGTGCATTGAGTCATATTACTACTGAATTTCCTTTTCTTAGAAACTCCAGGTCATTACTCCCAATTCTCTTACCCCCAAGATTAAAACTGAACTAAACTCATGTTTTCGCAGTGTGTCAGAGAGTTCTTTTTTGAGCTGATTACAAAAACTGTGGTCATGGAAATTACACTTTACATTCATGTCATGGTTTGACTTAAGTTTATGATGCTGGAAATTGTGAAACTCCAGTGTACTACATCTAAAAACAGATTAGCTAGTGATTAGTGATTTCATCTCTTCAATGGCTCTGATATTTCATTAATCAATTCTTTTTTTTAATTTTTATAATTTTTTAATGTTTATTTATTTTTGAGAGAGAGAGAGAGACGGAGCATGAACAGAGGAGGAGCAGAAAGAAAGGGAGACACAGAATCTGAAGCAGGCTCCAGGCTGTTAGCGCAGAGCCTGATGTGGGGCTTGAACCCATGAACCGCAAGAGCATGCCCTGAGCTGAGCCACCAGGCACCCCTCCTTAATCAATTCTTATCACTCTTTAACGCTCCAGGCTGTTAGCACAGAGCCTGATGTGGGGCTTGAACCCATGAACCGCAAGAGCATGACCTGAGCTGAGCCACCAGGCACCCCTCCTTAATCAATTCTTATCACTCTTTAACTTTCTTTTTTTTAATGTTTATTTATTTTTGAGAGAGAGAGACAGAGTGAGAATGGGAGAGGTGGAGGGGGATACAGAACCTGAAACAGGCTCCAGTCTCTGAGCTGTCAGCCCAGAGCCCAATGCGGGGCTTGAACCCCCAAACCAGAGTTTATGACCTGAGCTGAAGTCAGATGCTTAACCGAGTCACCAGGGGCCCAGTCTTTAACTCTTTCAAAGGGATTATTTTCTTTGCCCTACAGTATATTTCCCTACCAGAGCTCCTACATAGCAAAGTTTTGCATATATGATCAAACACTCTGTGTTATGTCCTCTGAGCCAAGTTATGTCCTCTGAGATGCAGGAATGTCACACAGAAAAGCTTTAATGGAGTAACCACTGGGGGACCCACAGGGCCGCCCGGTCCCTGAATGCCAGAGTTAACAAGAGCTCCCCCTGAATCTGCAGGTGTCTGACAGACTGAGAAGGGAGCTGTGTGCCTGTGAAGCTCAGGGACCAAGAGGCTTTCTCAGGTTCCCTTCCTTCCTCTGAGAGCAAGAGACTTGGAAAGTGATTCAGTGAGTTCATTTTGGAAATATTTCTTGACTCAGGTCCAATGAGACACTAAATTAAAACAGCCTTCCCTGGTTTTGATTTACTAAAGGAGCCACATGTTAATTTGATCAAAGATACAGACAAAAATATAAGCTCAAGATTGCTCATTGAAGCTGTTCTTTATAATAACAAATATTTAGAAACAATATCAATGGCCAAAAATAAAGTGATATTCATTGCAATCACAGAATTATGGATTATATGGCTGTTAAAAATCATGTACTTGGAGTGAGGGGTCACCTCGGTGGCTCAGTCAGTTATGCATGTCACTGTTGACTTCAGCTCCAGTCATGATCTCACAGTTACTGGGATCGAGTCCTGTGACGGGCTCTGTGCTGCCAGTGTGGAGCCTGCTTGGGACGCTCCTCTTTCTCTCTCTGTCCCTTCCCTTCCCCCATCTCTCAGAATAAATATATAACCATTAAAAAAAAAAAAAAAAAGCATGTGTCTGGAGGCACCTAGGTGGCTCAATCAGTTAAACGTTGGACTCTTGATTTCAGCTCAGGTCATGATCTCACGGTTCGTGAGATGGAGCCCTGCGTTGAACTCTGCCTGTCTGGGATTCTCTCTCTCCTTCTCTCTTTTCCCCTGCCATCCTCTCTCTCTCTCTCTTTCTCCTTTTCAAAATCAGTAAATAAACCTCAAAATACGTATTATTTTAAAAATCATGTATTTGAAGGGTATTGCATGAGAAATGGGAAAATGTCACAACATAATGTTAGATAAAAACTTAAAATATCCAAATTTTAAAGCAATTTATGTCTCCCTATTTCTGTGCATATATGTTAATATATATAAACTATTAATAACTTTAGCAGTGTTTTGTCTATTATTAAATACATACTATATATGAAAATATAAATGTTACATGTGTGTCATATTTTATCTTCAAATAGTTGATAGGTAATTTGTGATAACATATATACATATATATATCTTTCATATTAGAAGGATATATGCAAATGCAAAATGTTGCTGAAATCATTTCTGAATAGTTGGCTTACAAATAATTTTTATTTTGTTCTCCAAATTTTTAAATATTTTATAATTCTCTACAATAAGCATATATGTTTGTAGCTAGAAAAACAGTTAAGAAGCTTCCAGTTAATTTGATAACGAGAATCGCATTCTGTCTAGACGTGAATATCTCATAACTCTTCACTCATTGCTTCCCTAGCGAGTGTACTGTCCCTCTTGTTACACTTTAGTAATGGTGGAAGCCCGCTGGCCACAAGCGCAGGCGGATGTGCATCTACCCCAGCGTACCCCTATTCTAAGGTGTGGTAGAGATAATGCACTGTTATAGGCAGAAGTGAGGTTGATACGTCTCTGGATACTGGAACAAAAATGCATTTGCCCTTGGCTAGGGAATGGGAAACCTTTTCCTCCCCAAGACACAAGGCAAAGATGGAAAATGCCTACAGAGAAATACTAGCAACAGACCCAGAGTTTCCTTCAAATGCTTAAGATAGGCACAACAGTGGAACCTTCCATAGTCTCCCTTCATCTAAAAAGGAAAATTATGTTCTTCATAACGCCAGCAGAAGTATTTGAGTAAAACAACATGTAGAGTCAAAATAGTCTTAAAATTACGAACCACGTTTGTCATGTTTAAATTTCTATTACATGAATATTCCACCTGCCAGAGGCCGTCGGACCACCATGGTGTCTAACCAAGACCTATCTGCCCAGTCTTCACCCACCAGTTCCCGCCAATATGGCCGCTTATCCCAGGGGATGGCTCTGGAGCAAAATAGTTGGGCTGTGGGTACTGCTGCTTCCGGAAGAGTTTAAAACGTTGTCCCTGGGCCTCTGTGTCTGAATGACCAGTGGTCCTTGAAAAGATAAGTTTCTGCCCTCCACCCCCAGAACTACTGAAATCAGCAAGTACTAGATCTCAGCCCTAAAGTCTACATTTCATCAGCTTCATGAGGGATCCACATATACAGTCAAGGTTGAGAAACTGTCTTCTTCTTGCCTTACATTTGTCTAATTTTGTCTTATGGGGAATTTTCCCTCAAGTTGTTGACTCTTTTTTCCCTTGTTCTCTCTTATAGAAAGCAAGTTTCTTTCCTGTTAGAAATCCTGTTTCTTAATGTGGTTTAAACTTCAGCTGATGTATTTCATTGGGTCAGAAGGGGTCTTTCTCACTGTTAATAAAGGTGGAGTCTTTTAAAGGCTGCTTCAACTGAAACATCAAAATGAAGCCTATTGTGAAGTCATGCTGGGTCACTGGGGAATTGAAGGTCTGCTGGGAGCAGAGGAGGTGATGGGGGGGGCGGGGAAGAGCTGAATACCAAAGCCCAGTGGGGACCAGGAGAGACATGCATCAGGAAGAGGCTGCCTGTGGAAGTTACAGACTTAATAAGCCCAACGGGGCTTGAGTGAACTTTCAGAGCCCAGAAGTATGGAAGGAGCGAGAAAGGCCAGAAGAACTAAGATTGACCAAAGATGACTAGAGCGCCATAGGACCTACCCCCGTGGGCTCACTAGCAGCCAAACTCTCTGTGCAGTTATTACATCAGCTTCAGCCCAGTATGGAACTCAGGCAGCTTTGGCCAGAAGCAGGTCCACAAAGAAGCCTTGCTCACCATCATTTCTGTGAAACTCTTCTGGAATTCTAATTCTCTTCCTTAAATGACTCCTATTTCAACTCTTGCAAAGAATTCTGAAATACCTGTGTCAACTTAGTTTATTTATTTATCCCTAGAGTTACATTTTTAGTCATTAGATGCCTAGAAATAATGGGACCTTGTTGGGACATCCCATATAAGAATCCTACCGAGCAGCCTTGAATCACAATACGTGGGAGTTTGTTAATTATCTCATAGTTCATGTATATTTCATTCACTTCGGTATTCACTCAGAAAGTGGTTATTCAGCATCTCTCCATGTGCCAGGTATGTGAGGGTATGCAGTGAACAAAGAGAAGAAACGCAGTTTCTGTCCTCAAGGAATTATATTCAGAGTCAGGACATATGGAGGTACCCAGCGACCAATGAGCTCATAAAAAATTGCAGTCTTGACACGGGCTACAGAGGTGAGGCCCCGTGCTGGCAGAACTGGGATGAAGGAATCTGCTCAGGTAAGGGGTCCAGTGAAAGCTTTCCTCAGGAAGCAGCACTTGACCTGGAAGCAGGAGGGTGAGTGGGAGTTGACCAGGCAAAGAGGCAGTAACAGGACCATGGCTGAGAGATGTTAATGTAGTTAGTTAGGTACAAGGCACAGTAAGGTGAAGGCACAGGCAACCCACACTGAGACAAGCCTGGGGACCAGGGTTGTGTTTATCCCAATCGCAACAGGAAGACACTGAAATGGCCACTGGAGAAGACTGACCTGTGACAGAAGAATAAATATGGAGGAAGGGCTTGTAGAGTCAGTACAATCAGCCAAGTCAGTTAGGATCCGCAGCCCTCCAGGCCAGTGAGCGATCACTTAGCCACAGGCAGCAGAGTAGTCCATGGATTGCTTTACTCTCAGCTCCTCCCTGTGGAAAGAAGAGCAGATGTCTAGAGAGGTCAGCTGACCTCCAGAGTCCTACATGGAGATGGGGCAGGGCTGGAGCTGGGGCTGCGTGCCCCAACCCCAGCATTAGAGGGAGGGATAGAGGTAGTATACTGTACCTTTCACATAGTGCAAATAAAATAAGTGCTCTTCTTATGATAATATGGCCAAGTCCATAACCAATATTAGACATAATCAGAACACAGCAAAACGTGAGCAGTGGTCTTTACGTGGCCTCACTGGTGGTGCGCCATTGGGCAGACGCTGTCACCAGAGCTCCTTTGGTCCATAATCTTCATAACAATGAACAACAGCAACAGACCCATCACATTTGTACATAATACTTTGCATTTTCAAAACTAATTTAATATGTATGATCCTGCTTGGTTCCCATGAGGGCTTTGGCTCAGGAGTCCCTACCCTACTGGTAATTGAGAAAACTAAGCCACAGAGAAGTGACCTGTCCATAGTCAGAGCCAGTGAGGGAAGAGCCCAGATTTTTGTTTCTGGGTTCCATATTTTTCCAAAAACCTATTGGTTCTGATATTTACCCCTAGTGCTTTCCCATAACCACAAGTCCACTCTTCCACAATGATGCCAGAAATGCCAATACAGAGACACCCGGGTGGCTCAGTCAGTGAAGCGTCCGACTTTGGCTCAGGTCATGATCTCACAGTTCGTGGGTTTGAGCCCCACATCAGGCTCTGAGCTGTCAGCACAGCTGGAGACTGCTTCGAATTCTGTGTCTCCCTCTCTCTGCCCCTCCACCAATCATGCTGTTTCTCTCTGTCTCAATAATAAATAAACATTAAAAAATTTAAATGCCAATACAGCACAAAACATTATACACATGATGATGACAGCAGTGGCAGCCACTGCCTTCTTAGCAGCATGCTCAGTGCTGCGTGTATAGAGTCTCCTTGAATTTTTACAACTCTATGGGGTAGATGGTATCCTTATGCCAATTTTACAGATGGAGACACTGAGGCTCAGAGACATTAACTAAGTCAATACTAAGCCAATAAGTTTGTGAAGCAAAGAACAAATTCAAAACCAAGTCTGATGCCAAAGCCTGACTTCCCAGCAGCAACCCATAGTTCCCAGCATCTAGGGTGCCTGAGGGGCTCAGCCTGCTCTATTTTCTCTGCGCCACGTCAAATGTGAAACGAGCTTAGCAGACGCTAGCAGTTTTCGATGAAGCCTTTGTCATCTCTTTTTTTCTGGCCCTATCACACATATAGCAGTTTAGACTGAGACCACATTTATACAAACCATTTTGTCAGGGATAAATCATATAAACAGACCATAAATGGTCACCTCCAAAAGAAACAAACCGCTGAGATTTTTCTTCCCAAAGCACACATTCTGTCTCAGTAAGTCGAAGTATCTAGCTTGGACAATTTTATGTGATGACAAATAGGAAACACTATGAGGAAGGTCAGTCTTGGGGCTCATGGAGGTGTTTGGGCTCCTGAGATAGAAGAATTGTTGTGTGGATGAATGTTCACATTTTGTACTGCTCGTTTTACAAACACGTCTGGATATTTTGCTAAAGTTGCTGGTAGGACCAGCTGATGACACAGCATCCAATGCCAGCCACAACTGGTTCCAGCTCGGATATTATTTGGAGAAGACTGTGGATAGACCAAATCATGTTAGCAGGAAAAGTAAATAGGACCATAAACTAAGCCATTTCATATAAGCAATATGCAACTTAATAATGAAGTATAAGGAAATGTAATAATAAAGTCACTAACAGCAATAAGGAAGTGAAAAACTTTATCATCCAAACTGGGGCAGTTTTGATAGTGAAAAAGGGATGCTATTAATATTGTCAGAATATCCTAAACTGAGCCACCCTAACAAATCACTCATATTATCACCTAACAGTAGAGAGTGTGGAATGAAGAGAAAGCCCCACCAAAATGCGTATAAGTGTGTAGAGCTTAGAAAAAGTTAGGAAAGAGGAGAGCGATCACACAATGAGGAAGTTTAGGCAAGAGATGACCTATGGCAAACATCCCCAAAGGCACAGAGGATTCATTAGATCCCTTCCAAGGTCCTAGCAATGTATTTACATAACCTTAGATTTTGTAAAAGAAGAAACAGTAAGAAAAAAATTCTACCAGGTTGCATGAGCATGAGGCCAGCACCTAGATGTTTCCCTGTTCACAAGACTGATCCTTCCACATGGCTGCCACTGGGCTCCGAGGCACAGGGCACCGAGAAACAAAAGCTTTTCTAATGTGCCAAAATTACTCCTCCAAATTCCTAATTTTTCCCAGCCCACGATTTTCAGAGGGGGTCTGAGTCGTTATCAGCCTGTCCATCCCAGTGGGGGGCCCCGAATGCAGGGTGCAGGAGAGCCCACAACTGGGTCCCGCCAAACTAGCCATTTAAATGTCACTGACTGAGTAGTCCAGAGAAAAAGCTACATGTCAAGGAGAAGGTTTCAGGAGCTCTCGATCCGTATGGGTAATGGTCCATCATTGAGGTGCGTTTGCTGGTCTGCTCCGTGGAGGAAGCCAGATTCTGTCAGTTGTGGAAGCTCTGGCTTAACGACATGTGTTAGAGCAGGCGTCCTCCAGTACCTAAGGGTCAGCGCCTGCGTTTCTTCCTTTTGGGGCACAGTAAACTGTGGGGAGCAGCAAAGATTCAGCTGCTTGGCCATTTACTAGCCGGATATGTCACTCCCTGAGGGAAGTTGCAAATAGGCAGGGGAGCGCCACTCCCTGTCAGAGGAGAAGCCAGAAGATCAAAGATCAACCGCCTGCAGGCAGGGTGGCATCAGCCCCTCAGGCGCTGTGCTAGAACACTTTAGTCTGGTTCCTCTTTCACTCCAGCCTTAATCCCTTAACCCTGTTTCCTAGCGACCGACCTAGGTCAGCTGCCTTGTTTTCCCGCCTTGAAACCTTTATAAGACAGGGTGTTTTCTCAATAAAAGAAAAGAGGCTTGATCGAAAGTGTGTGTTGTCTTTACTCTCTGTGCGTCCCCCTTCCTGCCCTGCTTTCTCTCCCTCCCTCAGGATCAAGAACCCACAAGGATTTTCCGCCCTGCTGGCTGGGGCGGGACCCGACAGTAAACCCCACCCTTTAACTCCCTCTTCTTATCCACAAACAAGCAATGAGGACAGAAAAGCAAGCGAGCCAGAATTTTCTAGAACAGGACTCACTATACTCCAGAGTCACATGCCAGCCTGTACCAAGGCGCATATAAAAGATCTCCATTTCCTTACGCAGAAACAGCGGAGGGGAGAGAGATGTCAATTTCTTCCTCAGAACAATGAACCTCTGAGAACCGAGTGGGAGAAGTTAGTGACAATAACATGACGTCTGTCAACTTTTAAAAAATTAGAAGCAGGATACCCACAAGTAAAGTTGACAGAAGCAAATTAGGATATATCAAGATCTGACACATCATTGAATACCTGCTAATGGGAAAAAAAGATTTCATTTAAACTTTCTTATTGTCATTATGCATAACACTTTTAAAAGCACGTAACATTTTCATAAAAGCATGAAGATGATTAAAAAATAACCTTGCTTTTAATATGGAAGAGAGCATGAGAGGCATGTGAAGTTCATTCTCTAAAAACGGCAGCAACTTGTTCTTGAGTTTTTTCTTTTTTTCAGTTTTCCAAGCTTTCCTCTCAGAAGCAGAGAGAGAGCCTTTAAAGACAATTCTTCCTGTTCTGTTGGAAGTTTTAAAAAATGGATTGCAGTAAAGCCAGAGACGTAGCATGGGAGCAAAAGTGAGGACAATTTTCTGATTTGAGTATCTTCCTCAAAATATTGAAATTCCATTTTTCAGGGTAATACAGAGTCGTTTTCTGCAGTCAGCATATTTGACAAAGCCACATGGCCAACTGGCTCCTGAAACTTGATGGAATTGTTAATAATGTTAATGTCAATGATCATTTGAAGATAACTTCTAATCATTTCAGAAGCAGCCATGAAACATGCACAGCCTGGACAAACCTGTTCCAAGAGAGCTCATTGTCAGTGCACGTTTGTATCCACACCAGGGCCCGCTGTGGAGAGCGCTTGGACCAGCCGGTCCTGGGTTTAAACCTCAGCTCCATCTCCCATGAGTTGTATAACCTTGAGCAAGTTGCATAACATCTCCAAAACTCAGTTTGGTGTATTATATTTATGCAAAGAGAAAAAAAAAGTGGCATGGGGACCTGGTACCTTGTAAGCTCTAAATATATGTTAGGAACACTTAGCAGATTGGCTTTCTGGTTTAGACAGAAGGTATGAGAAGAAGGCTTTTTTATCCAAGTTAAGTTACTGCATATCCATCCTTTATCTTAGATTGGCAAAAGAAATAACGCAAGTTAAATATCCCTGTGAACATGCAGATTCCAATTAAGGGAGATATTATCTCAGCAGTTCTTAAAGAAATGAAGCATTTATTGGCAGTTAAATGATACATCTCATGTGACCTATGGATACTCCAAGGTCTGAATTCCTAATTGTAAATTATCCAGCTCCCTAGAGTCCTATTGTTTCTCTCATGCCTAACATTTAGAACTCTGCCAGTCACGACCATCTCTACTAGAAGGAAAGCAAAAGCAAGACAAGGAGGAAATAGTCACCCAAGTAATCAACTTTATTCTTTGTGAATACAAACAGAGCTCAACATGGAACATTGTGCCAGCAACTTGGGCCAAAGTAATAAAATAAGACAAAGAAATTGTGGCATAAGAATTAGAAAAAAAAGAATATGCATATGATAGAGTATGTGTGATAGAATTATACACCCGTAACATTTCCCCAAAACTAAAATAACAATAAAATAATTTAGCACAATAATAGCTTTAAGATGATATATTTTTTAAATAGTGCTTATATATAAAACAAGCATCAATTAAAATATGTAATGGAAAAAAATACATATAAACTTAATAAGATTAAGACATATATAAAGCTTACATGAGGAAAATCATAAAGCACTTCTAAAAACTATGAAGTTTACTGAAAAATGGAAAGACAGGTAGTATGTCTTGGTAGAAAAACTCAGTGCTATAAAAATGTCAGTCTTCCCTAGCTTGATTTATAAGCTTATTGCAGTCCCAGGAAATATCAACAGATATTTTTTCTTGAAGCTGGACAAGGTGGCTATGAGGATCATTCAGAAGAAAAATCAAGCAAGAAAAACCACAAACACCCCGGAAAAGGAGAACGATGAGTCCGGTAGAACAGGGAAGCTATTCCTACTGTGTCTGAAATGACATTATAAATTATTGTTACCATATAAATGATAAAGACTGTATAATTAAAAACAGAATGATATTGATCCATGAATATCAAAGCAGGCTAACAAAATAAAACAGAAGATCCAGAAATAGATATATTTGCATGAGGAAATTCAGTATATGGGAAAGGCATGATCTCTGAGCAATGGGGAAAGGATGGATTTCTTAATAAAGTACTGTTGAAATAACTGAATAGCTCTACAGAAAATGATAAAATAGAATCCATTTTTTACATGGGACACCATGAAAATTTCAAATAGGTTAGAGATTTAAATATAGGAAATAAAACCACACAAGTATGAGAAGAAAAGGAGTGAATTTCTTCATTACCTGAAAGTGCACAAAGCTTCCTGAACAATGATTAAAAACACAAAGCAACAGGGGAAGTACTGATAAACTTAGCTACATAAAATTAAAACATATTTGCAGAAGGAAAGTACAAAACAAACGACAAACTAAGGAAATAGATTTGCAATATGTATCACAGACACAAACAGCTAATGCGTGTGTGTGTGCATGTGTGCATGTGTGTACGTGTGTGTGCGTGTGTGTGTGTGTGTGTGTGTGTGTGTGTGTGTGTGTGTAGAGAGAGAGAGAGCTTCTAAAAGTAGAAAAGGAAAAGACCAACAGTCGGATTGCAAAATTAGCCAGAGTTAACAATAACAAATTCTTAGAAAAAGAAATGCGAATGACCTTTAAACATATAACAAGATACTCAAACTTGCTCCTGGATAATAAATGTAAGTTAAAATCTACCCTATGGCAGTTAGGACGAAAATCCAACTATTTGACAGTATACCCACCACCATCTTGCCCCTTCGATACTCCACCAGTTGCTAAAAGTACAAGGAGACATAAACGGATACAAGATCTATGTAAAGTTCTTTATATCCCAGATGAATTCCTAATTCAGACGCATTCAGAGCTTGGTCCATCATGAAGCTAAACTGCTTTCCTTAAGTCCTACCCACTGGCTGCTCAGCAGATGTTCCTGAACATGGTTCAAAAGCCAGAAAAATTTCTTACTACTATTCTTCAATGGTTGTTTTTTTCCCCTCTGCCTCTTCACAACTGAGATAATTACTATACATTTCTTCTTGTTGTTGTTTTTCTGTAGCTAAACCTGGGGTTTCCAGACTCCTTATGATGGTTTCCAACTTCATGAATAACCATAGTGCTGAAATCTTTATATAAAAGACACAACAACCCTGCCGCTCAAATTGCGACAGGGACAAAATCATTTTGACATTACGTCTTGTCTACACTCCAGAGGCACTATGAAACTTCACAGCAAACAAGCAGGCGTCATTTTGTCCAGAGTCTGTCATCCTACAAGTCAAAGAGGGATGTTGCTTCGAAGATATGACTTCCCACCCATGAAGTTGAATGCCAACACACGGACCCCTCCCCTCTGAGAACAAGAGACATTGTCAAGAAAGGACTCTGAATTGGGACAAGGAACAAAAAGACAAAAGAAAATGTTCTCACTGTACACACCCCACCTCAAACGGACACATCTGGAATGCAAAGAGAGTTTCCTAAAATGTGCTCTTGGACAATTCAATCTGGTACACTTAATTGGAGATTTTCAGGATAATCAGCACTTGCAAACATTTAAAAGCAAAATAGTCAGTGACTGAAAGGTCAGGTGTCATGCCTTTCAAAATAATATTCATAGTCATTAAGACAGCGTCAGGGAAAGCACTTCTGGACAACAGGGTGCCCATTAGCCAGCCTGAAATTAAACCCACGGGCACAGCGTCATAGGCATCCAGCAGCTGCCACCACAAAAACGGAAAACTCCCAGGGTCTCTACTGCCCTTTCCAGAACTCCTGTCCAGGTCCCCATCCTTTGACCAAAAAAGAGAAAAGAGGAAGTAGGGATTTTATGTGAACTGAAGGACTTGAAAATAAAATATGAAATACCCTGATGGTTCCCAGCTAGACCTGTTTTGTAACTTTGAAATTTCTTCTGTTTTCAAGCATGGAGTCTTTCCACTGTGCTATTCCCTCAGGGCATTAGACGAACTTAGATTCACCATAACCATAAAATCAAAGAAAGGCTTGTTGGATGCCATCACTCTCAGTAGGCAGGAATAAAGGCTTTATTTTCTCCACTGATCATTATCCAAGTTTACTTCTGAAAGGTCCCACTAGCTGGAGCTCGCCATGTTGGTCATTTACAGGGCATGTTAATTTCCTTCCAAACACCATCTCCTGTCTTAATCCTACAGCAGCAGAAACAAAGAAATCTAGAATTGGAAACTGTGGGCATATTGCAGACGGGGATGGATGGTTCCAGCAGAACGAAAGGAGTGGCCATGAGGAAGCAGCATTGCTTTTCCTCTAAGGAATAAAAACCCAGACAGATCTGTGACGAGAAGAAGCCTAAGCAAGAGGCTCCTGCATCACTCAGTTGGTTGAGCAACTGATTTCAGCTCAGGTCATGATCTGGTGGTTCACAAGGTCAAGCCCTGTGCCGACAGCTCAGAGCTGGAGCCTGCTTCTGAGTCTGTGTCTACTTCTCTCTCTGATCACGCTCTGTTTCTCTCCATCTCTCAAATATAAATAAACACTAAAAAGAATTTAAAAAAACTATTTTTTAAGCCCAAGCAAACTTCTCTTCCAAAACACATTTTACTTTTTAAAAAGATGTATTGTAAGAACTCTTCACATCACATTTGATAACTTTTCCTCACAGGGCTCATCCTGAACCATCAAAAATTCATTTCCAGGGCTTTAGTGTAGCAACAGGCAAAGCAGAGTTACATTACAAACACTGTCACACTCGGGGGATAGATGCAACAGCATATCTTACCAAGCCATCGATGCCATCGACCATCTAATTTCTCAATTCCTTATTGCTTCCAGCGATGGAAGGTACAATTACGCTTCCTTCCTCCATTGCTACTGAGAACAGCGTACATGGGAAGCATCCTTCCGTCATTAGCCATAATCATGCACCTTGAGCAACTCGGTGTAATCACCTTGCCTCTGAGGAGCGAGGCAGTTTTCATAAAGGTGGAATGGACTTTTCTTTCAGTTGACGCAACATTTTTTTCATCAGTATCTGATATTTATTTCTTGTTCTTATCTACTTATTGTTCTAAGTTTCATTGGGGTGTATTTGAGGGCACTGCTTTGCACAAGGTGATAGGTACTGGTTGGCTCTAAATACAGAGTACACACTTATGCAATTTAACAGTTCTATAAAGATGTGTCTGGACCAGGGCTTTGTTTCTGATATAGGATGAGGTAGTCACCAACGGGGTGGAAATTCCATCTCATTCTGGAATGTGAGTGGGATGTTGGGAGGGGATGAACTAAATGGGTGATGGGCATTAAGGAGGCACTTGTTGGGATGAGCACTGGGTGGTATATGCATGTGATGAATCACTAAATTCTATTCCTGAAACCATTATTACACTACATATCAACCAAATTGGATTTATATTTAAAAAAATAAATTAACTTTAAACAACCACCACCAACAACAATAAAAAAGGGTGTAAGAAGCAACTTTAGATGGAAGAAAATTCCATCTGGTTTTGGACATATCTGTACTTTCATCACCAATGTGATTTTTTTTAATTGAGATAGAATTGACATATAACATCATGTTAGTATCAGGTGCGCAACGTAATGACTTGATACCCGTGTACGATGTAAAGTAACCTCCACAGTGAAGTCTCATTAACACCCGTTTCAATTTGATTTTTAGTGAACTGCCCATGGGGCTTATCTAGAGATGCCACACCTATTCCCCCCATAGAGATGTTTTAGTAAGTTTCCTTGCAGATGTGTTTTCTACTTTAAAAAAAGAATGTTTTTGCTTTATCTTTATTAAGAGATCCATAGTACAGAGGAAAATTGGCACTGACTGCAGACTTGTTCTTTGGAAACATGGTCAGGCGATGGTTTCAAAAGCAAAGCTGAAATCCAAATACATGCTTTACAGAGAGCTTCCTGCCAGGACTTGTTTCAGCTTCCTCAGAAGCTTATTCTAGACTGAGGTAGCCATGCCTGTGCTTGTCCAGAAGCTAGAAAGACTGCTTTCTCATCTCTGTAGCTTTTTATAGTCAGTTGATTTTTACGGATGCATTTATTTGTTGAGTTTCTTCTGTGAAAGTGCTCTGGGCTCAAAGATCTAGAAAAATAGGATAATTTGCTCCTGTCCCCTCCAGTTTGGTTTCATTGTACCAACAACCTCAACTGACATCATAGACTATGACGAAGCAGGACAAAAGCACACAGAAGGGGACATCCTGGGATTCTTCTTCTAGGGATGTAATACATACGTGCAAAGAAAATGCCTCAATGGGGGGAAAATACTTAACAACTAAAAAAGGGAAACAGATGAACCCAAAAAGAGGCAACACGTTGGTGATGATTCAGGCTGGCATTCTGCATACAAAGGTTTTTTATTCTCTACTTTTGTATATGATTGAACTTACATTACAAAAATGTAAAGCAAGCATAGATTATGTGGCCTCTGAGTAAGGGGATGTGTTACATAATACATCCGTTGACGGGGCTATGCTACTCCCAGATGATTCAGAATCATAAGGAAGATGCATAGTGGAAAAAAATATTGGGCTGGAAGCTGGAATACGCAGTTCCCATCCCTGATCTGACACTAAACATCCGTGTGACCTTGAGCAAGTCATTTTCTTTCTCCACATCTTAGTATCTTCCTTTGTATAATAAAGATTTAACTAAAAATTAACTTCTAGCCATGGTGGCCTCAGAGTGTCCCAACGTTATAAGAGACAATATATGGCCTGGCTCTCAGGGATCAGCCTGTCCTGAATTCGGGTTCTCATCCGGAGGCAGATGCTGTAGATGGTTAGGATAGGAGATCCTTCGTGAAAATGCCTCATACCCTGTCCAGCGTACTGCACATGCTCGTTAACCAGTTAATATCAGCCAAGTCATTTTTAAATATGGATTCCAGGAGTAGAAAAGTCCATGGTATCGTGATTTTCCTAGCATTACCCATATAATAGAAGAACCAAGAATATAAGTTAGATCTCTTAGCTTTTTCTTCCAAATGGACCAGGCTGCATTAAAAAATAATAATAATAGGGGCATCTGGGTGGCTCAGTCAGCTCAGCGTTTGACTTCAGCCCAGGTCATGATCTCACAGTTTGTGGGTTCAAGCCCCACGTGGGGCTCTGTGCTCACAGCTTGGAGCCTGGAGCTGCTTCAGATTCTGTGTTTCCCTCTCTCTCTGCCTCTCCCCTGCTCACACTCTATCTCTCTTACTCTCAAAAGCAAATAAACATAAACATTTTTAAGAACAATAATAATAAGGGAACAAGACATTGAATTTTTCAACTTAGATTGCAACTAGAAAGGACTAATATGTAAGCTTCAGGACCTGAATCACAGAGCCAAGAGGATGCTGAAAGACACCCAAGACAGAAACCTTGCCCAAGAAAGTCAGTCAAGAAAAAGAAGGGTAGGCAGGGGACAGGGCTCAGAGCTGGCATGAACCCACCTATACCAGCGGAAGACCTGAGTTCTTTCCAGTGGTCACTCACTCCTCTGAGCTTTTAGTGCTGATGCTCTGACCACTGCTTCCTGCCTGCTCCCTTGTGTCAAAGCCACATGGAGAGACACGGCACCCCAACCCAACAGGCTGATGCTAGGCCAACCTGCGGGTCTGAGCCTTAGACTTGGCCGACACAGTAGCAGAGGTTTTGTAAGCAACAAGAGAGCTTTAGCAACAAGCATGCCAGGAACCTTAGAAACCTCAATGCCACAAAATATTTAGTGGGCATCAATTACTTATGAGTCTATTCCAGGCATGTGGGGCACATCAGAGCATCCTTCCAGTGAACTTGCCATCCAGACATCCTGACGACTGGAGTCTGAACTGGGTTTAACAGAGAAAACACAGTACCCTGCACATAATAATCAGTCGACATATAATAAAAGAATAAATAAATGAATGGAAAAAATTGGAAATCAACATCTTATTTTTATCCTCTCTTATCTCAACCTATGGACTGTACCAGAGGGGAGGGATAGAGATGGTGAGGGGCTGGGGCCTTCATTTTTTCTCTTGCCCTGGAGCTGAGATTGGATTGTCAGTTGGATTGTGAGTTGGATTATCTCCGGAAAAAAGAAACTGTGGCCCCTTTTTGATAATGGCTCAGTGTTCTTCCCACTGCTTCCTGAGTGAGCATGTAGAGAGTGAGTGACTGATCGTGCAGGTCATCTTTCCAATACTGTGCTATGAATCAAAGAACAGACTAATAAGAAATAGATTTGTTTTATTATAAATCATAGTGAGGCTATTGAAGTAGATGGATTGAACTCCTAATACACATTATGGATAAATATAGCTACAAAACAATTCAGGCAAAACACACTTAAGAGAAAGATTTAAGGAAGGTTCTTAGTTTTTATAGCAAAGAACAGCCCATCAACCTACTTTCTAATGATGAGAGCCAAAAAGGCTCTCTGCTCTTTATTTATGACAGTGGTATCAATTTCCATGTCCTGGTTATCTCTGACACCATTAGAGCCCAAATGACTTCAGAGAAATGGTCCTGAAGACTTGCTATCCCAATCAGGGATCACAATCGATGATTCCACATGTGGCCTGAATTCTCTCAATCTCTACAACTCTCGGGAATGAGCATGGCCATTTTTCTGTTTCTTCTTGCCCTTCTGTTTGTGGATGGCAGGAAGGTCTAAATTTTGGAAATATGAAGATGTTTCCATGATGAAGTCTCTGAGGAAAGGCAGGGGGAGAAATGCCAGTAAAGGAATGGCTGTGTTGATCTCTCGACTAGAAGGCAGTGAGGACTGAGCCACCAGAGAAAACTCAAGAGTGGAATTCAAAGGATAATGAGAGCAAATGGAAGAACAGAAACTAGAAAACCAAGTTTGGAATAACCTGACGGATGGGTGTTCTGCTCTGGTAAGGAAGGAGTTCGTAAGCAATTGCTTGCACTCAGAGCCAGGTCAACCCTGGCCAGGGGGCTGGGCAGCTGTGAAGAGAGTAGTCTCTGAGAGGTGATGGTAGGGGTGAGGTCCAGACAGGAAAGCAGGAAGAGAGGAGTGCACAGGGGAGGAAGATGGGCAAGAAAACAGGATCAAAACTCCGAGCCATGAGCGGGAATGTTAGTAAGAGTGAAGTACTTGGGAGCAAGAAGGATACAAGAAAAGAGAGGAAAAGTGAGAAATCTATCAAAGTTTGCTTAAAACTGACTGTCTGTAAGCAAAAAAAAAAAACAAAAACCCATCAGTCTTGCGTATACAGATGTTCCTCAAATTTGAGATACATTTCTTTAATTCTCATGCAAAAATACCTTCTATCTACTAACCAAATCTACCTGCAAGGACACGGGAAAAGCATGGCGGCGGCATCAACTCGGATCCCTGGTTGGTGACGCCAATCTCCGGGAAAGCCAAGTGCAGTAGATAATCCAAACAATGGGCTGTTTTTCACTGGTGTCAGTTCAGCTTCCTACAAACAAAAATAAAGCAGCATTTGGTTAGCAATTGGAAACACATATCAAAGGGAGGAAGCCTAACTCAAAACAGATTTTTCTAACCATCCTCCTTGTACGTGTGTAGAAAGAATGCATCTTTTAGTCATAGCAATGCAAATGTCAGTGATTATAAACAAGAGCTTGCCCGCAATTTGTTCTTGCCCTTGAATGACGAGACCCGTACAGAATCCAGGGAAGAATGTGGAACTGTCATTGGCTTCAGTATGAAAAACAGAGATGTGAATGGTGGTAAGAGGAATGGACAGGAAAATCCTGAGAATAACTTTTTCTGGAAAAGCATGTTGTTCTCTAGTGAATGCATCTCTTCATCCACCAATACTAAGACTGCTTAAAGAACTCAATAGAACTCTGTTTATTTGAGAGAAAAATTAATTCCCAAGGACTGGTAAAAGAGAAATCATTCTTGGAAGGGGAGTTCAGAGGAAGGGAGGTCTGGGAAGCTGGCACATTCTGACATGCACTGCCCTTCCTTCCCTTTCAGCAACCTGCCCGTGTCTCACTTTTTGTTTCCCAAACAGGTACTAGATTTTACCCCAGAAGGCAAAGGGTTTATAAGTGTACATTTTTTATAAAATTCTCTGTAAGTTCTTTGTAAAGAAATAATCCACTTTAGCGTGTCTCGGAATGTGTAAGACAAAATGAAAATGTTGTGGTTTGAGACGTTTCTGAGTGAATATCAGTAAATAGAATGATTGCCTATCGGTTTCTGTTTTACCAAACAAAATGTAGCTGCGGATTAAACCATCTGTAAAAGTACTCCTTATGGACTGACTCAAGAGCATCACTGAGTTATTTTGTTTGCAGAAGTGACTTCTTTGGGTATTGTTTACTTTCTGTGGCTGAAATGAGGGATGCTCGGGTCCCTTTACGGAGCCTTCCGTAGACACACTGGATTTCATGAGGTGTTCTCCTGGTGAGAACAGCCTCACCCAAATCCTTCTGTGCCTTCAAGTCTAACTCAGCTCCTGGAGAGTCCCCCTCAACCACTCACCCCCTGCAGGGCCATCCCCTTTCTCTGTGTGCTTACTCATCAACGTTGTAGCGCTTGATAACATGCTGTCTCATACTGCTATAAAATTCTTTGCTTTAGAAGCCTATCCATGGGGCGCCTGGGTGGCTCAGTCAGCTAAGAATTCAACTTCGGCTCAGGTCATGATCTCACAGTTCATGAGTTCAAACCCACATTAGGTTCTCTGCTGTCAGTACAGAGCTTCAGATCCTCTGTCTCCTCTCTCTGACTCTCCCCTGCTTATGCTTTCTCTCTCTCAAAAATAAATAAATAGGGGTGCCTGGGTGGCTCAGTCGATTAAGCCTCCGGCTTCGGCTCAGGTCAGATCTCACGTTTGTGGGTTCGAGCCCCGCGTCAGGCTCTGTGCTAACAGCTAGCTCAGAGCCTAGAGCCTGTTTCCAGTTCTGTGTCTCCTTCTCTCTCTGCCCCTCCCCCTCTCATGCTCTGTCTCTCTCTGTATTAAAAAAATAAATAAAACATTAAAAATAATAATAATAAATAAATAAATAAATAAATAAAAATTTAAAAAGTCTATCCTCATCAATCAGGGGATAAGACCCTTGTGGGTGGAGCCGTGTGACCCACTTCCACTAAACGGGCCCAGAGTCTGTCACACACCCCACGTGTCACTAAAATGGAGCCACATATACAGAAAGCACTCAGATAAAAAATGCCCCACTCTCCACAAGACTCCAAGTGCGTAATGGAACAAATATGCCGATTACTGTGATAGTTTCACCTTAATGATTTGATGGGGGAAGAAGAAGAAAAACAACTTGCAATACAAGGGAAAGGAAAGGGGTTAGTGGTGCTGATAATTCAGGGGAATGTTTCCAGAAGAAGAAAAAGGTACCGTTAATGAGTAAACCTAAAGCCTATAAAGTACTTGGCGGAGAAACGAGATCTAAATTGAGGTACAGAGATTTAGACTGCAGGGGATGCAAGTGATGGGAAGGGGAATTTTATAAAGAATTTCTTTGGATTTCATAAAAATGGCAAGTTTCCAATTGGAGGATTAATCTTTTGCTCTTCTGGAAAACAACTCAGCACTTGATTGAAAACATTGGAGGCAATTAACAAACAAATAAACAAACAGGGAAATCAAGAGACCAAACTCTACCGGTGCTTTTAAATCAGAAAACAGAAACTTGAAGAAGAGTGGGTTTCTCACAATGTGACCAGCCAGTCCTGTAAACAGCCGCTGGTCCCCGCTGAAAACACACAAAATACTAGATAAGTGTTAAAAGGTGTTTTCAAATATACAGTCAAGTTTAAAACACAGAAAACTTCACTTGTCAGATACAAAGAACGAAAGCAAAGTCTAGGCACTAAGACGAGCCCCGTATTTCCAGGGGGCGCAGCGATGGTTTTAGATCAGATATGGGAATTCTGACACCCGCACAGGAAGGAGTTGCCTGAAGTCTATTTAGGTGAGGGAGAAGCCTTCAGCGAGCCACCTGCTTTCACAGACATTTTTAAAAATAAGCCAATCAATTAATGTAAACACCACCCCAGGCCCAGGAAGTAACACCACCAGCACCCATTGGCGGGCTAGCACAAAAATGCTGTAACATCACTTTCCCAGCCCAGAGCTCTGCCATAGAAAAAGCATCAACAAATAAATGCATCTGTAAAAATCAACTCACAGTAAAGAGCCACACATATGAGGAAGCAGTCACAAAAGTGGAAGGTGGGGGCATTTCATGAAACACAGGTTTTCCCCCAAAGAACTGAAAGTTATTGAAAAACCTGAAAGAGAATCCAAAGCAATAATGTTATAAGTGATTAAAGGTAAAAGTAAAGATTTTTAAAAATCCTTTAAAATAAAAAAACAAGCAGGGACACCTAGGTGGCTCAGTCGGTTGAGCGTCCGACTTTGACGCTGGTCATGATCTCAGTTTGTGAGTTCAAGCCCTGCATTGACTGTTTCCTGCTATGCTGACAGCCTAGAGCTTTCTTTGGATTCTGTGTCTCCCTTTCTCTCTCTCACCTTCCCCCAGCTCATGCTTTCTCCCTTTCCCTCTCAAAATAAATAAACATTAAAAAAAAAAAGCATGACAGTTTGAGAAAATGAATAGGAAAACCTTAAAATACTCTCCAAATGAAAAATAAAGTATAGCTTTTAACATAAAAAAAATCCAGCGAATGAAATACAACAGATCGTAAACAGCTAAATAGAGTTGGCAAGTTGGAAGACGGCTCTGAGGAAATGGTCCAAGATCTAACACAAAGAGATAAAATGATAAAAATATATATAGCTTTGAGACTGGAGAATATATACACGTGATGTATCACAAAATATAAAACAATAGGTCTGATTGCTAACCTAGACAAAGAATACGTATTGACTATCCACAAAACCTGGGAACACAGAAAAAAATAATGCATATGCTGCATTTGTTTCTGACTAATGAACAGACCCACTGCTCTAAATTTAAAGATGTTTCTGAACCTGAAAATGTGTCTGTCCAGAGGTTGAGGAAAAACATATTAGTCATATATTTCTGCACCCCACCAATCATATATATCTTAATGTAACTAATACGGCTTAAAAATAAGCTTGGGTTAAGCAAAGATTTTTTAGGAAACAAAAAACAGAACAAAAGAAAAAATAGGTAGATTATACTTCATTAGAATCAAAAGTTATGCTCTTCAAAAGATATTGTAAAGAAAATTAAGAGAGAAAATATTTGCAAAACATATATTTTTTAATTTTTTTAAGTTGATTTATTTATGAGAGGTAGAGACAGCACGAGTGGGGGAGTGTCAGAGAGAGAGGGAGACACAGAATCTGAAGCAAGCTCCAGGCTCTGACTGTCAACACAGAGCCCGACGCAGGGCTTGAACCCATGAACCATGAGATCATGACTTGAACTGAAGTCAGATGCTTAAGCAGCCTAGCCACCCAGGCAGCCCATCTCCCCATACCTTAAATTTTTTTTTTTACATTTATTTATTTATTTTTGAGAGACAGAGACAGAGCATGAACAGGGGAGGGTCAGAGAGAGAGGGAGACACAGAATCCGAAGCAGGCTCCAGGCTCTGAGCTAGCTGTCAGCACAGAGCCTGACACACGGCTCGAATTCACAAACCATGAGATCAGGACCTGAGCCAAAGTAGGATGTTCAACAGACTGAGCCACCCAGGTGCCCCACAAAACATATATTTAGTAAAGGACATGTATATAAATTATATAAAGAACCCTTTCAATTCGATAATAAGAATACCAACAACTCATTTTAAAAATGAGTAAAAGATTTAAATAATTTACTAAATAGTTTTTGAAAGTGTTTTAACTGGGGTGCCTGGGTGGCTCAGTTGGTTAAGCATCCGGCTTCAGCTCAGGTCATGATCTCATGGGTCGTGGGTTCTAGCCCTGTGTCAGGCTCTGTGCTGACAGCTCAGAACCTGGAACCTGCTTCGGATTCTGTGTCTCCCTCTCTCTCTGCCCCTCCCCTCCTCATGCTGTCTCTCTATGTCTCTCAAAAATAAATAAAAATCATTTAAAAAATTTTTAAAAAAGAAAGTGTTTTAACTGACAATACAAAGTGCTAAGGAAAATGCAGAGCAACTAGAATTCGCATACACTGTTGATAGGAAAACAGGATGGTCTAACTACTTTGGAAAACAATCTACTGGTTTCTTAGAACATCCATAAACAATCCCACACCTGTGGTGTGACAATAACATCCCTGCAGCCCTTCTCCTGTGTTTCTGACCAAGAGCAGTAAAAGAAAGCAATCTGTATGTAAATGATTGCAGCAACTTTATTCGTATTGGTTAAAAAACAGAAACAACTGAAATGTCCACCACTGGTGAATGTATAAAAAGTGAGCCACACAGACAACAGAATACACTCAGCAATATATATTTATATACATCTTATTAGCCATGGATACACACCACCATAATGATGAATCGCAAAAGCAAATGAAAGAAACCAAGTAGAGAAGGCTATGTCTCCTATGATTCAATATTACGATGTTCTTGAAAAGGCAAGCTAGGGTCTACGGCCACAGCACCCTGAATGTGCCCGATCCTGTCTGATCTCGGAAGCTAAGCAGGGTCAGGCCTCGTTACTACTTGGATGGGAAAAGGTAAGCTAGTGACAGAAATCACACCAGTCATTTCCAGGGTCTCAGAGTCATGGAAAAGGATTAAATACAGAAGGATAGGAGAAAATTTATTGGAGCGATAGGAATTTTTTATATCTTCATTGTGATAGCAACTACATGAGTGCATATATTTGTCAAAACTCACCAACAGAATATCAATAGGGGGTAAACCATATATAAATCAGTCCCTATTAAATTTAATATCTTTTTAAAATTAATGTATACTATGTTTTCTGACTTTGTAAACACTTTGTAGAAGTAAAAATTCCAGCACACATTAACTGACATTGCACAAGTAAAGAACAGAGTGGTGGGGAAGGGACAGCATTCAAAGTATAATAGCTGAAGTTTTTACAAAATTAGATATATTTCTTCAGAGTAAAGAAGTACATTAAGTCTGAGCAGTATGAATAAAACAAGCTGACACCAAAAAGCTCTTATAACTAAAAAAAAAAACACTACAGTTGCAGGACACAAAATCAATATACAAAAATCCATTGTATTTCTATACATAATAATGAACTATAGAAAGAGAAATTAAGAAAACAGTCTCATTTACAATTGCATCCAAAAGAATAAAATACCTAGGAAAAAAATTTAAGCAAGGAGTGTAAGTCCTGTATGCTGAAAACATTAATGAAAGAAATTAAAGAAAACAAAAATAAATAAAAAGGTATTCCATGCTCATGGATTGGAGAAATTAATAATGTTAAATTCTTCATGGGGGCATCTGGGTAACTCAGTCAGTTAAGCTTCTTACTCTTGATTTGGGCTCAGGTCTTGATCTCACAGTTTGTGAGATAGAACCCTGCGTCAGGATCTGCACTGACAGCACGGAGCCCGCTTGGGACTCTCTCTCTCCCCCTCATGCATGCCTACTCTCTAACTCTCAAGATAAATAAATATTTTTTTCAATGTTCATATTCCCCAGGGGCACGTGGGTGGCTCAGTGGGTTAAGCATCTGACTTCAGCTCAGGTCATGATCTCAGGGTCTGTGAGTTTGAGCCCCATGTTGGGTTCAGTGCTGACAGTTCAGAGCCTGGAGCCTTCTTTGGATTCTGTGTCTCCCTCTCTCTCTCTGTTCCTCCCACACTTGCACTCTGTCTGTCTCTCTCTCAAAAATAAATAAATATTTTAAAAGTATTAAAAATTGTTCATATTCCCCAAAGCAATATACAATTTCACTGAAATCCCTGTCAAAATTCCAAAGTCATTTTTCACAGAAGTAGACCAGATCCTAAAATATGCATGAGACCACAAAAGACCCAGATTGCCTAAACAATCTTGAGAAAGAATAAAGCTGGAGACCTCATGCTCCCTGACGTCAAACTACATTACAAAATCTAGAGTAATCAAAACAGTATGGTACTGGCATTAAAAAAGACACACAGATGAATGGAACACAATAGAAAGTCCAGACAAATATGATCAATTAGTTCATGACAAAGAATCCAAGAATATACAATAGAGAAAAGACCATCTTGTCAACAAATAGGGTTGAGGGAACCAGACAACTACATTCAAAAGAATGAAATTGGACTGCTATCTTACATAATACACAAAAATTAACTCAAAATGTATTAAAGACTTGAATGTGAGACCAATGTGAAACCATAAAACTCATAGAAGAAAACATAAATGGTAAGTCAGCTCCTTCACATACGTGTTGAAGATGATTTTTTAAATCTGACACCAAAAGCAAAGGCAACAAAAGCAAAAATAAATAAATGGGACTACATCATATTAAAATCTTTCTGTACAGCAAAGAAAACATCACCAAATTAACTATAACAGACTACTGAATGAGAGAAAATATTTGCAAATCGTTTATCTGATAAGGGGTTAATAACCAAAATATATAAAGAATTTATACAACTCAAGAGCAAGAGCAAAAAAAAAATTGCAAATCATGTATCTAATTTTAAAATGCCGGAGGATTTGAATAGACAGCTTTCCAAAGAAAGTAGACAGATGGCCAACAGATAGATGAAAGGACGCTCACCATCACGCATCACCAGGGAAATGCAAGTCAAAACCACAAAGAGATACCTCCTTACACCGTTAAAATGGCTCTTATAAAAAACAGGGGCGCCTGGATGGTTCCCTCAGTTAAGCATAGACTCTTGATCTCAGCTCATGTCGTGATCCTAAGGTCATTGGATCAAGCCCTGTGTCAGGCTCCATCCTGAGTGTAGAACCTGCTTAAGAATCTTTCTCTCCTTCTTCACCAATTCATGGTCACTCGTTCTCTCTCTCTCTCTCTCAAAAAAAAAAAAAAAGACAAATAGCAAGGGTTGATGAAGATGTGGAGAAAGGGGAACTCTTGTACGCTGTTGGTACAATGGTCAATTTGTACAGCTACTGTGGAAAACGGTATGGGGGTGCCTCCAAAAAATTTAAAATACAATTTCCATATGATCCAGCAATTCTGCTTCAAGGTATTTATCCAAGGAAACTTTATCCAAAAACTACTAATTCAAAGAGGTATCAGCACTGTCATGTTCATTGCAGCATTATTTACAACAGCCAGGATACAGAAACAACTTAAGTTTTTATCCATAGATGAATAAAGAAAATGTGGTGTGTATGCATGTATATATGTATATATAATGTCTCATTGTACTGAATATACAATGCATATACAATATGGTATATATATATTCAATACAATGAAACATCATTCAGCCATGAAAAAGAACAAAATGTTGCCATGCGGGACAACATGGATGGACCATGAAGGCTTTATGCTAAATGAAATAAGTCAGACAAAGAAAGACAAATACTGTATGATCTCACTTATATGTGGAATCCGAAAACCAAAACCACCAAGTTCATAGATACAGAGAACAGATTGGTAGCTGCTAGAAAGGGGGCATGGGTAGAAAGATGAAATGGATGAAGGCAGTCAAAAGGTACAAAGCTCCAGTTATAAAATACAGAAATCGTGGGGATGTAATGGACAGCATGGTGACTATAGCTAATAACACTCTTGTATTCGACAGTGGCTAAGAGAGGGGCATCTGGGGGGCTCAGTCGGTTAAGCGTTTGATTTCAGCTCAGGTCATGATCTCACCGTTTGTGAGGTCGAACCCCACGTTGGGCTCTGTGCTGACAGCTCGGAGCCTGGAGCCTGCTTCAGATTCTGTGTCTCCCTCTCAGTCTACTCCTACCCCATTCTGTCTCTCAAAATTAAAAGAATTGTTTTGAAAGTGGCTAAGACAATAGATCTTAAAAGTTCTCATCACAAGAAAAAAAATTTTATAACTATGTAAAGTGACAGACGTTAGCCATACTCATCGTGGTGATCATTTCCCAATATATACAAATATGAAACCAGAATATTTGCTGTACACCTGAAACTAACATAATAAGTCAATTATATCGCAATTGAAAAAAAAAAAAAAAACTCGTTAAGCCAGCAATGGAATTCAGAACTTTCAGGAACATTAGAATGTATATAGCAGGCCCAGTAGGGCCTGGCAACCTGAAGGACCCACCTACCTCCCAGGACAGCCACAATTCAGTCCCTACCCATAGGTCCAAACACAAACAGAAGCCTGGACAAGAGTCAGATCTGATTTCCAAAATAAGCTGGAAATTCATATCTTTATGCAAGATTTCTTGTTCTTAACTCCTGGACACGAATGCAAAATGTTAAAACATATCCAATGAGCCGAACAAAACATCTCTGTGGGCCAACTTCCAACTGCTGGTCACAATTTTGGAACATCTACCATAAAGAACCTGATCCAGGCCTCCTCCTGGCCAGGTTTTATGGCCCCTGAATTCAGAGGAAGAAAACAAGTGGTGTTCAAAGCTGCTTCTAATCCTCGGGCCATGTGAAATTAAATGTTCCCTGCTATTTTGATGAAAAGCAGAAGTTTCAGAACTGATCAGTTTGCACCTTTGAAGATTACAGTGAATAAAATTGACTGCCTGGTTCCCGCAAGTAGGACCATGATTTCAGGATCTGTTTGCAGGTGATGTGATGGGAAGGGGTGAGGGCCACACCCAGGGATCCCGATGCACCCACACCAAGACACCGGTCCTTCCTGCCCCTAATTTCTCTGCCTTATCTTCCCTGTGGTCATATTTTCTCAGCTCTCCCCTCCCATCTTCTTCTGGTCCCTGAACTGCAATTAGAACAGAAAACTAATAGGTGAGGGGGTTGTGGAGAAAGTCATGGGAGCTTCCGCAGCTCTAGGCATCATTCTGCTTATTAATAAAAATCTATCTGCTTCTATGTTTCCAGTCCTGCTATAAGGATTTTCCATTTGAATCCTTACAGCAATCCTATGAATGAAGTCCTACAACTCTGCGCCTTTGCAGATGAAGCTCGGAGAGGTTGTGAATTCAGGCAAGGCCACCAGGAGCGGAGCCAGGGCGAGAATGCAGATGACCTCAGAACCACACTCTCAACCACGCTGGCTGCAGCCTCCTCTCGCAGGGTTTCATCCTGTTTTACCATTCGGTTTCCCCAGCCTCAGACAGAGTAAATGTCCTGTAAGACCTCACATCTGTAGGACATATATTAACATTTCAAAGACAGCTTTGGAATTTGCCTTCTCTTCATTATAACAAAAATAGAGTCTGTCCTTCATTATAATAAAAATGAGCAGGTTCTGCTGCAGGACTCAGAGATGAGCTCATCTTCTTGATTTGCATTTTCTTTTTAAGGAATTCAAGAGGCTTGGAAAACGGCCATTGTTCTCTGACATACTACCGTTTGATGATGAGAGGTGTTTTCCTTGCGTTTTAAATGATAAAGCAAAATGCACAAGTGTGTGTGTGTGTGTGTGTGTGTGTGTGTGAATAATAGGTGTATGTGTGTGACAACTGATGTGGGGGGGGGAGTGTGTTTTTGATGTGAGTGAGCATGGTGTATATATGTATGTGTGTGGTATGTGTGTACACACATGTGTGATATGTGTTTGGTGTGTGTAAGTGTGGGGTTTGTGTGTGTGACTTTCAGGGTACCACTCAGGGCAGTCGATGCAGCCACATGCTCTACAGTCCAGAGGTTAGACTATTAGCCCAGCACACATCCATTTATGGTTTTTTTCCTGTACATTTCCTGTACATTTCCATTCATTTTTCTAGGCACGATCAGATGGTCCAACTGCAGGGGACCCAGCTAGGGTCTTGTGCCTGTGCATCCTCTTGGGCCCCACTCCAGACCTCCAGCATCATGCGGCCCAGGCATAGGCCTAGGAATCTGCACATGTAAGAGGTGCCCACGATATGGTTACCACATTCCTATTCCAGAGCCACTGCTGCTTGCTGAGGTTGTCTGCATCCCTCCCCAGTTCGGGTTACACACATCCACATGCTCATGACAAAAGGGGGAAAGTAATTTGGGCACAGACACGGTTTCTCTTACTTTTCCTGCACTAACTAAAAAAGTGGAGGAGAAAAGAATCTTATCCCCCGCACACCATACACCCACACACATACACGTACAGGTTAAAGCGCTTTTATGTTCTCAGCTTCTAAATTTGTTTTCATTTCCACAAGCACATGAAGCTCTTCCTGAGGGAGGCTTTGATTCTTCTGTTGAGGTTTATGACCGTGTGGCATCACTTCGGACGTCCCCATTCTATATGTGGCGCTGCGCCCTGCTGTTACCGAAGGCTTTTCTTCTCACAAGTCACAGAAGAAATGTCTCTCTTGTAAAACATTTGAAACAGTTGAGATATCTGAGGTCTCTCTGCTTGACTGGTAGGCTGTCTTGGCTCTAGAATGCTACAGATAATTATCACCGATGTTGCAAATAAGGATTTTCAAAACGTGGCTGATTTGGACCAAGCACTCCTCAGGCAGGAGGTGGATAAAGGTGTCAGACTAAAAGGTCTGGCCTCCCTCTCCCAAATCCATCTACTTAAAAAGATTTGGAAAGTTATACTATCTAAACTGTAAACTTCCCCTGGGCCAAGCAGCTTGCAGACTGATAGGAATAAACTGGTGAAAGAGAATCAAAATACAAAGAGAATAAAAATACAGTGCAAACCTCACTTAGGACCTGTGTTTTCCTTTTCCTTCTAGTAAGGAAACACTTCCCCAGGTGAGGTTCAGGCACCAGGGATGCAAGCATGGTCCTCAGAGGAGGGTACCCCTGATCCATTTTGCTCCTGAAATATCATTCTTGGCTTTCACACAGAAGGAATTCTGCCATCTTGCATTGCTTCTGCCTTTGCATGACTAGTGCCACAATGTGGCACTTAGTGAGCTGGGTGACAGTAATCTATCCACCTGAGAAGCAGCAAGGGCACGGATAAAAGCAGTGAGGAAGGGGAAAGAGAGGCATTGAGGGATTCAGGAGATGCTGAAAAGGTAGAGTCACCAGGGCATGGTGATGGATGCTTGCATCGCATTTGAATTCCCAGACGTTAGGATTGGGAAGTGATATGACTCTAGGGGCCAAGCAGGTCAAATTGGTAAAGAGCGTGGAGATCAGGATGGTGGAGACTATGGCGAATTAGAGAGGGCACATAAAGAGAGCAGCCCCCCCTTACTCCAATCAGCTGCTACCTTTTACAGAACGAAGGCCAAAGCCTTCCACATATTTCTCTTTCCAGGATAAGCCAGAAATCTTGCTTTTCCTGCAAAAAGTCTGAATTTAATATCAAGATAAATTTTAGTTATTAATTTTCATTTTAAAGTATGGACTGTCTTTATTTAGAAACACTGTATCAACCAGAACACCCAAAGCGGATTTGGGTGGGAAGGCACCTGGACGCAGCCAAACTTCTGGTTCCAAGCCTTTGAAATAGACGGCCGCACTACTCACCAAAATAAGAAATTCCTTCTCTCTCTAGATGATGAGCTTTTTAACAAAGTAAGATATATCTATAATCTCATCCAATAGCCATGGAAACTCAAGATTGGAATGGAACCCACTTTCATCTGATCCTATTATATCACTAATTCTTCCATTCTTCTGCCTCTAGGATTCCTTGCAACCCTGATTCTATCACCCTGTAATTGCTAGAATGGGCCTGTGCCACATCAACTCCTCCTTACGTCCGTGTGCAGTGCTGTGGCTTTAGAATCGGTTGTTAACATCCCTTTTTCTCTTCTATAGGCTTCTTTCCTGAGATAACACAAGTGAGATGTGATTTGACACTTATCCTGTTAAGATGAGCAATAGATCATTTGGCTGCTGATCAAACCCAGAAACGTCCACATTTTTCAAATCAGTCATGTAATTGTCAAGTCACTTCACCCTGCTTTTCAAATATAGCTGAAGCAATGAGAATTCCCAGAATTTTACATTCTGGGTCTTTGATGGTCTTTAGAAAACTAAGCCAAAATCAACTTGATCTTAAAAGTGATATCTTCATTCAGAAAACTTTTATTGTGAAAGTTTTATTGAGTGCCTACATAAGGAGAATAAAAAGATTATGGAAAGTCACCTACAGATTGAGAGAGGAGGAATGCATGATCATTTATAAACTCACTCAGAATAACATTAGTACTTAGCAGAGTCTTTCCTTCTATTAAAAATGAAATAGAAAAAATAAATAAAAAATAAAAAAATGAAATAGAACCAGCAACAAACAACTGGGAAATAATATTTAAGATAATATGATTTGAAAAAGATCAAAATGTGTGAAATGCTTAGGAATAAATTTAAAAAAATTTTTTTTTAAAAAAGTATGTAATACCTACACACTTAAAACTACAAAACATTGCTGAGAAAAATTAAAGAGGACTTGAAAAAATGGAAAGATGTACCACACACATGAATAAGGAGACACAGTTGTTAAAATGTCAACTATTCCAAAACTGACCAAAGATTTAATTCAAAGTTGAATCAAAATCCTGGCAGGGTTTCTGTAGAAATTGATCAACTAATTCTAAGGTGTCTATGGAAATGTAAAAAACTCATAATGGCTAAAAGAATTACAAAAAAGAAGACCAAAGTTGCTTTACAGTTTGATTTCAAGACTTCATATAAAGCTATCTTAATGAAGACAGTGTGGAATGTTAGTGTAAAGATAGACATTTAATCAGTGGAACAAGAATCAAATAGAGAATTTGAAATAGATCCTCGCATTATGGTCAAGAGATTTTTTTTTCATGTTCCCAAGATAATTCAATGGGAAAAGAACAGTCTTTTCAATGAATACTGTTGAAACACTGGGTATTCATTTTGGGTTTTTTTATGTTTTTTATTTATTTTTGAGAGACAGAGAGAGACAGTGTGAGCAGGGGAGGGCCAGAAAGAGGGGGAGACACTAAATCTGAAACAGGCTCCAGGCTCTGAGCAAGCTGTCAGCACAGAGCCCAATGTGGAGCTCGAACCCACTAACTGTGAGATCATGACCTGAGCCAAAGCCGACGCTTAACTGACTGAGCCACCCAATCGCCCCTAGATATTAATTTTGATAAAACATTAACTTTGACCCTTATCATAGACAAAAATATTAACGGTATACACCAAAGCCTTAAGCACAACAACTAAAATTATAAAACTTACAGAAGAAAAGAGGAGAGTCTCTTTACAGTCTTGGGGTAGACAAAGATTTCTTAGATAAGACACAAATCTTTGGCTCTTAAAAAGACATTGTTAAGAAAATATAAAGACAAACTTGATGCTGGAAGAAAATATTCATCATAAGTATTTGCAACAGAAGATCTATAACCAGAATACACAATTCTGCTCTGACAACCATAAAAAGATAAGCAATCAAATAAAAATGAGCAAAATATGTAAATTGACATATCACAAAAAATATGAATGACCAAAAAGCACATGAAAAGAAGCTCAACATTATTAGTCATTGGGGAAGTATAAATTAAATTAGAAGATGTCAGTACACATCCATTAGAATGGCTAAGTTTAAGATTTAAGAATGATTTCCAGATGTCTGTCATTCACTGAGAGTGAAGACAAGAGCAAGGGCGGAGCTGAAGAAGAAATGACTAAAGGGGTTGGACACAGGCTAAGTTTGAGGTGCCTGGAGCGCACACCAATTGAGACGGGCTCATGCAGACAGAAAAGGGGCCTGAACTAAATATAAAGACTGAGGAATCATTAATAGATGAATAAAGGTAAAGTCCTAACGTGGATAGTTTTTCCGAGCAGAACGTATAAATATCTTGGGAGAAGGCACAAGACAAAACCATAGGGACCATCACCATTTAAGGGACTGATTGGAGAAAGAAAACTCTAAGGGGTAGAGTTAGAAGGAACAACTGAAAAAATAAGAAGTCTCAGGGACAACACGTAGCAAGAGGACACAGTCAATGAGGTCCGACATGACAAGTAATATAAGGATTGAAAAGAGTTTCTTGGCTCTTTATCTCATAGGTTATTGCTGACTTTAACAAGTATGATTTCCCTAGAGTGGTAAGAACAGAATCGAAATGACAGTGAAATAAGGAATTCATAAGAGATGCAAAAGAGCCAATGAAGAAGTTAGAATATTCTTCAACAATCCTAACTGTGAAGAGATAATGGTAGGATAGGAGGGAGGAGAATTATTACAGATTTAAGAAAGTGCTTCCTTTATTTTTTAAAATGTTTATTCATTTTTGAGAGAGAGAGAAAGAGAGACAGAGAGAGAATGATCGGGGGAGGGTTAAAAAGAGGGAGACAAAGGACCCAAACAGGCTCTGTGTTGACAGCAGCAAGCTCATTACAGGGCTTGAATCATGAACCAAATTGTGAGATCGTGACCTGGGCTGAAGTCAGCCACCCAGGTGCCCCAAGAAAGTGCTCTTTTAAACACAAGAGAAAAAACAAGCAAGTCCTTATGCTTAGGAGTGAATATGAGGACAAAGAAACAGTAGAGAGCCAAAGACTAACAACACACAGGAGAAAAAAGTAGTCAATGACTCAAGCTTTCCTAAGGGCTTGAGAGATACCGTGTGCAAAATAAGATACACTGGAAGTAAAAGAAGCAAACCCATTTGGAGGTCTTTGGCAAGGAGCCAAAGAACTTATCCTAAGTGTATGTCCATTCATTATTGAATGAGTGCGTGTCATCCTCTAGGGGAGGATGATGGATGAGCAAGTGATAGAGATGATCCTAACATGCTCACTTTCTGTCTGATTCCACATCTTTTCTGGAGGATGTGAGGTTAAAAACACAAACACAATAGGGCACCTGGGTGGCTCGATCAGTTAATCATCTGACTCTTGATTTCATCTCAGGTCATGATCCCATGGTTTGTGGGATCAAGCCCAACATTGGGCTCTGCGAAAACAGAGCAATGGGATTCTCTCTCTCTCTCTCTCTCTCTCTCTCTCTCTCTCTCTCTCTCTCTCACCCCCTCTCTCTCTCACACACACAAAATAAACAAACTTTAAAAAAACACACAAACACATTACACATTAGGAGCAAAAAAATTTCTTCTCATCACAGCTCTGCACAAATCTTCTTGGAGGCATCTAGCTCCCTGTGGGAGTGGACACTGCAGAGAAAAAGGGGTGCATAGGAGTCTCCATGTGTCACACTGCCCTGAGTGACCTGCTGCTTTCCCCCAGGCCACCACTCCCACACCTCAAGTGGCTGATCAGTCTCCATCCTTCCTCCAAACTCCCACTGCCCCTGACCCACCTGACCAAAGACTGCCCATGTGGAATCAATTCCCCAGTCATGGCACCTTGCACCTTGACAGTTGTCTTTATTGACAGGCTCCTTTCTGTCTCTCTGTCTTGTCCTAGGACTCTCTCTTCTGCTGCTCCAACTCTGCCTTCCTATGGAGCCCCAAAGTGCCCCAAGCCAAGCACTTCTCCTATGTCTTCCTCCCCAAATTTGCTCTGTGACACACAGAAATGTTGAGGATTAATGCTATGTAATGTATCCCAAATAAAATAACAAGGATGAGATTGTGCCATCCACAAGTTATCTTTTTCAGCATATCTTATTACAATTTTATGAAGCAGCTTGCTATTTATAGTTATAAATTGCTCTATGGTTGTATTTTTTTCTAATTTTTTAATGTTTATTTATTTTTGAGAAAAAGAGAGACAGAACATGAGCGGGGGAGAGGCAGAGAGCGAGAGGGAAACACAGAATCCAAAGAAGGCTCCAGGCTCTGAGCTGTCAGCACAGAGTCCAACACGGAGCTCAAACGCATGAGCCATGAGATCACGACCTGAGCTGAAGTCGGACACTTAACTGACTGAGCCATTCAGGCGCCCCTGCGGTTGTAATTTTTAATTTGGAACACTGGATCCAAGGAGATGAAAAAGCCTGTTTCCTTCGACCATCATCAAACTACTCACTTGCATTCATTATTTGAACACGCCACTAAAGCAAACAAGTCACAGCTTCAAAAAGGAGAGGCCTCTAACCTGACAGTCCAGAGACCAAGGAAAAAACATTTTGCCTCAGAAATTCTTTAGCACAATAAAAAGGGCCATTAATATAAATGCAATATCTAACACTGTACATATATTCGCTTTTTACTTCATCCAGGCAACAAATTATTGAAGGGAGTTTTATTATCCCCATTTCACAGATGAGAAAAATAAGGGTTAGAAATTCACTTTCCCAAGCATATACATTCAATTGAAAGCAGAACAGAAAATCAAATGAGCGTTTTCTGATCCTAAACTCTTAAAAGAAAAATGATAGTTTCTCTTCATAAAATCTCATGCGGTGTTAGTTTCTAGGAGATCCACTAAGACACTCCCTGGGTTTGCTCTTCCACCAGATGTATTCTCAGCAAAGAGCTTCAGAGTTGGAAAAAAAGCATATATTTCAGCCCTACTTTCTCTCACTCCATTTTGTGCCACACAAGACCTTCTCTGGACTGATTTTCACAAGCATATTAAAATTTTTTTTCTAGTGGCACCTGGGTGTCTCAGTTGGCTATGCATCCAACTCTTGATTTCAACTCAGGTCACAATCTCACAGTTTGTGAGTTCGAGCCCCATCTCAGGCTCTGTGGACAGTGCAGAGCCTGCTTGGGATTTCTACCTCTGTCTCTCTCTCTCTCTCTCTCTCTCTCTCTCTCTCTCTCTCTCTCTCCTTCTGTCTCTCAAAAATAAATAAACATTTTAAAAAGTTATTCTAGGCTCTAATATCTATACAAAACAAAGGAAATATCAAGAGAATAATGACAGAGTTAGAAGTGAATGCCCGCAGGATTTTAGCTCTGTCCTTCTATAATTTTATGACAATATTTTAACTTGCTGAATCCATCCCATGAACATGGGAACCATGGAGGACGTAACTACAAGTAGGAAGGTAGTTTTTTAAAAACAACTTTACTGAGTATCCGTTATGTGTAAAGCTCTGTGCTTCAGGTCATATGCAAAGGAATCCCCTCAAGAATTTCAGGTAAATTGGAGCCCTTGCTCCAATTTATTTACCCAAATAAATTCCAGGGATTTATTGTTGCTCAAACAATATTTTAGAACCTCTCCTCCAGCACTGCCTTGATTGTGGAATTTGGCTCCTTTGTGCATGTTTATACTCATTCATTCCTTCGATTGATGTTTTTGGCCTTCTCTGCAGGTCCTACAGGTGCGATCTGCCATTTGATTTTGGAAACAACCCCAAACAAGTCAAACTCAGGCTATTAAACAAGGTTTAGTTCCAAAGAGGCAATGCAGTTTTCTAGCATGACTCTGAGGTGGCTATCAAATTTCAAGGCAATTCCAAAAATCAGTCTTTAAAAACTAAGGTGCTCTGGAACCCTTCAAACATCTGTACTTTTTCAGCTCGCACACAGCCTTTGCCTACACCTAGACCTAGCACCCAAACAGGGTGCCATGAACGGTGGGTAGGCCAAGGGATTCCACTCTCTGTCCATGAGGCAGCCAGGCAGGACATGAGTCATTGGAGTCCTCAGGCCAGTCACTTCAGACTGAGAGCAGCTTCCTCTGGGGCTCCCCTTAAGGCCCCCTGATCTGAGCAGAGTCCCAGAACCCGAGAACTGGATGAGTGACGTCCTGAGCTCACTGCAACCCTGCAACGTGGTGTGGAAAGCCAAGACAATGCCACAGCCCCTGGACATCATCAAGCAGCCATCACTTCTGCTGGACAAGGGGCATGGAGGGGCTAGAGGGCTTTGCTTACCTGTGCCAAAGTGGGGTGCTGTTACAACCCAAAGTGAAGCCATGCAGGAGGGAGAAGGATGCAGTACGCTGAGCAGTGTTCCTAGAGGCAGAACTCCAGACTACAGCCCCAAATCTCTACCTTCAAAGTATGGGAAATGTGTTTCTAGGTGGAGGACTTGTTTTTAGTACTTATGAACTGGTTGCATGGGATTGGTTGTGTGATCTCCCAAACCGAGCTGCAAAGTTCGTTTTTAAATCCATGATACCAGGAGTGCCTGGGTGGCTCAGTTGGTTAAGCATCCAGCTTTGGCTCAGGTCATGACCTCATGGTTTGTGGGTTCGAGCCTCGTGTTAGCTCTGTGCTGACAGCTCAGAACCTGGAGCCTGCTTCTGATTCTGTATCTCCCTCTCTCTCTCTGTCTAACCCTCCCCTGCTCTCACTGTCTCTCTTTGTCTCTCAAAAATAAATTTAAGAAAAAAATTAAATCCATGATATGAAAAAGTCCGAGTTAGTAATCATTTTGTATTAGCAAGAGAGATGGATTACATTTGTTAATGCGGAAAGGGAAATGCTGTTGGATTCTTTGCTTTAATTATAAATTTTATAATGACCATGAAAATAATGTCTCACCAAATAACTAAAAGAATCTGAAGATCATCCCAATCCATCAGTCAATCACCCTAACTCAGTGGCTATTAGCTTTGTCCTGATGGAATGACCAGACATATTTACCTAATGGAATATAAAGGAGACAATATCGCCTACGATGTAATCTAGTCAAAAACATTTAATTTGAACCTAGCAAGACTTAAGATGCAAACCCCAGTTTCTAGGAAATGCAGGAGATAGAGGAACGAGATAAATGACACCACAGGAGGTAATTAAATTTGGGATTATGTTTTCCATTTATTTGGTCTTAAGTGGTTTTCGTGAACATTCTTCAATGCTCTCTGTTAAGCCTCTCTACCTCTTTTGTAAGATTTATTTTAAAAAATTTCTATTATTTATTAATATTATAAAACATAACTTGCTTGAAATTAAATTCTCTGTTCCTTATTGGAGTAAGAAATAAAATTAAGATTCAGATTCCTGGAAGAAAAAAAAAGAATCCATATATTGGTTAGATCCCCAGCTGTATCTTCTTTTAATCTAATGAGTCATCATGTGACTTGCTTTATTCATGATCTAATTAGCTATGCTTAGTATTAAAATTTATTTTTTTGTGTCTGAGAACTGAAGGCCTAATTTAGGTATGTACACATTATGTTCAATGTGCTGAGTTTAGTTTCCTTTCCCTGCTATTTTTATTGTTGTTCGACCCTCCCCCTAACTCCCTCCCCACCCCCCTGCTCCTTCTTTCTGATGCACTGACACATTACCTATTATTTATTTATTTATTTTAAATTTTTTTGTCTTTATTTTGAGAGGCAGAGACAGAGAATGAGTGGAGGAGGGGGCAGAGAGAGAGGGAGACAGAGAATCTGAAGCAGGCTCCATGGACTGTGAGATCCATGGAGCTGTCAGCACAGAGCCCGATGCGGAGCTCGAACCCATGGACTGTGGGATCATGACCTGAGCCAAAGTCGGACGCTCAACCGACTGAGCCACCCAGGTATCTTCTATTATTTAAACTCACTCTTAGGCAACTTTGCACCAAGTTACTTTTTCTGCTAAGGGGTTTACTTCGTTCCTTGGATTTTTCAGAGTGAGATTGTACCAGACTCATTTTCCTTGAAATGAGGATCTATCTCACCATAAAACCATTTCTTCCAACCAGTCCCACTTAGAATCCATCTGTGACCTATGTTCTGAGCCAGTCTGAAGAAGAGTAACATGCCTAGCTACGGAATCCTAGCTTGCAAAGCCTGTACTTTAGATTGAAACGGAAAACAGGCAAGTTCACCCTGCCGCTGGCAAGGCTCCAAACATCTGAAACACTAGAACCTGGTGTTTTTATGCTGAAACATTACACGATCCCTGAAGTGAGAAACCGCCGTGTTCCCACTACTGATGTGGTAGAGATGGAGAGGCAAAGAGGTAGCAAGTTCCATAACAAAGTTTCTGTATCTCGGAGGCAGGAAGGGGGACCAGGAGGAGAAGGGCACTTGAAAGACAGCGTTCAGCATAGGCACCTTCCATCCCGGAAGTGATGAAAGAGAGTATTGCCAAGACTTTTAAAAGCCCTCCCCTCATCAACAAGGTTTACAACCACTTTTTTTTTTTTTATCCCTGGAGTAAATCCCTTTTATCTACAGTTTGGGACCCTATGATCAGAAGAAGGAGACACCTCCATCCCGACATGGCAATCAGAATTCTCAGGATTAAACGCCTTTAAGAGAAGATTCCTTTCCCTTGGTTGAGTCTGATTTCCAGAACAGTCTTCTCTCAGAAGGTAACTGCAATCTCTATTAGTTCTTAAAAATATCATGAAAAGATGAATTCCTTGCAACCCACTGCCATGGGTCAAACATAAAGAAACGAATACAAAAATGCATGTCCTTTAGCCTCCAAGGGCAGACGGGGGGGGGGGGGGGCTGGAAGAGCTCGTCCCTGACCTCTGACCAGTTCCCTCCCCCTTCCAGACAGCCACGCAGCACACGTGGACCCAGCACCCACTGTATCCCACACTTGGACAGGCGCTGAGGCATTCAGTACCTTTGACTACAGCTGGGGGCAGCCCTCTCTTTCCCCTTCTCTTCTCTTTCCTGACATTTACTTTTAAGTTTATTTTGAGAAAGAGAGAGAGAGAAAGAACAAGCAGGGTAGGGGCAGAGAGAAAGGGAAAGAGAAAATCCCAAGCAGGCTCCATGCTGTGAGCACAGAGCCCTATGCGGGCTCGAACCCACTCACTTTGAGATCATGACCTGAGCCAAAATCAGCAGTCAGATGCTTCACCGACTGAGTCACCCACCCAAGTGCCCCTCTCTTTCCTGACATTTAAAAGGCTGCAAAGAAAGATGCAGACTCACCAAGAGAAACTAACTCAGAGTAGACATTAATTGTTCCAACAGAAACAAACCAAACCTGAAGCAGATGCCAGGGAGGAGGTCTCCCCAGAAAGGTGTGGCAGACCCTGGGTTTGCCACTGTCTGGGCCGGTCACCTGGATGTCACTTGGATGCTCTGGGGCTCAGTTTTTCCCTATGAAATGAGGATTGGAATAAATTGCTCCCCAGACTCCTTTCAACCTTAAGCTTCTATACGTTTCCAAGATTCTAGAGAGTTTTTCCATGTCTAGTACTGTGTGTCCTAAGGAAGCCACACGCTGTGCCGTCGACCCCACACACATGTCTCAGTCTCTTGCCCCTGACTGTGTATTTAAACTTCCCAGGCGATGCTACTTGTGCCAGAACTCAGATACAGCCAGCTTTCCTTCCTCTTAGGCAGGATATGTTCATGCACTCCTTTTGCAGGGACTACAAAGCCCAGGCAAGTGCGGGAAATCTCATTACAGATGTAAGCTCTCCTCTCTGTGGAGGAGAGAGAGAGAGAGAGAGAGAGAGAGAGAGAGAGAGAGAAGAGAGAGAGAGAGAGAGAGAGAGAGAGAGAGAGAGAGAGAGAGAGAGAGAGGGAGGGAGGAGAGAGAGAGTAACTAGAGAGGATTCTATTAGCCCCCTGATGTGAAGAGCCTAGAGTGTCCAAAAGGCATGGGATGCTTTTTCGGGCAAGATGTCAGTATCGGCTTCTCAGGGCTCCGTCGGGCGATCTGTAGCCCCACTGCTGTTTCCAGGTCCCCAAGTGCAGAGCTGCCCCTGCCCAGAAGGCAGGCCATGCACGACTGTGGCGCTGCGGTGACCCGGGGGACCCTGAGACCCGGTCCCCGCGCTCGCAAAGCTCCGCGGGAGAGCGCTGCCCTCTAGCGACCAAAATGGGAGATGCAGCGCTGCCCGAGCCTCCGCGGAGTCCGGAGGCAGCGGGTACCTGGGAAGGCTGAGGCGGTCGCCGGTCCCGGTGGCCGGGAAAGACCGGAGGCTCCCGCTCACTGAGTGTGTATGGGCTCAGGGACAGTCTGTGGTCTCCCTCTAGGGCCAGGACAGATAGATACGTGGATGGATTAATAAACAATGATTAATTGCGGGTGAGTGAGAGACAAACCTAAAGGTGGATGGGTGACAGATGTCAGATGATGAGAAACACGTGTCCAGGGCTTGCTATAGGTCAGACACAGGCTGAATGCGTTCGCCCATCATTTCATTTGCGTCTCTCCGCGACCTCACCAAAGGCCCGTTTCCCCTTGTTCCTATTTGCCGAAGGAGGAAATTGAGGCACAAGGAGTCAATGACTTGCTTCTTAGCAATCATCCGCAGAACTAGGAAGGGGCGGAGTGCGAGCCTCCATCCAGAGCCCCAGACCCCCCGCCGGATCTTGGCTCTCTCCCTGCCCCGCGGAGGTGCGCCCCCAGACGCCCGGTGCACCGGGTCCCTCGCCTCTCCCTCGCCGGTCCTGGCACGCTGACATCACGCCCGCCCTGCACCCCCTCTCAGTCAGCAAACACCCCCCAGGACACCCTGGGCGAGCGCCCGAGGCAGCGTGTCCCCGACTTGGAAGCCTGGCGCGGGAGCGGGTAAAGGCGGGCGCCCTCCGGCCGCTGCTGCGCGGCTCGTGGTCCCTAGAGGGACCCTGTTCCAGTCCGCCTTTGGAAAGGGGGTCTCCCTAACGCAAACGTGATCCCGAGCTTTTAAGGTCCCCAATAAGTTTCCATCTTTCTTTAACCCTTCACTGAGCGCTCACGACGAGGCGCGGGACGCGGTTAGACGCTGCAGCAGGGACCTGAGAACGCACTGGGGGAGCAGGTGGGAAATGACATTCGGGACGGCCGTGCTGGGCACCCACCGCCACCACCCAGCGCCCCAGGGGGAGGCGGAGAGAGGGCAGGTTCACCAGCTCGGCGGGTCTCCAGCCCCCTGCCACTCCTACGGCCTCCCCCTGGGCTCTCTCCCTGGAGTCCGCACCCCCAGGGGGTGCAATCTCAGTGACCTCACTGGGGGAGGGGGGGCTTGATGTCATCCCACTCTCTCCACACCCTCGCTGCCTCGATGTGTCACCCAGCCTCGAGCTGAGCCGCTCGCGCCCCCCGCACCCCCGCCCC